>NC_072414.2:83642236-83956578 GCF_028858775.2 Pan troglodytes
AAGGTTGGACAGACTTCTTGTTCTGTTTGTTCACTCCTCACTCCTCAACCCTCCTACTTGCTGTAGTATGGGAGAGGCGTATGCCTGGAGGAATGGCAAGGAGGCAGCGTAAGGAAGCTAGGGTGCAGGAAACAAATGTATCCTGAGCAGAGGTTTTGTATCTTTCTCCCATGGGTATATGATGTCTCTATAACCCATTCTCTTAATTTAGGTTTTCTTTCTCTGTAGTGGCAGTCTACACCCTGGAGATTTTTTTTCCATGACCTCCTTGTATGTTCTCCAGAAACTCTTCTTTCTCTTTGATCAGTCCTAGGGTTAATGCACTGACTGCACCATGCCCACTTGAGGTACACAGGCCTGGCACCCACTACCCCTCAGGAGGGCAGACAGCTGTGACCACTTTCTGCTGAGCTTGGAACTCAGGATACTCTTGACATATAATCACTATCCCTCATGCTTCCTTTGTGGAAATGCTGTTGGGCCTTCAACTGGTTTCCAGTGCTGGCTCATGTCATTTGCCTACCATAGCAGTACCCACTCTCCAAATATCAAGGTTTGTGTGCATTTTTCAGAGACCAGGAGCAAAGGTGGGAAAGCCCTCCTCCGAGAGAGAGGACGAAAGACAGTGTGTCCGGGAAAGGGGCTCGTGGGGACAATTTTTGCTGCAAGAAGGGTGTGTGTGTAGTTGCACAGAGGATGGAGAGGAGGGTCCCTGCGGGGAATGCCTGGAAGGAACTTTTCTATAAACATTGACACCTTCTGGGTCTCTTCTGTCCTAATCAGAGGTATTAAGCTTCTTGGCACGAGGCCTGGTGGGCACTGAGGAGAACAAATGATCCTTTATTTTTATTATTATTGTTATTATTATTTTGAGACGGAGTCTCGCTCTGTCGCCCAGGCTGGAGTGCAATGGCACGATCTCGGCTCACCGCAACCTCTGCCTCCCAGGCTCAAGCGATTCTCCTGCCTCAGCCTCCTGAGTAGCTGGGATTACAGGTGCTAACCACCATGCCCGGCTAATTTTTATATTTTTTAGTAGAGACCGGTTTTTGCCATGTTGGCCAGGCTGGTCTTGAACTCCTGACCTCAGGTGATCCAACTGCCTTGGCCTCCCAAAGTGCTGGGATTACAGGCATGAGCCACTGCACCTGGCCGATCTTTTATTTTTATAGTAAAACACTTTCTATACCCTTAAGAAGCTAACAGTCTATGTGGATAAACAAATTCTATTTATATGCATATCAACAGAAGTAGCAAATGATGATCTCCCCAAATGTACTAATATTGGGAAATGTTTATTATCTCTATTCTTTCTCCTTTACCTCAAAACTCATTTTCCGTAAATATAACAGATTCCTAAAACCCTGGTTTTCTCATATCAATTCTTTCTATTTCCATTAATGGTCTTCTTTCTTTCTTCTGTTTCTCCACTTGAATTCACCATTTTTTAGAAGTATATCTACATTGATGTTTATTCTTTTCACTTCTTTGCTGAGCTTTAGAGCACATTCAAATTAAGAGATATAATTTACAATATGAAACTATGAATATAGTAAGTAGCAAACGGAGCCTATTTGGTAGAAAGGCATATGGACCAGGCTAATTGGAAAATGGGGGTGGGGAGAGAAAAACTCTGAGAAAAAGAAAATAAGCTTCAACTCAGCCCAAATATTAGTTTCAAGCCAAATAAGTTGGCCTAGCCCCAATTCTATCCTTGGTTGGACACAACATATGATTGGTGCATTTTCAGAAAAAAAAAAAAATTCACAGGGTGAGAATCTAAGCATCCATTTTCCATCCCAGTGACAATCAGAAATCATTCTTTGCATTTATTCTTCAACTTTGTATTTGCCTGTGAACAAAACTGAAGCTGGCAAAAGATGCTTCACGTGAATTACTTGAACAACAATTTCTCATTGTGTTGAATTACACTGAGGCTGCTTGCTGGGAAATCTTTCACAGTCCAGTAACAGAGGAAGATATTGTCGTTTTTTTCCACGACCATATAGTTAACCCACTTCTCTCCTTCCAAAATGAATAGACAGTCCTCTCTAAAATGAGGGAGGAAAGCTCTTCAAATTCTGATCACTAAGCATTTACCTATAGCTTATTAATATCTTACGAACCAAAAGCCAGTTTATCTTCTCATGTCACCCCACTTTCTTTTTTGCTTCCCTACATCAGATTTTAAGATTACTTGGCTTCTCAATGTTTAGAATACCTCTAGTAGCCAACAAAGTAAGGAATCACGGAACCACAGCCTTAGCTAGCAATATTTTCATCTTGAAAAGTCATCTAGTCCAGAAAGTAGTTGAGAGGCTAAAATAATCATAAAGGTTCTAGAGTCATTCATAATACCAACCTGTTCCTAAATTCACCATCCACCACTAGAGGGAGAGATGAATGAAAAAGGCCCTAGCATGGAAGTGGTGGTTACAGCATTTCTCCAAGGCAACATTTAAGGAAGCCCAGTTGAGGCCTTTAATGGGGTTTAAGTTGTCGGCTTTGCTGCTCACATGAGTGTCAACCGTCTATTTCAGAGGCTGGTTGGAGGGGGC
Organism: Pan troglodytes; assembly: GCF_028858775.2. Lineage (NCBI taxonomy): Eukaryota > Metazoa > Chordata > Mammalia > Primates > Hominidae > Pan > Pan troglodytes. The sequence goes on from NC_072414.2 coordinate 83,644,795, forward strand.
ACTGCAGTTCATGGAAGGGTTAAACCCCCTCTACCTCCCTTTCTTCCTCCTCCCTGCTCCCGTGTCAGGAGTTGGTTCCTTCCTGCGGGTTCGTGGTCTCGCTGGCTTCAAGAATGAAGCTGCGGACCTTCGCGGTGAGTGTTACAGCTCTTAAAGGTGGCACGGACCCAAAGAGTGAGCAGCAGCAAGATTTATTGTGAAGAGGGAAAGAACAAAGCTTCCACAGCGTGGAGCGGGGGTGGGGGGGGGGCAGCTTTTGTTCCCTTATTTGTCCCCACTCATGTCCTGCTGATTGGTCCATTTTTCAGAGTGCTGATTGGTCCATTTTACAAACCTCTAGCTAGCTACAGAGCACCGATTGGTGCGTTTTTACAGAGCACTGATTGGTGCATTTTACAAACCTCTAGCTAGCTACAGAGTGCTGATTGGTGCATTTTACAATCCTCTTGTGAGACAGAGAAGTTCTCCAAGTCCCCATCCGACCCAGGAAGTCCAGCTGGCTTCACCTCTCACTCCCACCAATTTGGGTTGGCAAATGTAGACTCAATTCCTGCCACCTGCTGGCGGTGAGCTCCCAAAATCCACCTACTGTTGTTTCTTTTGAGGAAAAAAAGGGGCTAATAAGACTAGCTCTCCCTGTTGTAAGCTTCAGCTGAGATACAGGACATAGAAGTACTTCATAAGCATTAACGTGCTGTACAGATACAAGGATGTTTACTATTTTTCTGCTGCTTCCTCTGTCTGCATACGGGGCTAGGGGAATGCCAAGCAGAAGCACCTGGTGCTCATAAACCCACCTTATCATCCCTGGAGCCCTGATCTACAAGTAAATAAAGGACGAGCAAAGAAGGAAGGGAGTTGAACTTGTTAAATTCCTTCTTTCTGACTGTTGTGAGGCCGCAGCCTGATTTCCCTGAGGCTGACTTTGATGATTCTTAAGGCTTCAGGCACCAGGATTACTTTCATGGCTGCTTACCATTAATTATAGGAAGAATCCACAACCCTAATCCGAAATCCTTTATCTGACAGCAAAAGTGTGTGATTTCTCTAAAGACGGCTAATTTTTTAATCTAAAATAAATGGTTAAGCTGAAAAAAGGCTGTGCCCTTCTCAGTCTGTACATGAGGCATTGTGGCATAGAACAAAAAGGGCTGGTCGGGCGTGGTGGCTCATGCCTGTAATCCCAGCACTTTGGGAGGCTGAGGCAGGTGGATCACCTGAGATCAGAGTTCAAGACCAGCCTGACCAACATTAAGAAACCCCGTCTCTATTAAAAATACAAAATTAGCCGGGCATGGTGGCACATCTGTAATTCCAGCTACTCCAGAGGCTGAGGCAGGAGAATCGCTGAAACCCGGGAGGTGGAGGTTGCCATGGGCCGAGATCGCACCATTGCACTCCAGCCTGGGCACCAAGAGCGAAACTCCATCTCAAACAAACAAACAAACAAACAAAAAAGAACAAAAAGGGCTGGACATGGATGCAAGTTTTGTCCCTTTCCAGCTTTATAAAAGAGGAACAACATAAGTCCCAGCCTCCCCATGAGATGAACCACACTGGGTGATAAATGAGATGATATGTATGTAGTTATAAAGAACCTGGGCTATGATGGCAGACAACCTGGTTTTCAAAGACTTGCCCTGCCACTTACTAGACAAGTGACACTGGTCAGGTTAACCTTTCTAGGCCTCAGTTGTCTCATCTGTAAAACAAGGCTAATAATAGTATCTGGTTTAGAGGATTGCTGTGAGGATTACGTTGTAAATGCGGGTGAAGCACTGAGAATGGTGTCTGGCCATAATAAGCACACAGTAAACATTAGCTCTTGTTATTACAAAGAATGTAAATAAGAGTTGAAGACTATAAAGCACTCTGCACATTTCATTAGCAATGGGGTCACCATTCATAGACAAGTCTCAGCTCAGCTTTGCAGCTTACCGTCACAGAGGCAGGGAACAGAGCTAGCTTGTCAAGGGTCTTCTGAGGAGGAAGTGGGGAGGTAGCCCATGATGCAAAGTGATGGGGAGGGAAAGAGGGGGACATAAAGATCCTGCAGAAAAGTTGGCTCCGAGTGATAGGAGGGTGTGGGGAAGAAAGAAGGGGGCAGTAAAGATTCTCATTATAGGACTGGCCGGGAATGGTGTGGCCACTGATTCAGGAAGTGGGGAAGACGGGAAGAGACTTCAAGTGTGGGGGGAGCCAATTCAGATAGGAGGTGGCCTAGACAAGGTGAGGGCATCTCAAAGCGACACCAAGCCTGGGTGAGATCACGTCTGGAGCCACAGAAGGATGAAGCAGTTTATATTTAAATGCCATGGCAAAACAACATCCCCACCATTACACCCTCCATTCTCATTCAAGTTCTTCGGGAGAAAGGAAAAATATGGTCGGGTTCATTGCTAATCAGTTTTGAAGTTGAGCCTGCATTTGGACACAGGAGCTTGGGAGAGTGGGTCATTTTCTTTGACACAATTATTAAGGAAACCGTTTTAAATGATTCCTTGAGTCCCCCAATGGCCCAGGTGGAAGGTGCTGTTTCCTGGTACCTGTCCAGTCCTCTGAGGTTTTCTCTCAGCTTCCAAACGCTGCAGTTGAGAACTAGCAGATCCTATTGGTAGTGCCCTGTGGCCCACACTCCTTGGTAACGGTGAGAGTGGGGAGTAATTAGGAGCGGCTGCCATGGGCCAGGCATTCAGGTCAAGGCCGAGGATGGTGGCCAGGGCCACAGAGCCAGGGGACGGGTGGGGACCCAGCAGGCCTGTGGCTGGCCGCGTGCTGCGCGCTCCAGCAGCGGGGCCCTGGGCGGATGAAGGGCCGGACAAGGCCCTCTGCTGGGGCCGCGGCGATCTTGCAGCGCCTGGACACCGAGGCTGGGGCACTAACGGTCCGTGGGGCTCCCGACGTATTCCTCTAACTTCCCCTTTCTGTCCTTTCGGTCTGGGGCCTTTTCAACACCCCCTGTGGCCGGGGACAGCTGGGGCAGAAACCGGCAGGCGGCAGAAGCCTCAAGCAGCTCTGACCTCTGGCACCTCCCCAAGACCCAGAGCACAACATCTGTCCCCAGAAATCCCCGGGCGGAGAAGAGCGCGCGCCAAGCCCTTCCTGGGTACTCAGTATTCTCCCTTCCTGGGAACAGCCTGCCCTCTGAGGCCTGGGCACCCGGGTTCCCGAGCGCCGGGTCCCAGCCCCGCGGGGGCCGCCTCCGCACCCCATCTCCGCGCCCGGCGCAGAGCCGCGAGTCTCCGCCGCGGGGCCCCGTGCCCCGCAGCGCCACCTAGGGGCCGGGCGCCGCCTCCCGCCCTCAGGGGCACCCCCCCTTACTCCGCAAGGACTCCGGGTCTCCCCAGTTCTCCCCGCAGCCGGACCCTCCCAGCCTCGGCCGCCGGGCCGCCCTCCGCATCCCAAGCCCGCCTCCCGTGCCTCCCCGGGGGCGCACCGGCAGCGAGGAGCGGCTCGGCGAGGGCGCGCAGCGGCGGCCCAGGCCCAGGCCTTGGGGCTGGGGCTGAGGGGGTGAGAGCAGGCGCGGCCGGCGGGCAAGGGGAACCGGGCGATGGCAGCGGCGGGCGGCCGCGGGAGGCGAGGCAGCGGCGGCGGCGGGCGGCGCGACGAGCCCCTGTGATTGGCACAGCCGGAGCCGGAGGAGGAGGCCAGGGGAGGGCGGAGGCGGGGGAGGAGGAGGAGGAAGGGGCGAGCGCGGCGGCGGCGGCGGCGGCGAGGAGCTGTGCCTTCCACCTCTCCAGCCCCGGCAGGACGGGGGCGGCCGCCGCGAACCCGAGGCGGGGACAGCACGCAGCCTCGAGGCGCGCACCCCCGCCCGGCAGCGGCCCCGACACCCGGGGCGAGCGGGAAAGCGGCAGCGGCGGCGGCGGCGGCGGGGGAAGGATGCAGGGGAAGAAGCCGGGCGGTTCGTCGGGCGGCGGCCGGAGCGGCGACCGGAGCGGCGAGCTGCAGGGGGACGAGGCGCAGAGGAACAAGAAAAAGAAAAAGAAGGTGTCCTGCTTTTCCAACATCAAGATCTTCCTGGTGTCCGAGTGCGCCCTGATGCTGGCGCAGGGCACGGTGGGCGCCTACCTGGTGAGTCCCCGAGCCAACTCCGCCGCGGGCTCCTTCCCCAGCCCGGCTCTCGAGCGGCCGCCTGGCCCGAGGAGGGGGCCGCCCGGCGCTGGGGGCAGGCGGGCATGACCTCGGCCCGGCGTGGAGGTTGGCGAGTGGTGCAGAGGCGGCCGCCGGGGGAGCTGCCGGCCGGGGCTGCCAGCGAGCGGGTAGCGGGCGGGACCGTTGATGCCGGTAGCAGCTCGCGCGCGTCCGGCTGGGGCAGGGGGTGCCGGGGGAGGAGAGGCGGCGGGCAGGTGGGCGTGAAACTATTCCTCTCCCCCCATAAGAGCGGAGCGAGACGGTGAGTTCAGGGTTCTCCTTGGAGAGGAAAGAAAAAGCATCGGGGTTTTCAGGTGACCCGCACATGGGAAGAAAAACCAGTTCGCATCCTGCGTCCTCTACTCTCCATTGCATCCTCCTCGAGAACAAATCTATTATGCATCATTTTCTCCGGGCGCTTTCTACATCCGCCAATTACAGGGGGATATAACAGCTTAGAGTAAAATGCGCCCTAGTGTGGCCCTGACCTGAGCCGGGGCTGCAGGGGGAATATTCCCACCCGGTATCCCTATAGCCCTCTTTGAGCGTCTGGGATAAAGTTACGGTACCTAGAGAGCAGCTGCGAGTTTGTGTAGTTCCTGCTATCCACTCTTAGTGCTAAATTCCCCATCGTGGTCTGTCGCCCACAGAAGGTTGCACCATTTTCCACAATGAATATGTATTTTATTTGCCTCCAGAAAGGGGATGTTAATGCTCAGAGGGCCCATGGGTGCATAACATTTCAGAGGAAACAGCTTGTAATGACTCAGCACTGTCAGGTACCTACTTTGTCGCTTTCGCCTCCTCTGCTCAGGTGGTCGCAACTTGAGTTCCAGAGAGCGTGCTTCCACACCGAAGTACAGTCCTGTCTAAACGGGAAATTTTTTTTTAGAGTTTATAGTGTTAAATCATTACTTGGCTATTGACCCGCAACTGAAATCAAATGTCATAGACTTGGAGTATTCCTGAGCAAGTTTGATGGAGATAGAATTGGACAAGATTTTGGCCATTGAATAACCACATCCAGAGATAGAACCACGCGTATCCTGATGCTATGATTAATCCCTCATTCCTGGCCTTGGGGTAAAGTTCATGAGGGCCAGACGCTGGGGGCTGTATACCATTCATAAACTATCTCTTAAGGCTCAGGGCTCACTGTTAAAGGGAAATACAAGCAGTGCTTGGTCTCCGGTGTTGAGGAAGTTAGGTGGTTGTGAGAGAGGGGGTCTTCAAACTCAGCTCTGTTCCTGGGGTGACAGAATTTCAGGGCTTTTGAAAATCAAATACATTTCTGTTGCTCATTCTGAGACGAAAAGCGTTTACATCCCGGTCTCTGTCTTGTGCATTCGTAACTTGTAGACTGCAAGTGAACCCTGTAGTCAAAAGCATACCTTGTTTTCTGTTCTATAAAATACACTTATTGTGTCTATAGTTATAATATGCAGTTGCAGACAGTACCTATTAGCCCTTGGAATTTGAGGGATAGGGGATAATTGTGTTTTGGGAGTCAGTTTATCGGCACTTCCTTAGGGGAAATTTGACTATTAAAATATTTAAATAAGTACATGTATTACAGAGATGCAAATTCACATTAATAAAATATATGTGGGTCTGTACTGTGACATATGCAAAGTACATAATACCTAACCGGGTCTATGTTTAGAAGGAGGTAATTAGTATATCAACAGCTGCCTCCAGTTTAACGGTTTGTTTGCCTCAAACCAATTTTGCTCGGTAGAGTGCATTATTCATGTGTGGCAAACACCCGCAGAACTTTTCACCCCAGGAGTGATAAAAGCGTGGGCTTACTATTTTTCGGTTGCAGTGATCTAAGGATTTGACAAATAAATGAAGCTGGGCTGCAACTAGATGAATGGCCTAGCTCCTTTAGAAAGTTAAGAAGCCGAGTACTCCTGGAGTGGTGGACTTCTGGAGGCAGGGCTGGCCCCAGGAGATAGGAGGTTGACTTTAATCCCAGAACAGGGGAACGGCAAGCAGAGGAGGAATTCGGTCCACCTGGTGGCGGCATCCTGGCACTTCTAGCCTTCGCTGATGGAAAGCCTGGTTGGGTGGGGTAGGGTAACAGGAGTCAACAGGTGACTTGCAGAAAGCAGCTGGAGGCCCAGGAGAGGACAGGCCTAGGAAATTGAATTCATTTTGATTACTAGGAGTGGAGGCATAAGGCTCTAAGGGCTGTGCTTTGCCCGGCTGCCCTCGTCTTTGCCTTGCCATCGGAGCCTCATGAAAATAAATAGTTGGCTTGTCAGGGTTGACTGACTCAGCTGGCTATGGGCTTTGCTCTTCTGGGCCACTTCAGAGTTTTCTCTTCATCTGTTATTTGGGAGATGGGGAAAAAAAGTTTGCTCCTTCAGCCATGCGAGACTTCTCTGTGGATAATTGGAGAATGAAATATTGCAGGCTGTTTGCAGGAAAGGCACATTTCTTCCTTTTAATTCATCATGGCTTTCTTAGGAAACCTGAGACCTTGTGTCTGTAGGGGACCACAGGGCAGGGTCCACGTGCTAAGTGTGCGTTAGACGTGATCCTTACCTTGGCAATCAGCCTGCCTCTCTAATGAGGCATTTCCAGATACTTGAGGAAGGACTTGCCTTGGGACAGTGCCAGTAATGCTCCCTTTCACAGAGAGGAGGGTGGTTACAAATTCTATGCCAACGACGTTATTTCCTATTAGATTCCCAGAGTCCACCTTCTTATTTCATCTCCCCAGGTGCCTTAAAATACTGCAGTTTCATTTCCTTATTTTTTTCTGAAAAGACAAATTTCTCAGTGTCCTGAATGACACTAGTGTAGGCTTCCCAACTGCAGAACTGAAGCAGAAGGTTGCCTGTGATTTAAGAAGCAACTTTGAGAAGGAGGACTCGTGTGTGTCTGTGTGTCTGTGTGTGTGTGAGAGAGAGAGAGAGAGAAAATGTGTGTGTGTGTCTGTGTGTGTGTATGTATGCATGTGTTTGTTTTCCACCAAGAACCTGCCCAGGGAGGAAACTCAAAGGAAAACTGTATTGTATATAAGGCCATCAATTGTTAGGCTAGGCTGGGGGCCTGCAACTTTTGCCTTGGTGTCAGGGAGTACAAAAAGACACTGATCCTGAAAGCCAGACTCAGTGATCTAGATAAAGTAACCCAGGTGCAACCTGGGCCAACTGTGGATTCTGAAATCTATTACGGCTACAAACATCTTAACTGGAAACCATGCTTCAGATAAGCCAATAGTCACAGGGATGTTCCATCATAGTCACCTAAACCTCCTGACTGGCTATGACATAATTTTTGCAGCGTAAGAGGAGAGGCCTGCTCGGTTTGATAGTCATTTTGTATGGAACGGAGAATGCAATTTAATTTTCTTCTACTTGGGTTTTGGCTTCGAGTGGCTCCAGTCCTGTTTGCAAGGATGTAACATGTGCTTAAGTCTGGGACTGGTTGGAGAAGATGCAGGCATATGAGAACTGCATGGGGAGAAAGTCATTTTGTGTGTGCTTATTGGTGTTTTGCAGAGACCCCCTAAAATGTTTTAAGCCACTCGCTGAGGGTAGCCCTGCATATAGAGGTTTCTGTGTGGTATCAAATTACTGAGGACTGGAGTAGATAAGGGTGTGTACAGGAAATTAAAACCTCTGACACCTCTAGACGATTAGTTTGAGGCATACATACAAATACATTTGAATTTCCTCAGGTTGAAAACTGAAAAAAGGCCAGTCTAGTTTCCTGGGTGGGGCACAAAGGGAGTTCCTGTGAACAAGGGGTAGATATTTCCCTCTTTAGAGTTATAGAAAAATAAGTTTGAGGTTATGGTAACAAAATAATGACATAGATGACTGAGTGTGGTTAATGAGGCTCTATCTCACTGCTTTGTAGTCACACTTTTTCTTTCAGCCTGAGAATAGTCAAGTGGGCTTGCAATTAATGGGCGAGGCGAAACTGCTAGATTTGTTACTCCTTTTTTTTTTCTAAAGAAACATCATTTCGAAGATGAGTTTTTGCATATTCAATCCAGAAGCAGACAGCTGAGGAAACTGTCTGTTGACATTTTCAACAGAGAGAGACGTTTTTAAAGTCCTTGTCAAATTACTATGATGACTAAGGTAACTGTATTTTATTTAATCAAATTATTTTACACACTTATGCTTACTCAAAGTGACAAATTCCTTGCCATTTCCATAATTACTGTGTAGCCCCAGGTAGTAAGAAATAAAATTACCTGGATTTTTTTTTCCTTATAGCTGGATTTAAAATTTTAATAATTATTAAGGGGAAAAGGTGTTTCTGAAAATTTTTTTCAGCCAGGTTTGTGTATTTATCTTTGTTTGTGAGGGGGTTTTTGTTGGTGTATTTAACAATAGAAGAAACTGAATTAGTTGTAAAATGAGCGAGGGCTCTATCCTGCATTTTGTTAACTCTTCCCCTCATTCAATTTTAGACACCTTATGAAAAGGATCGCCAAGAGGCCTCTCTGCAGTGGCACCGCCTTGCTAATCAATTGCCCAGCATTTGCAGCTCATCTTGGGTGCTGCTGGAATCGTGTTTTCTATTATGCTGCATGGGCTGCTTCTTGCGCGAAGTCATTGGTGAACTGCTGGGCAAAGGCAGCCCCACCAACAGGGTCTCTGTGAATTTATTTTGCACACCTAAAAGCAAACTTTGAGGTGCTGCCTTGATCAGGGACTGTATTCTCTTAGCAGATTGGCCTGGATGAACACGGGTAGTATTGCAAAAATGATGAGGATACAGCTGCATTTCATGCAGAAAGAGTGAAGAATAAAACTCCCTACTAGCTGCATTTCTCTGGCTTTAGTTCCAACTCGCACAGATTTCACTACATGCATCATTTAATAAGCATGTTTCTCTAAAGTGGAGTCAAAGTACTTCTCTTCTGCATATGTACTCTATTCTGTACATTGCCGCATGCGTTGCATATTTACATACGTGTTTGTGTACAGCGTTGCATACAATGAATATTGTATGCCGTACTTTTTGAAGGTGCGAAGGGACATTTCAATGGTAACTTTGACTGTATGGTTGACACATGGATTTGGAACCGTTCTCCCCTGAAGAAAATCTCGGTATTTTCTTGCCTCTCAGAAATGCCTTTGGTAATCTGTAGGCCAGAAAGATAGCATCCTTACTCTTTCAATTCATTTTTATTTTCGGTTTCTATGTCTGTATCTGGAAAACAGATATAAACAGGAAAAGCAGTGGAATCATGGACCTTGGCTCATAGGATAAATGAATTGATGTGATTCAAAGACACTTGTACTTTATGTAGCCTAAGTGTTTATGTGTTAGCATGAGACAAATCATTGCTTAACGGTTAAAACTCCAAGTTAAATGATTACAGTTCCAAGGTGGAGAAAGGCAAGTGTCTGTGGCAGCTGTCGCTTATTCAATGAGTGTTAGAAGACTGGGATTCATGCCTATATCCTCCCCTTACCTGCTCTGTGACCTTGAGCTGTTTACTTAATCTCTCTGTACCTCACTTTTTCATTTTATAACTGGGGTTATAATAGTACCTACCCTCTGTTTTGCTGTGAGGATGAACTGAGTCAGTACATGTAAAGCACCTTGAACACTATCTGGCACATAATGAGTGCCCAGGAAATATTAGCTATTACTATTAATAATAATATGGTTATGCATATTTACTGCAAACATAATAACCGTGTAGCCCCAACCAATGAGAAATAAAATTATTTCAATTAAACTTTAGTTTTGGTTTAGTGAATTGCATATTCGAGTAGTTTCCTATTCTACATGGACATTTTTGTCTGGGAGGTAAAAAGTTTTTAAGGGCAAGTAATAAGCTAAATATCAGTTGCTAATTCTGTTTATTCCCTTATAAATATAGCAATCCATTTCATCTTAAAGATGCTATAAAAATTAGTCACATGGGAGAGGAGCCCACTGCAGGAATGGTGATTCATGTTGATCATTTACAGTCCATGGGTACTTGAAGGAGGTTAAAGCAGGGCAGGCAGGACTGGCTGGGCGGGGCAGGTGCCCTGATGCTTCACTTTGGGAGGTCCTCAGTATCTCTTGCTGTGGTCTGTGGCCACTGGGTGCTGAAGGCTGAGGGTAGGTGGAAAGAATGTTGGACTTGGAGTTGGAAGACCTGGATTTGAACTTAGACTTGCTATTTCCCAGCTCCTGGCAACTTCACTTACTCGAGCCTCAATAGCCTCATCTGAAAAATGGGGATAATGATCAAGCTTATCTTACAGATGGTTGTGAGGTTTAAACAAATAGTCATGTGATAGAGTACTTCTCATAGGGTACAGTATTCCACAGTTGCTTTAACAGTAATGGTATAACCCTGCTCGTTGACATTAGCACCAACAAAAGTCCCTCCCAGGGAGCTGAGGATTTGGAATATTGTGTGAGGCCAAGGCTTCTGTTTCCTAAACTGGTGATCTGGGCTCCTGAAGCTTGCTCTGCTTCACTGGCTGAAAGGCTGAGTGACCAATTCAAGGGAGCCCGAGGTGTCAGGAGGGGGAGGACAAAGGGACATATGTTGTGGACATATGCTGCCCTCCAGGCAGCCTTGTTTAAAACGTGCCTTCGCAGAGCTCAGCCTTGGTTGCCCAGAGGGGCTCAGGTCTCACGCCTTGTCTGCTGCCTTCACCTCGTGTTCTCTTGCAGTATTAAGTGGACTCTGGCAAGCAGGTCTGTGGGCATTTCCCCACGCTTGGTCTTTTTTTTGGTTTCTCATAAGCAGAACAATGGACCTGTTCCTGCAACCTGGTTTCCCATCCCATGGATTCATCCATCTCGGCTTACGGACATACCTTCTGCACAACGCCACTCCCGTTCCATCTGTAGTCTTAGAAGCAGCCTTCCTACCCCAGTCTGGTCACACCTGTCCTTGCGAAGGATAGAGAAGGAATTGGGCCTTTCTCAGTGAATCAGGTGGCAGTGTATGTTTTAGGTGAGTTTTTAGATTCACCTTCAAATGCCACAGGCTTCAGGAGAGAATCTGTGCTCAGAAGACCTCAGAGCCCCAAAGCCGGGTCACTCTGATGACTTTGCCGAGGGAGGAATTGTGTGTAAAGCACTGAATCTTGTGCAGCCACAGGTGTGGAGTGAGCAAGCCTGGGGAGCCTTCATCCATGAGTTCCAGTGACAACACAGAGACTGGAAACATTCCCTTGGATGTACACAGAACCTCAGCAGTTGGTGACTCCCAACTTCTTTATTTAGGTTCTTCTTTGTGGTTTTGAGTCCAGTGCCTCTGAAAAGGGAAGCCCTTGCTAACTGAGGACTTAGCAGCTCGATTGTTTAGTAGAAACGGTGTTACCAGCCTCGTTATTTCCCATATGACTGGGCATTCCTCTTTAAACACGGAATAGTTGGTCATTAGTACTTTCCTGGACTTAGACAATAGTTGCACTTATTCCTCCTAATCAACACACATTGAAAATATTTAAAAGCAAAAAGTAACATAGGCTGCCATAAGCCCCACTTTTGTTGTTGTTGTTATTTTGAGACAGGGTCTTGCTCTATCATCCAGGTTGGAGTGCAGTGGCAGGATCACAGCTTGACGTCCCAGGCTGAAATGATCCTCCCACCTCAACCTCCCAAGTAGCTGGGACTACAGGCACATACCACCAAGCCTGGCTAGTTTTCTTATTTTTTTTTTTTTTGTAGAGATGGGGTGTGGGGTGGTTTCATCATGTTGTCCAGGCTGATCTTGAACTCCTGGACTCAAGTGATCCACCTGCCTTGGCCTCCCAAAGTGCTGGGATTACAGGTGTGAGCCACGGTGCCTTGCCAAGCCCTACTTTTTTCAGTGGGGTGGGGCGGGTGGGGCGGGAAGAAGTGTGAACTCATCTTTCCCTTTTGCCCTCATGATTTCCTTTATAAATACCCCTGCCATGACTTTTCAGTACTCTCCTTTTCATGGACGTAATAGTCCAAGTGGCATTTTAAGTTATCTGGTAATGGACTCAGAGAGCCCACTGACTGTAATGATGAAGTCTTATTTTTTTAATTTTTATTTTTTTTTTTGAGACAGTCTCACACTGTTGCCCAGCCTGGAGTGCAGTGGCATGATCTCAGCTCACTGCAACCTCTGCCTCCCGGGTTCAAGCGATTCTCCTGCCTCAGCCTCCCCAGTAGCTGGGACTACAGGTGCGTACCACCACTTGGCTAATTTTTTGTATTTTTTTTAGTGGAGACAGGATTTCACCATGTTGGCCAGGGTGGTCTCGAACTCCTGACCTCAAGTGATCCACTCACCTCAGCCTTAGCATTGGTTTTGGTTAAAATCTTTGCCCTCTGAAAATTCTGGGAACAGGCTGTGCCCATAAACCCATCCCATAGGCAGTGATGGGACTACCACATTTGTTCTGCCAGGTTGTCCTTTGGGACAACTTTTGGGTCTCTGGATAATGAACCTGTTCAGATAGGCCTTGAGACTTTCTTGGTAGCTCTAAAGTCTCTTCTGGCTCTCCGTCCATTGATACCTAAATTTCTAGTTGTGCAGAGTGTGAAGAAATGAGCAGGGGCTGATGAGGCTTTTAACAAATAGTTCCGGAGAAAATAATAGAAGGCAAACTAAGTCCCTGCTCACAAAACTACAGGAATTTGAGGGAGTTAGAAGTGATTATTTTTACTGCCATTTCTGCACTTGCAAGGTTGATGTAGGGAGAAGTGTCACAATGATGTTTTTCATTTAAAGACTACTGTAAAATATTAATGGGAATGGCTATTGTCTTTCACCCCCTTTGCAAGAGGCTTATGTAAAATAGGCAGGCTGTTTCTAATTGTTGAATTTGTCTCCCAACTTCAGCTGATTAGAAGGAGAAATTACCACCTTGAATATAAGCAGGTTGAAATTGGGAGAGCTGCCCTCAGCTGATTATATAAGCTATAAAATACAGCACCTAAAGTCTTACGTTTACTCTGCTAAGAATTCCCTTAATGAAGATGAAAATTTCTAAGCAGCATGGACCCATATGTGTTTATTATGTAAGATTCAATTATGGTGATCCAACCTGTAAAATAAACAATGGGGCTGATTAATCTCTTTGTTGGCTTTTGGGTCAGAGAATTGTTTGAAGTAGATCCACAGAGCCACCTAGAGCTGTCCCCCTGGAACTCAGCTGGCTGTGGTGTCAGCACCAGCTCCCCTTCTCTCCAGGGGTACAGGAGGCTTGTCCTGGGTCTGTGGTCACTGTAGCTTTCAGGGTGGTGGAGGGCAGGGCCCCCCTTAAGGTTGGCTTTCGAGGTTGCTCGTGCAGTGTAGTGGGATGGCCGTGAGTACAACCACTGCCGGTTGTGACAGACACCATCCTTTGGCCGTTTCATTTCTCAGAGTGCTGCTGTGATAGCACTTGGAATTTACTGTGTCTTGTGGGATGCTTTGCATAAGCAGCATGTATTCCAGTGTGGCACATCACACCATCCTCTTCTTGAAGCTATACATGCGTGGGGTGCACAGCACACCACACGGTCAACTTCAGCTTTCCAACCTCCTCCTGAAATGTAGGAAAGGAGCATATTTTTTTTGGCCGGAGTGATGATTGAGGAGAAGAAACTTAAAGGGAGCCAGGCCCATGAAATAGATGTAGAGGAGCTTCAGAGAAGCCTCTCCTGTCCTTATGCAAAAAACTGAGGGCAAGACTCCTGACTTATTGTGTGGCATGTCGTGTCGCCTCCCCAGTGCTGGTAAATACTTTGTAGGTTGGGAGGCTTAACATGCCAATGACAGTTTCTCAGCCAGCCAAAGAGAGGATATCTTTTGGAAACAAAAACCATAAATTAGCACCATTCCTTTACCTTTGCCAAGCTGTATATATGCATCAAGGAGATGCATATAAATAGATCAAAAAGCCAGTGAGCAGTTTTGCAGCTTTGCAGCTTGCACTTGATGGAAGCAGATGGGGAGGTTCTCCTTGCTGCACTAGGCGCAGAGTGGCACGTGGAGCCAGCAGTGCTTGGGCTAAATCCAAATACAACCTTGTTCGATTTCTAGAGATGGACATGTGCAATCGACTGTCCAACAGGCATATTGCTTCTGTGGCCCAGGGTTGGCCTGTTTTTAGGTCTTCTTAAGTATAACATTGTAGAATCTCTGCATTCATTGCCTTCATGTTAGGCAAAATCAGGGCACAGAATTGAGGCACTTACCCAAATGTGCAGCCCCACCCTCTGGAGCCAGCTCACATTCGCTGGCAGGTATAAGCAGGTGAGCAGCCAGGAAGCAAAGACAACTGATAGTTTTAATTTTGGGAATAGCAATTATAAACAAGTATAAATAAAAATATTGTTTTGGTGAATACTGGGGAAAAATCACTTCTCTTATTCTCTTTTAAAATGTTCCCCCTTTTTTTTTTTTTTTTTGGTCTAAATAGGCTTAATGCTTTCTAAGAGGTACCCTACCTATCCTTAATGGAGTGAACAGATAATATATATACATTTATATTTATTTGCCTTCTGATGCTTAGGATTTCATTGGGGAATACTTTTGTATTTAAAAATAACAGTGACAGGGAGGTGATTAAAAATAGCTCAAGGGCTTGTGGCACCCAAGGCTATCAGGGGAACTATTTTGTGTGACAAGTGAAACATTTAAATCCCCCAAAAGGAAGCTGAGTGTTCTCCTGTTGAGGTCTGTCGCCTTGGTGAGCCCAGTGATGGTCACAGGTGAGCCCAGTGAGCCCAACAGTGATGGTCACAGGTGTTCATTTCCGCTCTGTCACGTCCTGGTTGTTTGTTTTCTTACTACCTCCCTCCACTGGCCCCTGACCCCATCAGTGTCATGCCTCACCGTCCCTGACAGGATGTCACAGCCACATGAGTAGGGCCTCTGGGAGTCAAGACCTAGGCCACTCCTGAGTGGGATTGTCATGGCAGGCATTTGCCATAGGCAGTGTCCTTTCTGCCCCCTCCATGGTTGGCCACCCGCTGTCCCTATCCAGTGGATAATGGAGCTGAGTGTGGTCTCTTACAAGCCTTTCAGATCCAATTCCACCTTTCACCACAGACTGTATGTGATTCCTGCCTTCCTGGACTAATTCTGAGCTCTTTTGTACTTTATTTGGGAGCAGGAATAAGTGGGGACTTGACATTTTATTTAAACTTTTCCTTTTGTAGAGTTCGTAGGACAGTAGGATTATTCCCTAACATTTTCAATATCTCAGATGCTAGACCAAAATTGGGTCATATTATAAGTGAGAAAGTGACTTTCACAGTTTATCTGTTGGTGAGGTGGACATGGGCTTGGAGGGGAGAGGGTGGATGAGATGGTAGGCATTTCAGAAGGAAAAAACCAGGTCTATTCATTAACTAGGGCTGCTGTAACAAATTACCACAAACTGGGTGGCTTGAAACAACAGATTTTTTTGTCTGACAGTCCTGCAGGCCAGAAGTCTGAAATCAGGGCATCAGCAGGGCCGTGCTCCCTCCCAGACCCTGCGTAGAACCCTTCCTTGCCTCTTCCTGGCATGTGGGGGTGGCCAAGGGTCCTTGGATTCCTTGGCTCGCAGCTGCATCACTCCCATCTCTGCCTTTGCTGTCACATGGTGTTTCCCCCGCGTCTCTCTCTCTTCTTCTTATAAGGACACCGGTCACATTGGATTAGGGCTCACCCTAATGACCTCATGTGACTAGCTTACATCTGCTAAGTCCTCGTTTCCAAATTAGGTCACATTCACAGGCACTAAGAGTTAGGACTTCAGTTTATCTTTTTGGGGAAAACAAATCAATTCATAACACCAGAGAAGAAAAGAGCAAAGGATCCTAAAACAGTCTGTGTGTACAAAGAAAACAAAGGCAAACTCTGTCTTCTTAAGTGTTTGGGTGAGGTAGGAGGATTGTTGGATATTCATAAGAGAGTCGTTCATACCCAAAGATATCATTTCAATCTTCACAGAAATGCGGACAGTCCCTGTTTCCTTTCTGTAAGAAGGTAACCATGTTACTCTCTGGGGTGGTGGTGATTAGACTTGCAGGAATGAACCTAGTTGGATGATTCGTTAGCTTCAGACACATCATTTTCTCTTTCTGGGCCTAGCCGAATGCTGGGATTGGACTGATAATCATGTCATTTGATTAAGGAGAATGCATGTAAAAAAAAATCCTAGACAGATATGTGGGTGAGGAATATGTGTTTGTGTATTTACTGTGTGTATGTACATAGGTACTCATCCATGTTCCCATCCCTCACACCCAGGATTCCTTAGCAGGAATCAGGGCTGGTAAAATCTCCAGCTGGCTCTGTCTCCTTCCTGAAGCCCTATCCGATTCAGTGAGACCAAAAGAGACTTTATCACTGTGCGCTGTGCCAGCCAGTCTCAGATTTGGCCAGGTATGTATTAAGTTAGCACCAGACATCTGCATTCTAATCTCATCCATCTCTGTGGTTTTTTTGGTGGGGGTAGGAGTGATATGGTTCCCAGAATTTCTCTGCACAGGCTCCTTTTTTGAAAAAAAAAGAAAAAGAAAAAAAATGTCAGCTTGATCTCTGCCAAACTAATTAACTTCGACAACTTCCTTAAGTGCTGCGAGCAATATAGAGTTGAGTAAGGCATGTTCTTGGCCCTCATGGAGTTGATTTATCGTGGGGGGGGAGATGACATGTTTATAATTTTTTCATTAATGACTCATTCATTAGGACGTTTCAGGTCCTGGGCCAGGTGGCAGCCAAGCCCTCTGGAAGCCTCATGTCTGGTCTAGTTGTATTACAATAGACCAGACTAAAAATAGAAGCAAAGCATTGGGCCAGGGTGGGAGATGGGCCTGGGTAGACTGGTCGGAGATATAAAATAATTTTCTCAACCTTGGTTGGGGATAGATCCGAGGGTAGCAAGATGTCAAGTGGAACCGTTGGTGAGAGGCTGGCTGCGGAGAGTCATTGGAGGCAGCATGTGATTGGAAACCTGGGATGGAGAAGGGGAGGGCTGGAAACCCAGGGCCACAGCCGGGCTGGGGCATGTCAGGGCTGGCACTGTGGAGTGCCACTCCAGTTAGCAGCGCAGAGGCTGTCGGCATCTCTCTCGGCCAAGCTTGGATCCCTCTGCCCCTCCTCCCCTCCTTTGAAGTGGTGTGGTGAAATGTGGCTGGAAGTCAGTCTGCTAGTCTGTGGAGGGAACTTCATCCAGGGCATGCTCAGACTCAGCTACAAGCAAGCACAGCTTCCTCGCATGCTGAGGCCAAGGGGCTGAAGGATGCAGAATGCTTCTTGTACTGGAATGCTGTGCTCACCAGTATGGGTGCCACATGGGAGGGGGGCAAATATAGGGTCCTGGGCCTGAGGACAAAATGACACCTCTGTATTAAACCTCTCTTTTGCATATGTACAAATTAGATTCTTGCAAGATGAGCTAACATTAGGAAAGGTCCTATTGTGTTTGACTTTTTTTTTTTTTTTTTAAATAAAACCACTTTTGCTTGGCCTCGGATGTATCAGTTCTGGATAACTTTAAAGCTGGTAACAGAACAAACTGTGTTCACACACAGGAAATGTCTCCAAACAAAAAGTGGGTGTGCAGTTTACAGTTTAAAAATTGGATGAAGGCCCTTCAAACTTCCCCTCCTGTTCTCCTTGGGAAGAGCTTGGCAGGCTGCTGAGAGAGGCCACTCCTCCCTGGAATAGGTAGTCACTGGGGCCTGGGAAGGAAGGTAGCCTGTGAGTGGAGCTGCCTGGTGACTGGGCAGAGGACTGTGTGAAAGGTTCTGCGAGTCAGGTCAGGAAGCATTTCTGCACTGTTGCTCCAAGCCTGTGGCCGGCCGATCCAAGTGCTGGCTGAGCTAGCTGGAAAGCTCTGTGAGCATCCTATGTCTGTGTCTTTATCTATTCATCGCCTGGCTCTAGTGCTAGCTTCAACTTCAAGTTCATGCTTTAAAAAAAAATTTTTTTTTTGAGGGGATGGAGTCTCGCTCTGTCGCCCAGGCTGGAGTGCATTGGTGGGATCTCGGCTCGCTGCAACCTCTGCCTCCTTGGTTCAAGTAGTTCTCCTGCCTCAGCCTCTCTAGTAGCTGGGATTACAGGAGTGCACTACCACGCCCAGCTGATTTTTGTATTTTTAGTAGAGTTGGGGTTTCGCCATGTTGGCCAGGCTAGTCTCGAACTCCTGACCTGAGGTGATCCACCTGGCTCGGCCTCACAAAGTGCTGGGATTACAGGCATCAACCACCACACCCAGCCGGCTTTTTTTTTTTTTTTTTTAAATATAAAGACTTTACTGTTTTACTTATTACACAAGGAATATATGTGGTGTTGACAATTTGGAAAATACAAACAAACATAGATAACATAAAAAAAATCATCCATAATTCAGAGAACCTGGAGATAAACTGTAAACATTTTGGCGTGAGTCCTTTAAGTCTCTCTCTGTCTGCCTGCATTGATGCGTGACTTCCAGGCCCACACGGTGGTAAAGGATGTGGGCTTTGGGGTCTTTGAAGTCCATGTCTGTGGCTGGTTAGTCTTGTGTGGCTTTGGGCATTTTGCTTTCCCTCTCTAATTCTCAATTTCCTCATCTCTAAGATTGGGATGATATTTATACTTTCAATGATCTTGTGAATACCAAATGAGAGAATCCATCCAAAGTACTCAGCCCGTGCCTCTCTGCAGTATGTGCTACTGTCGTGATTTTTAAAAAGTAATAAAATTGGATCTCACTATAAATTCTGTTTAGGAACCTACTCTTTCCTCTAAATCATTCTCATGGCTTTTCTGTAACATCAGATGTTCTTCTCTGCTGTCATAGTTTCAAATGAAAAATGACCTTATTGTTTTTATAAAACAATACATATTCATCATGAAGAAAAGTTTACATAAAAATGTTTTTAAAAATTCAAAATCCCCCATTCAGAAATAATCATGACTGGTGGTGGGGTTTGAGAAGTGACCGTTAACCGCACCTTCCTCTCTGCCCTCACTCTAGCCCCTCCTAATTAAGAATCCACTGGGAGCCGGGCATGGTAGCTCGTGCCTGTAATCCCAGTACTTTGGAAGGGCTGAAGTGGGAGGATCACTTGAGCTCAGGAGTTTGAGACCAGCCTGGGCAACATAGGGAGACCCTGTCTCTACAAAAAATTTAAAAATTAGCTGAGCGTGGTGGCTTATGCCTGTAATCCCAGCACTTTGGGAGGCCGAGGTGGGTGGATCACTTGATGTCAGGAGTTTGAGAACAGCCTGGCCAACATGGTGAAACCCTGTCTGTACTAAAAATAAAAAAATTAGCCAGGCATGGTGGCACATGCCTGTAATCCCAGCTACTCAGGAGGCTGAGGCAGGAGAATTGCTTGAACCCAGGAGGCAGAGGTTGCAATGAGCCAAGATGGCGCCACTGCACTCCAGTCTCTGTCTCAAAGGAAAAAAAAAAAAAAATTAAAAAATTAGCTGGGTGTGGTGCTGCATGCCACCACCCAGTCTCCCAGATATTTGGGAGACTGAGGTGGGAGGATCACTTGAGACCAGGAGATTGAGGCTGCAGTGAGCCGTAATAGTGCGACTGCACTCCAGCCTGAGTGACAGAGTAAGACACTATTTCAACAACAACAACAACAAAGAAAGGATCATTTGGGAAGTAGACACCCCAGCCAGCCACAGGGGTTTAAAACATCATCTTGGGGGTTGTGTGGAAAAAACTGGAGTTTGGATTGGAAAACTCTGTTTGTGTCCAGATTCAGGCTTCTTTTCACTACTTTGTTCTCAGAATAAAACTCTTCCAAGGCAGAACTGCAGGCTTTGTCCCTGCAGATGCTCACCTGCTCAGGTAAGCTTACCTCCTGGAGGAGCAGAGAATATGTGCATCCTGAGGGCTGTTCACAGAATTGGGGGAGAAGGGGGTCAGGGCAAGCTTGCCAGCTTCCTGCTTGCAATTCTGTGAATCGAGTAAGTTGCCAATCCTTCCCTTTGGGGAGGATTGAGTGAGGAAGTTAGAAGAGCAGATGCTTTTTCTCTGTTAACTTCCAGAAGGTGGACGTTCGTCTAGTCTATATCAAGGTATGAATTCTGGGGAAAGGGAAGAAGAATTTCTTGTTATTATTAGGAATATATCATTTTAGAGTTCTTTCTATTCTTATACATGGAAAAATGACTGGCTGAGTAGATATACTTATAAAATGTATGTTCTAAAAATAGCAGTAAGTTTAATTTCACTGAAACTTAACAGAAGACTTCAGTAAAACTGGAAAGAAGTAACTATCTTTTGCTACTAAATGTTGCTGTAGAAGTGTCCAAGGCCAGCCTTATTTTTCCTCCCTTAGAGATAATTTATTATTGCCTATAGGTTAGATATATGAGGAATCTTTTCTTAATATTTGACAGATAATTTAATTCTGATGTATATTACTGCTGTGTGATGTGTGTCATAGTTTTTGGAACTGGATGTGTATTTTCAATCAACAGATGCAATTCTTTATTAGTTTTGGGAGAATTTCTTTGTATTATCTCTTCAAACACTGGGTTCTATGCAGTGAATTCTCTGCTGTAAGGCACCAATTGTCTGTATGTTACATTGTCTTTGAACTCCATAGTTGTCTGTTTTGCTTCGATTACTTGAATCCCTTGTTTTTATCTGCATTCACCGTGTTTATTTTTAGCTTTCCTCTAGTCAGAAAATTGATTTTAAACCATCTTTCTTTAGTCCTGTGTAGATTCTGTTTCATATCTTTATTTTCTAGTGTTGGCTTTAGTTTTCAATGTATTTCTTTAGATCTACAATCTTTTTTTTCCCTTTTTTAGATGTTGTCTTTGGGTTCTTGATGTATTGAACTCATATTCTTATTAAGTTCTATGGCTCAAAGATCTTTTGGGGGGTATCTTTCTCTGGCTGAGTTATGTTTTCTTTTATTTTGAGTTCTTTGTCTTTGACACCTACTGTTGCTTTCTTGCCTTTCCAGGAGTCTGTGTTTAAAGATACCATGCCTTGTGGTTTTTCATTTTATTCTTGCTGAAGTAAATCAGCCTATATCTTTCTTTGATTTATTTATTTGAAGGCTATCTTTTTTCTTCTTGCTACCAAGCTGAAGTTTGAAGGCTGGTTTTTTGTTTCTGTTCATGCTTTCTGTAGCCTGAAGACATATGAAATGTCTTGGGCCAGTTGAGCTGTAGCAGGTCGTATGCTGGGTGCTGAGTAGGCTTGGCTAGATGTGGTCTTGGCAGCTTTCACTTGTGGGATCTTTTGAAGGCCCTTTTAAGTGGGTTCGGTCTTCCTGTGTGGGGGCACACACTGCACACCCTCCGGCAGTATTCTGTGGCCTCGGGTCAGCCTTGGGTTTCACGTTGGACTCCCAGAGTCTTCATTCCTTGCAGCAGAGATGATCAACACCACGGTTTATGCATCATCTCATCCTTTTCTCCCCAGCAGATGTTTTCTCTCTTCCCTAGTCAGAAGAAGAGAATATAGGGATAACTACTCAGGTGTTTTTTTCTAGATGTGGTGATATTGATGAAAACTCTCAGAATGTTTATTTATTCACTGTTTTGTCTTCCTGAGGGTGTTTGACTCAGGGCTCTGAGCCTTGCCACACTGGATTCTTTTTCCTTTATTTTATTTCCCAGGCACCTTTTGACTTTATGACACTGGGGCGTGCTCATTTTGTTTTTTTTTTGGTTTTTTTTTTTTTGGCTGATAAGTGTTTTATTTCAGGTTTAATTTTTTTTAATTCAAATTTAGGAAGAGTGAGATTTTATACAGGTTTAATTCTACCATTTTAACTGGGAAATGTCTAGCAACATTTGAAAAGATTGTATAATATTCCATTGTATTCCATTTCCCTATTTCTGTATGGTAGGTTGCTTATGGTTTTGTTTTGCTGATACAAATTCTGTTTGCTCATTTCTTTTCATTGTTTTGCTTTTCAGAATTACAAAATGGGATGATGAGTTCAAGGGATTGGTCACAAAAGATGTGGGGAGTCAAATCCTCTGTGGAAAGGGGAATTGCCTTCGTCGAGGATGTGCTGTGTGCCCGGGAGGACACAAGCAGTCTGATCGAACTCTCACACAAATCCCATGCAGTAGATGTCATTATTTCTCTTTTCCATATAAGGAAATAGGGCTCACTTCTAGAAGTTAAAGAATGTTCTGGATGGGCACGGTGGCTCACGCCCGTAATCCCAGCACTTTGGGAAGCCAATGCGGGCAGATCACGAGGTCAGGAGTTCGAGACCAGGCTGGCCAACATGGTGAAACCCCTTCTCTACTAAAAATACAAAAAAATAGCCGGGCATGGTGGCAGTTGCCTGTAATCCCAGCTACTCGGCAGGCTGAGGTAGGAGAATCACTTGGACCCAGGAGGCGGATAGGTTGCAGTGAGCCGAGACCATGCCACTGCACTCCAGCCAGGGCAACAAAATGAGACTCCATCTCAAAAAAAAAAAAAAAGAAAAGAAAAGAAAAGAAAAAAGAAGAAAGAAAGAACGTGCCTAAGCCCAAGTTGGCACAGCTAGTGTTTGATCTTGAGTCTCTTGGTTCCAGCTCTAAATTCCCTTCTCTTTGATCCCACCACGCCTTGAAAAAATTCGCAGCTGAATGCTTCAGTGTCTTGAGTGTGTTGATATTATTTTAACATGTTACCACCTGTGAGAGAACACTGTTCTCACTCTCTCTTTTAAACTGAGGGAAAAGGTAATGAACATTGAACATGACTTTACTGGGACCAGAGAATAACTTCACCAGGGCCAGAGAATCTGTTCTCTGTTCCCTTCCTCCCCTTTAGGGCATGGTGGCGTCTGTAAGTGACAAGAGTGCTCTGAAAAAGACCTGTTATACATTCCAGGGCTGGTCACAGGGCCCCTGCTCCTGGCATACAGCTACCTGCGTGCTCAGCACTCACCTGCGTTCCTGATTTGAACAGCCAGCCACTCAAACACATGGGCCATTATGTAATATTTCTGCCATAACAATTCCCACAAAATTACAGAGTGTTCTGTGTCAGTGTGAACAGACACTCTAATTAGTGTTTACTTGTTCAACAAGTGATCATTTTTCAAAATTTTAGTGCAAAATTGCATTTACCTTATTCAAAAAGTATTCCACAGGGCTGAGTAACATGTTGATGTTTGCCAAAAGATGCTGATGGGAGAGCCATCTATTTACTGTGGGTGTCAGTTTTCTCCTCGAAAACAAAAGTGGGTACCATGCCATCTTACATGTGTGGAGTGTTCAGCCAGTTTCAATATTGTGGGATTATGTCATTTCAGACTGACAGCAACCCTGGGACATCTGTGGGGCAATTTTGCCCCACTTTTGTTTTTAATTCTATTATGACGAAACAAAAAAGTAGAAATTATAGTACAGTGGACACCCATGTACTCACCACCTAGGACTGACTAGTTGTTAAGATTTGACACATTTGCTTCATATATACAGCTACATTCATACACACACACACACACACACACACACACATACATACATACATACTTTATTTCAGGACCATTTTAAAGTAAATTATAGAAATGATGACACTTCACACCTAAATACTTCAGTATACCTCTTCATAAACTATGGTCATTTCCCTATAAAACTGCAACCCTACTATCACTCCTAACAAAATTAAGTAGTCCCTAATTTCAATTAATACTTCCTACATATCAGATTTCTCCAAAATGTTCCCAAAATATCTCTATCGCAATTGCCATTTCTAGCTCTATACCTAGCTTTCTCTGGAGCTATTTATTTGTTTATAAATAGCCACAAACCAATTCAAGATCATACATTTCATTTCTTCTATGATTTTGTGTCATTTCCTTTTTTTTTCTTTATTGTGGAAAATTACACATAAAATTTACCATCTTAATCATTTTGAAGTGTACAGTGAACTCAGTGGTGTAGTAGTCCCCGTTGCTCTTGGGGGATATATTCCAATACCCCTGATATGGATGCCTGGAACCTTGGATAGTACTAAATGCTATATATGATATGGTTTTTCCTATATGTATATACCTATGAGAAAGTTTAATTTATAAATTAGGCACAGTAAGATTAACAACAATAGTAATTCAACAGAATTATAACAATATGCTGTCATAAAAGTTATGTGAATGTGGTCTCTCTCAATACATCTTACTGTTGCTCACTATTTTCTGACTGTAGTTGACCTCAGGTAACTGAAAACTTGGAAGTGAAACTCTGGATAAGCGGGGACTCCTACATTAAGTATATTCACAACGTTGTGCAACTATCACCACCATCTACCTCTGGAACTCTTCTTCCCAGAGGGAAACTCCATACCCATTAAAGATCACTGCCCACTCCCCTTCCCCCAGCCCTGGCCACCACTGTTCACTTCCTATCTCTATGATTCTGACTACCCTAGGACCTCATATACAGTGTTTGTCCTCTTGCAACAGGCTTGTTTCAGTCAGCATAATGTCCTCACAGGTCATCCAAGCTGGGGGCTGGGTCAGAATTTCCTTCCTTTTTAGGCTGAATATTCCATAGTATGTATAGACCACGTTTTGCTTATCCAGTCATCTGTCGATGGACACTTCCGTTGCTTCCACATGTTGGCTATTGTGAATAATGCCGCTCCGATCATCGGTGTACAGCTTTCATCTGGAATAATTTCCCCACTTTTTCCCCACTAGGTTAACTTTTTGAAGGGGTTGGGTCAGTTGTCATTCCACAGAACATCTTCTGTAATGTTCCATATTCTGAATGTATCTGATTATTTCCTTGTAGTTTCATTTAACTTGTCTCTTTTCTCTGTATTTCCTGTGCAATGGAAGTTAGCTTTTGCTTGAGTAGATTTAATTTTCACTTGATTAGAGGAGATAACTGGTGAGGAATTCTTTCAAGTACGTTGTATTAAAACACTTGGTTAACCCCTGCTCATGGTGCTAAGGCTGACCATGAGGTTGAGATGGGTGGTTACATCCACACCACTCCACATGAAACAGACATTTGCCGCCTTGAGGTTGGCAGTCAGTATGTGTTGGTGCCCTTTTAATAGATGAGGCAGTTGCTGAAATTCTGAGTAGGCTCTGACTTGGTTACCAGTGATCTCTACCATTTACTGAGCATCCGCTGTGTGTACCTGACACATGTCATCTCATTTAGTCCTTTAGGGGCGGCAGTGTTGTCCCACATTGTAGCTCAATGTAGGAGATCCTAGTTGCACTTCTGTTATGAAGCCACTCCTGCCTCCCTTTCCTCTGACCCTCCCCTCCCGCTGTGGATCATGGTCTCCTCCCCCAGCTCCATGGCATGATGTTGGCACTGCCTTTCCAGTTTACTCTCTCCACGGGGTAAAAACTGGACTCTGGAGCAAGAGACTGCCTGGATTCCAATCCCAGCTCTGCCCGTCACATGTGACGTAAACCTAGGTTGGTTCCTCCCCTGTCAGTTGGAGACGATTAAAGTACCTGCCACAGAGGGCTCTCCTGAGCATGAAAGGAGTTACTGCCTGGGAAGCACTTGTGTGTGATAAGTCTTAGCCTCATTCTCTGTCATTCCTTCCACGGGTCCCTGGAGACAGTTGCTCAGTCCGTGTTTTGCTTTGAAGGTTTTGCCGTAACTCACAATAGAGAAACACAGGATGACTGAAAATCAGGTAATAAACATGAAGCAGTGACAGTGATTCTAGAGCAGGGGTTGGCAAACTATAGCCCATGGGCCAAACCTGGCCTGCTCTCTACTTTTGTAAGTCAACTTTTATTGGAACACAGCCATGCTGATTTATGTATATATTATCATCATCATGTGACAGAAACCATATTGCCTGCAAGTAATATGGCCTGCAAAGCCTAAAATAGCTGCTATCTGGCCTTTACAGAAAAGGTTTGCTACCCCTGCTCTAGAATCTTAAAGAATTCTTAGAGTTGTGGTCTCAGATCTCTAGATCCCAGAGATCTAAATCCCAGAGATGCCACCTCAGCTGAGCGTGGTGGCTCACGCCTGTAATCCCAGAACCTTGGGAGGACAAGGTGGGCAGATAGTTTGAGCCTAGGACTTCTAGACTAGCCTGGGCAACATGGTGAAACCCCTTCTGTATTTCTATAAATTAATTTTTAAAAGCCACCTCCTGCTAAATTCTTGCCTTCAGCTTTCACTCCCAGGAGTGGCATTGCCCAACCTTCCCAGTTGGGAAAGTTCATTTAGTCTGCCTCTAAAGGACCAAATGAGATAACGTGTGTCAGGTACACATAGCGGATGCTCAATAAACGCTAGTGACTGTGATCACTGGTAACCAAGTTACAGCCTAGTCAGGATTTTGGCAAGTGCCTCATCTATTAAAAGGGCACCAACGCAGACTGCCAACTTCAAGGGAGCAAATGTCTGTTTCACATGGAGCGGTCTGGATGTTACCACCCATCTCAATCCCGTGGTCAGCCTTAGCACCATGAGCAGGGGTCAAGCAGGTGTTTTAATATAAAGTACTTGAAAGAATTCCTTACAGGTATCTCCTATAATTAAGCACAAATTAAATCTAGTCAAGCTACCTAGAGCTGGAGGCTGACTTCTTTATCTGAGCAGGCCCCTCCTGCAGATATGAGGCTGGCAAGCATGGGCTCTGGATAACTGGTAGGTTCCGGAGGCCTCTCAACTGGAACTGTTCTCTTTACTGTGAGTCTTTTCTCCCAGCCAGTCCACTGAGTAGGCCTGCTTTTGTTTTGCACAGCACCTCACAGGTGACCCAGCAGGGAGCCCTGGTGCACTCTTCTCTGCTGTCCAGCATGGATGTGGCCTATGGTAGAGGGACTGCCCTGTGGGATCACAGGCCTTTTCTGTGTTCACATTGCCTGCCCACACACACTAACCATCACAGCTCATTACAGATATTTGACTTTTGCCGATATGTTTGGGGTCCTGCTGTTTGACCCAAATGGATCTGGTTCAAATCCATTGAATGAGAAACCTCAATACCATAAGTTTCTTCTGCATTTTCACAGAAACAGAACACTTTCCTAAAGTCATTCTCTATTATGTGCAACTTATGTGACTTGATTTATTTCTTGATCTTTAAGATAGTTTTTATTGATCTGAGGCATTAAATTGAATTCTGATGTGAAAGAATCTTTTCCCTTATATTTTATGTTGTCTCCTAACCACTTAAGTAGCTGTTTAATCTTTTAATTAACTTGGTGTGAAGCTTCTTCAAACGATGATGGCTGTTCTCCTTGTATATATTTTAAAATTTTGATATCAGACCTCCCTCTCTAATCTCTCTTAACCTTAAAAATTTTAAGATGTTCGTGTTCTTTGAAGCTACTTTATTAATTCAAGACCTATTTATTGAGCTTCTGCGACTTGTCAGGCACTCTTCTAGATACTGGGGACCCAGCATATCAAAACACAAGAAATTGCTATAAAGATGCTTACGTTGTGATACTTTTGCTCATGACATCACTGCAAGGTTTGATATTCTTCAGAGAGTGGTATGGTGGCCGAATGTAAAAGTCCATTCAAGTCACAGAGGAGAAAATGGAAGTGGATCTGCAGAAACAGAGGCTCCACAGCAGTGAAGAGGAAGGGAGGAAATTTTAGGGAAGGCCTTTGGGAAGGGGAAGGAGGTAACTCCCTTGGCTGGAAGGTCCAGTCAGGTGAGGGAAGGTTTTGAAGGCTAGGCTCAATCTAGTGGGCATAAAGGAGTTACAGGTTTTTGCAAAAAGGGGTGTGGTCTATAGAAGGAGGCGTTTTAGGAAGCTAGTAGCTCAATGAACCTACAAAAAAAACCTGAGACTTGTAGTCTGATCTAAGCCTGCAGCCAAAAGTTAGGGAGTCAGGTGTTTGGATGGAGCCACCCTTCCAGCTCTCCATTTACCAGGTGATGGGGCCACACAGGGAGCATCCTGTGGAAGGACTAGAATCTCAGGGCTTTCCTTAGGTGAGGCTGCACCGGAACAGAGAGAACTGTGCTGACAACATGAGGCAAGATCTAGTATCCCAGAAATGAAACCATCATCATGTGGCATCTGAAGTAGGGATTTAGGCCTTTTTTTTTTTTTTTTTTTTTGAGACGGAGTTTTGCTCTTGTCTCCTAGGCTGGAGTGCAGTGGTGCTCGGCTCACTGCAACCTCTGCCTCCTGGGTTCAGTGCTTCTCCTGCCTCAGCCTCCCGGATAGCTGGGATTACAGGCACGTGCCACCACACCTGGATAATTTTTGTATTTTAGTAGGGACGAAGTTCACCCTGTTGGCCAGGCTGGTCTTCAACCCCTGACCTCAGGTGACCCGCCCACCTCGGCTTCCCAAAGTGCTGGGATTACAGGCGTGAGCCACTGCGCCAGGGCGATTTAGGCCTTTTCAGTGGGCTGCAGGATTGCAGATGTGTTCACTGTCCTTGGTAGTAGCCAAATGCCATCAGAAGAAATGAGCTCATGGACTGTTTGCAGGGCATGGTGTCATCTCATGGTCTTCTAAATATTGGCCCCTACAGCTCAGAGACTAGATGATGGGACACTTGAAGCTTCCGCTCGGTATGCAGACAGTGTTAAGAATGGCATCGTGACAGGGACAGATCAGCATTCCTACCACACTCTGTTATGTTTTAAAATCAGATTCTCGTTTTATGTCAAACCATCCAGAACTGTCATCTCTTAGCTGTCTTTCTCACAACTCAAAGCGTAGATTTTCATGCCCAGAAAAATTTTCATTCACAGACATCTAAACAATGAAATACTTATAGTAACTGAAAAAGTACCCATGCTTCATCAGAAGGACCTTATGCTTAAAGAGAGAAATGTTGCATTTCTTGGAGATTTTATAATTTTTTTCTTACACTTAGGAAATAAGAATTTGGGCTTTTTTTCCTCCTTACCAGTTTTATCCATTTCTCTCTTGTGAATAGTTGCAGTCATTCTTCCTGGCATTGAAGTATTTCTGAAATAGCTCTTCTTATCTAGGCATAATTACAACATATCTATGAAGTACGTGACTCTATTTTGAAAATCAGCCTGTGATCTGCACACTTGCTTCTGAACACACACTTCTACCCACATGCAAATTCTGAAGGGTAAGCACACTGAATTCGGCAGCCACTTTTCCAAAGGCAATAAGAGTAATCGGATAGGCCATGGTTATATAGAATATCTGTTAGCATAAGGGTTCTACTAAAATATTTATTGCTTGACCCTGAGTTGGTGCCTATAAAGCAGGTACGTTTTGCACACCACTTACACTGTGATATGCTTGGTATCTGTCACTTATTTTTTCTGCCTTTTTTTTTTTTTTTTAAAGCCACCATCTGCATTTTCTACTTTGAAGTACATTAGTTACTATGGAAACAGTGATGTCATTGGTGGGGGTGAGGGTTAGTAACATCTACAAGGACAGTATAAAATCATTTTATTTAATGGGTTGAAATTTATATGACACTTGGGAGAAATTATGAGTATGCTTAAGAGAATGGTGTGGGTATACAACCGTAGCTACTATGATGCCTATACATGTAACAAATCAGCATTTGTATGGTTTTTAGGTTGCAACAAAAATATGGCTGAAAACTAAGAAAAATACGAAGAAGGGAAAATGGAAGGTCAGGGCCTTCTTATAATTGTTCTAGCCGCTCAGAACATCATTTTCTGAAGGTGGCCTTCTGGTTAATACAAATATATAGATGTCCCTATATAGATGTAGTTTATATCAGCTAATGGTCCAGTTTTCATGGGACAGGTCTTTGGCTTTCTGAATGAAATTTGTGTTCCAGGCAGTAGTGGTTCAATTCTGACATGCAACCAAGCTCTTAACGAGATTCCTGAAGAGGATCCCATGGTCTCCGAAGCTCCAGACAGAGATTTTATGTAAGGACAGTTGTGTGTCGCAGCAGAGATGGCACAGTGAGTCCCAGGGAGGGCCCCTGGATCTCTTTAATAAGATATTCTGGGCTCTGTGCAGAATGTCTGAATGAAGCTGGCTGTGTTCCTCTTTCATTTAGTCTCCTTGGAAAGAAAAAGTGCTCCAGATAGATAGATATGCTCCTCAACCTGCTTATATGTGTATCCATCCGTCCGTCCGTCCATCTGTCTATCTATCTGTCTATCTATCTATCTATCTATCTATCTATCTATCTATCTATCTATCTAATCTATCATCCTGAGATGATGGTAGATTCACATGCAATTGTAAGAAATAATACAGAGTGATCCTGTACACACTCTACCCAGTCTCCCCCAATAGTAACATATTGCAAAACTGTAGTATAACACCACAATTAGGAAATTGACAGTGATAGGGTCCACCAACAGATTTCCTCAGTTTTACCGGCACTCGTGCTTCTCTCTCTCTCTCTCTCTCTGTGTGTGTGTGTGTGTGTGTGTGTGTGTAGTTCTTTGCAGTTTCATCACTTGTGTGGATTAATGTGACCACCACCACAATCAGGATATAGAATCTGCTGTACATTTTTGCCACAGTCTCTTCTGCTCCCTAACCCCAGGGCAGCACTATTCTGTTCTCCATCTCTCTAATGTTGTCATTTTACGAATGTTACTTAAATGGCATCATACAGCATGCAACCTTTTGAGATTGTTTTTTTTTTTTTCCACTAAGCACAAATCCCTTGAGATCCATCCAAGTTGTTGCATATATCAATAATTCATTTCTTCTTATTGCAGAGTGATATTCCCTAGTGTGGAGGTACTCCTGTTAGTTAACCATTCACCTCTTGATGGCATTTGGGTTGTGCTTATCTATTTAAACAGAAGTATCTGGGAGAGGGTTTTTGGGGTCCTAAAAGCACAGAATCAGGAAGCAGTGTAAAGTGCCCCAGTCTCTGTCTATGGTTCTCTTCTTGGTTTTCAGCAGGGATCCTTCCAGAAGCAGTAAGGCCCAAATTATTTAGAGTGATGGAATTTGGTGGAGAGAGCAGAATGAGCCCAGAGAGCTGGCTAGCCAGGCGATATGTCTCCTTTCAAAATGGGGCTCAGGATGGGGCTTGGGCTGAGGCTCTGTGTGCCCTGAGACCTGCATTCATGTATCTGCATTTCTCTTACAGGAATTGATGGGAGAAGGTACCTTTTCTGCAGAGCCTGTGATCAAAGGAGATGTAATACAAGCAGCTTGGCCAGCTTGGTCCCTCCAACCCTTTTGGGGAAGATCAAAACCTGAACCCTTATTCTAGGACAGGAAGCAGAGGGAATTTTTTCCTTGGTCTTACTGATTGATTTTCATTTCGAAAAGTGTTCCCCCACCTTTTTTTTTTTTTAATGCTCCGGGATTTTCTAACTGGTCATGTGACAGAATTTAAACACCAAAACTGTTCTCTGAATACCAGCCACAGGTCTGTATTTCTGGTTTGAGGTTGATCAGGAAGTGGCCTGAGCTGACAGACCCAGTGATTTGACATTGCTCTTTCCTTGCATAAAATGCACGATAAAGAAAAATGTTTTTTTCTTTATCGTGCAGTTTATGGAACCAGCAGACTAACCCGCCGCCTTCCCTTGTCTTCTGCTATTTAAGCTATTGACCTAAAGAAAGAAAGGATTTTTAGCCTTGAGATGAAGTTAAAAGCCACTCAGAGAAACCGTTGGATCAGAAGCTTTTAATACCAACAGCCGTCAGTCAGCGAGCCAGTCAGCACATGGTCTTTCTGTCGGAGCTCAGTGGAGAATGCAAGTCCCCTGTGGTAAATAAGCAACATGCCGAGTCTACCAGGAAGGGAAACACGAACACATACTCCTCTGGCCCAGACTTTAGGAGATGGTTTTCTTAGCGCAAGCAGCCTGACCTCTTTGCCTGGCAAACTCCTGGTCATCTTTTACCACTGGAATGTCATGCTTGAGTGAGGTAACCCTGCTCCATCCCTGGCCAGGTGTGGGTCCCCTCTCTTCGGGTCTCTTTTACAATTGACCCTATTATCATGCAAAACCCTTAAGATCAGTGCCTTCAAGTACAAATGCTTTTCATTGGAGAGTTTGGTTCTAAAGCAGCCAGTGAGACCAATGTTATATGGAGGTGGAATGTTACTCAAGGACATTCCCTTAGTTGCCTAGAAGGGAAGCAGTGCATTCCAGGATCAGGCAGTATAAACAGTGCTTACCTCCGAACACTAGGATCACGCTTAGCATGGTAATAGTGAGATCTATGCACAGGAGGGGGCATGTGAGGACTGAAACTCAGTGTGAGGATGGGAAGTTTATGTCTCCCTTCTCAAGCACGCAGTCAGGATGTGCATTTGCTAAGTGGAATTGTGGACAAACCATTCACACTCCTTAAATGATATATATTGAACCCATGCATTTGCTTCTCTTTGTGTTCATAGCTCCCAGTTTAAGGTTGGACACTTGGTAGCCTTTGGTAAATATTTACTAAATGAATCAATGAATGATCAAACCGAGGGACATGAAATTTGCTAATACGGTATAGATTTGGGGGCCTCCACCCCCACCCCACCCCCACTATGTATGACTTCTTTTTTTTCCTTGAGATGGAGTTTCACTCTGTCGCCCAGGCCTGAGTGCAGTGGCATGATCTCAGCTCACTGCAACCTCCGCCTCCCGGGTTCAAGCGATTCTCTTGCTTCAGCCTCCCGAGTAGCTGGGACCACAGGCGTATGCACCACCACCACATCCAGCTAACTTTTTTGTATTTTCAGTAGAGACAGGGTTTCACCATGTTGGCCAGGCTGGTCTCAAACTCCTGACCTCAGGTCATCTGCCCATCTCGGCCTTCCAAAGTGCTGAGATTACAGGTGTGAGCTACCGCGCCCTGCCATGACTTCTTAATCCCACTCGGATTTCACTGAATATGTGCAATAAGTATAACCTCATCAAGTTTTCCTTGCAATTAGGTATCACCTGGTGTCCCAAAGAGATGTAATATCACCTTGTTCTTTAAGAAGTTGGTTGGGCTGCTCTATTAATGCCCAGTGAGTAAGGGAATGGCAGATGGGACAGCAGCCACCATGCAAGCCAGGCAGGCGCCATCCACTGTAAACAGAGAGGAGAATGGTGAGGACTTGGGAAGGAGCCATGTGCTCCAGCCATTCAGATTCCAGTCCTCTCTGTCAGCTCCTCTTAATCTCCATGTTACTCAGATGCTTTGAGGCTGGTGGATAACAAAGTATCCCTCCTTCCCCTTTTTTAACAGCAGGCAGTAAGTGGTCTGGGTTTCACTTACATCAGGTGCCCGGGAATCTTCCTGTGTGAAGTCAGCTTGTTTGGAGAGTGAAGAGAGAAACTTGGCACCGGGACCCTAGAATCCCCTCTTTCTGGTTTGCTTTTTCCCTCCATCAGCTGAGGTACCACAGGGGATGCCAGAGACCTGAGGCTTCTTGGTAGAAGCAGTGCCAGTTTGGGATCAGAACGTCCAATCGCTGACTGGTTCTCTTGCTCTGAGGCTGGGGCTCCCCGGAGGGATGTGCCTCGCACTGACTGGCTGGGGCCCTTCATCCTTTGCATTTTCTTGCATGCAGTAGTCTTCCATAGGGAGTTCTACCTCTCAGGTATTTGTAATTATCTTATTTTATGCCATTATATACCCTGAAAGTGGCTGTGGGTTATAAATTCCAAGTTGTGATTTATAACCCTTAATAGTTACTAAGGCAATGCATTGATACATTGTTCATACGCTCATAATTATTTCATGTGTTTTACTGGGTTGTGCATAGACATTTTGGTTCCAAGTATTTCTTGAAGCAGAAGTGTGTTTGTAATATCCTACTTACCAATAGTAGTGTAGCATCCTGATAGTACATCACAGTTGCTACACTCACTTCTGTGGGTCCACACCCTGTGCCAGGCACCGTGTTACATGCATTTCTTCTGCTGTCCTCTTCATCCTCACACTGAGACGCTTGCAGAAACATCTCACAAAGCAGGCAACTGAAGGGATCCAGTTTCAGACCAAGGTCTGGCCTGACTGGAAAGCTTTATCACCATAGCATCATACGTACAGTCACATTAATGATCAAAATAATGATAATAAGAATCGTGATCGTATGTAACACTGTTCTAAGGCTTTCCTATGGATTAACCTTTTGGATCTTTGCAAAACCTTGTGAGATAGGTACATGTATTATCTTCATTTTGTAATGAGGATTCCGAGGTCCAGAGAGTTGGAGAAATTTTCTTCCTGTCACATAGCTTGAAAGTGGCAACACTGGACATCAAAAATGGGCATTCTGCTGGGTGCAATGGCTTACGCCTGTAATCCAACATTTTGGGAGGCTGAGGTGGGTGGATCACCTGAGGTTGGAAGTTCAAGACCAGCCTGGCCAACATGGGGAAACACCATCTCTACTAAAAAAAATACAAAAATTAGCCAGATGTGGTGGGCAGGCCTGTGTTCCCAGCTACTTGGGAGGCTGAAGCAGGAGAATCGCTTGAACCTGGGAGGTGGAAAGTTGCAGTGAGCCGAGATCGCGTCACTGCACTCCACCCTGGGCAACAGAGTGAGATTCTGTCTCAAAAAAAAAAAAAAAAGGTTGGGGGGGGGTGCATTCTGACTTCAGAGCCTTTTTCTAATATTAAATTGTTTTAAAATAAAACTTACTGATTTATTCAGCACAGATTATGTGAATCACTACAATCAAATTATTATGAAATGTCTATTTTCTAGTATTAAGTGAGGCTTAAGTGATTTTTCACAATCTGCATTTTCTAGAAAGCTTTGATAATTATATTTCAGTTCTAATTGTGACATTTCTTTTTTTTTACATCATTGGAATTATTTGTTTGGATTAAGCATTTTTTTGTATGCTTACTCTATGCCAGGCCCCATGCTGCATATTTTCTTATATTATCTCATTTCATCTTTTTTTTTAAGCTGATTCTTTTAGACCTGAGGCAGCTGAGCATCACGGAAACTAGTCAGTGTCTATCCTAAAAACAGCTGGACCGCTGCTGGCGAGCTCACCTGTATTCTAGGAGCATGGGATCTGATTCCCTTCCTCAGTGAATCAGGAAAGCTTTCTGGGGAAAGGAGTTGTGTGGATTCTCCAATTCTTGTTCCTTTAGAAGTAAAAAGCCTTTCCGTCCCATATAGGGACACAGAAAGGAGGTGGTGGGGGTGGTGCTGAGCCTGCCCGCCTGCTCTGCGTCACCTGGAAGGAGGGTGCAGAAGGAGCAGGGGGCTTGTCTCCCTCTTTGCTCCCTTTGGTGTCACTCTCCACGCCCAGTAACGAAGCCCCACCCCTGGCTGGGCCTTTTCTCACCATCTTCCTTCTCCAGGGCTACCTCCTGAGGGCTCACTCCTTAAAGGCAGGATGCAGTGGCTTCTCCTTGAGTGAGCTCAGAGGTCAGGAGCTTCCTAAGCTCCTGTATCAAGAGACAGAGGACATCTGAAGCCAGAATGCCCTTCCCAAAGCTGCCCTAGCTCCTGTGTTTCAGGAAGAAGCCGGGCAGATGCCTCTTCGTTCCAGCAGCCAAACTCCAGCATGTCACAAATCATACATTACAGGAAAAGGGAGCCCTTTGCTGCTGGGCAGCGGGGCCCAAGATCCTCACAGTCTTTTAGGGATGCTTAGAATTGGCCCTTGGTTGGTTTGTAGGATTTATACAATATCAACCCTTAAACTGATGGCCCTTGAACAAGTGCATCATTCTCTGTCCTTGATTTCATTCACAGTAGACAGTTTTAGGTAGATCCCTGCTGTGAGCAGACACATACATGCGGTCTGACAATTCAGATCCGTTCGCCTTCCCCTCCCCTATTTTTATGGCTGCTAACAAATCGGTTGGACCTTTCTCTAAAGGCCTCTCTGGGCGGGTGATATTTGAGTAGATTTGAAAGAAGTGTGAGATCAAATTATACAGCTATTTGGAGCAAGAATGTTTCAGGCAGAGGGACTAGGAAGTGCAAAGGCCCTGGGGTTGAAACATGCTTGATGTGGTCGGGGAGTGGAAAGACCAGTGTGTCTCTAGCAGAGAGGGTGAGAGGGAGGCAGGGGAAGATGAAAGCAGAGAGGTGGGTGGAAGACCAGACCCAGCAGGACCCTGTGAGCCACAGGGAGGCAGAGTTGGTCCCTTTTAAATATTGGGGCTGGCAAATCTGACTAGTCCATTTCCCTAGTACTCCTGCTTACCTCTGCATTTTTGCCTTTGATTGTTCCCTTTCTTGAGTGTGTCCTGCGCTTCCCCTTGGTCTCCCTTAGTTGTGCAATGGAAAGTAGTAGCAGAGCACAAAAATCCACATTGGAAGCTTAGAGGATTGTATATTTTTCTTACCAGCTAACTCTTACTAATTAGAAATTGACAACAGCGCTTGTCTCTCATGCTTCTCTTTTAATTGAGATTTCCTTCAAGTCCTCCTCTTAGGCAAGATCTGCCTCCTATGAGCCCCTGGCCCGCTGCACCTGCCTTGGGTCTGGGTGGCTCCTGTTTGTGTCCACATCAGCGTGAGTTGTGTGAAGTCCTCAGCAGTGCTCCATGCCTAGAAGGCCCCAGTGAGCATTGACTTGGACCTGGTGATTTTCCTCTTTACGCTTTGCCCTTCCAAAGAGAGATGGAAGATTCAGCCTCAGCGTCAGTGTTGTTTCTACGGTGTGACCATATTTGATGTGCTTACTGATTCCTAAGTCACCTACTGGCACACAGCACAGATGCATCCAATGTCCTTATCTTTCAGGCTTTGCTTTCAAGACTTCACACTGACTACATCAATCTGAATAATCGAGCTCAACTCCAGACAATAATTCAGGGGTACGATGTGATGGCCCTCTGTTGATTCTCTTTAAAAGTTGTGAATGTGAGTAATCATGGGTATTTAATGAGCTCTGCAAGATGGCAGGTGCTGACAAGTGCCTTATATATTCTGTTTCTAGTTTTGCAATTTGTGTATTATCATTCAGAACCCCAGGCTCAGGAGGTTAAAAATTCTGCTTACAGCTGAAGTTGCAGTTGCGTGGGAGAGGGAGCAGTTTATTCTCCCCTCTTTGTTTCTGCCTGTGTCTGTATATTGGCCAAGCCCATTTCCAGTGGGAAATCCTTAGTGGCTTTGATGGTGTTTTGTGGGAGGGCGCAGGGGACTGACGTGTGAATGCCAGGTGTCATTATCACTGTCAAGTGTCTAATTCAGTGCTGGGTCATAGACAGGTTTAGAAGTGCCTTCGAATTCAGAGTTAATCCAGAGTGGGCCACAGGTTGATGGCATTTTGCTTTATTCTTCAATGCTTTCCTTTTCTCTTTAGAATATTGTCATCCCTTTTACCCCTTCCCCCTTCCTCGGCCATTTTCCCCAGAGGGCAGAATGGCTTGAGCTATTTCCTGCCTGAGTTTTGATGTCGAGACCCCTGCCTGCCCAATTCCTGCAACAATGACCCTAAAGCACTAATTTCAGGCCCCTCTTTGCCTGCCTGCCTGCCTGCATGAGACATTGCAGCCGCTAACCCTGCACCCTTGAGGCACCCCCTCCATTCAGTGACATGGTACTGCCTGTGTGCGCAGGAGCCCTGCAGCAGCTGACCCAAACAATGCTCATTTTCATTGTGGCATCTTGGCATGGCCTGGCAGCTTTGGCCTTTTAGAACCCAGCTGGTGCCAGGGTTGCTGGCCTGCCCTGCAGAGGTGATTGGCCACTTCGTAGTAATAAACAGATTTCAATCCTGGGAACTTCTGAGGCCTGCTGTTCTCTCCCTGTCTTTTATGTGTCTTTTTGATGAAAGATGTTCGAGGTAGCCACATGGTTTAATAAAACCAGGCTGGATGCAACTACCTAGGTTTAAAATATCATTCTGCTAGGCTAGCTGTGTGCCCTTGGACAAATTACTTAACCTCTCTGAACCTCTCCTTCTGTTTCTCCAAATTGAACTTAGTAATACCTACACTACAGTTTGTGCCAGGATTTAATAAGATAGTGTTTGTGAAAAGCACCTTGTTCAGGTCTTACACACTGTATGTGCTGAGTACATAATTAGTTTTCTCAGGCAGAGTCCCAAACAGAAGGAGAAGCCAAATAAACCCCATGATGTGCTGCTTTGTTCTATGTAGTCATCTGTGTTTGGCAGATTTGAGATTATTTTAAACCAAAGTAAAAGAGCTTTAATTATGCTCTTGTTTGTGGTTTGGTTGGTTGCATTATTAACCGATTTTGGAATACTCGCCGCCCTCTCACTGTTGCAAAGTGAAGGGCTGGCTGGGAGTCAGGAGCTGGAAGTCAATACTTTCTTTGCAGAACTTCCAACTCCCTCTGTCTCAGAGATGGGGTTGGCAGTGTCATCTGAATGGGGTGTGGGTTCAGAGACTGGCCCGTCGAATCAGTGTGGGCTGCTGGCTCTCTTATTACATCCTGAGCATGTGTGTCTTGGGCCCTTACAGATATACTTGCTGTTGCCCTTTGCTCTTCATTCACTTAATTTCAGTCATGCAATCCAGTTATACAAATGACATATGCATAACTATTTGATTTTAACAAGCAGTTAGCTAAAGTGTTTAGTGTGACTCTAGAATTAAACTCCTTGGATTCCAGTCCCTTATACCAGGTTCAGAATAGTCCTAGGCATATGAAATCTCATTTTTTTTTTCTACAAAATGGCTTAGTGATAGCACTTATCTTGCAGGAGATTAGCAGGATTAACCTGTAAAAGTGCTTAACATACTACCTGCTATGTAATAAATGTTTAATTAAAATTACTTGTATTAATGTTAGCAATAGCTGGCTGGGTACAGTGGCTCATACCTGCAATCTTAGTGCTTTGGAAGACAGAGATGGAAAGATCATTTGAGGCCAGTAGTTAGAGACCAGCTTGGGCAACATAATGAGACCCCATCTCTACAAAAAAACAAAACAAAACAAAACAAAAACACACCAATTAGCTGGGCACTGTGGCACACACCTGTAGCTCTAGCTGCTCAGGAGGCTGGGGTGGGCGGATCGCTTGAGCCCAGGAGCACAAGGTTTCAGGGAGCTATGATCATGCCATTGCAGTCCAGCCTGGGTGACAAGAGTGAGACTGTCTCTAAAAAAAAAAAAGAAAAGAAAAACCACAAAAAAGCCTACAATTATTACTAGCTAACATATAGCTAACATTTGTGTACTTGTTATTACAGAATAAATATATTCCAGCTAAGTGGACGTGGATGGTTTTCTGCATAAACTCTTATTGTTCCTTGACTGATGTCATAACACTGGAGATGCATGCTCCTTAGATGAATGTAAGTTCTAAAATTGTTGCCAGGAAAGGACTGTGGGTGGTCCTGCTGGACCTGGAGTGCATTTGCAACACTTTATGGGCTTCATAGCACCTGTAGGCCTCTGCTATCTCCCCTAAGGCTGTTACTCATCACTCAGCACTTACCCTAGCCCTTCAATTTCCCTGGGTCTCTGGTCCAGAGCTCACACTGCCTCTTCTTACATCCCAGGGGTATCTTGACCTTTGGTAGTGGGCAGTAAGATGTGTACATTAGTCTGAGGCTCTGTGCCTTATAAAACACTGTGCTTGCTTGTTCTATGAATTGACTGATCTGGAAGCTCTGTAAGGTAGGCTCATTGCAAATGCAATTGCTGTTCGCTTAGTGTCATATATAGCGTAATTATTGCACCTAGAATATGCTTGTATTGTCTGCATAACTGTAGGGTGGATCTGGTCTTGCTCTCTTATAAGAAAAGAGACAGGCCTTGTTCTCTACATGTTCCTTTAGGCAGTTTGCCCAGGCAAATCAACCAGGCCATTAAGGTGAAAGTATGATAGCTGAATTTTGCTCTTTTTCCATAGGTGGTTTGAATGATTTCATTTTGCATCATTCATAACTGTTGTCATTCTGTGATGTCTAGTTCATAAATACCATTTGCCCTGAGCGATTTTCTGTTACATTTAAGACTAACCTACTTTAAGGGAAAGATAGTCTTTCCTAGTCTAGTCCGCGTATCCTAGACTGAGTTATGCAGTCTGGGAAGCTTGCAGCATTAATTTCTTGCTAGAAACAAAATTTGTTTACATGTCCAATATTCTGCATATAGTTGTGTATTTTACTCATTTATGACTATAAATATAGAGGCATATCAGCATGTATATTGTGTAAATACGTACACATTTAACATGTGGAATATAGTAGGACTGAGTTTGTGTTTTGCCTTGTGGGCACTCTCAGTAGTTATTTCCCCTCAATATTTTATTATTGAAAAAATTAAGCATAAAACTTGAATTATATAGTTAATACACGTATACCCACTGTCATGATTCTGCAATTAACATTTTGCTATATTTGCTATATAATTGTTCATCTCTCCATCACCATACTCATCCATTTTCATCTTCTTGCTGTGGTGGTGGTTGTATTTTTAAGTAAGTTGCCTGGTCCCTAATCATGACTATGTGCTCAGCTTGCAGGAAACATATATTATATCCTGGGTCTTCCTGAGCCTTTCCTGAACCTCTCTCTTACAGAGACCTTGATACCTACTCATGACTGCCAGAGCCCTCCCAGTGGCCTCACCCAGAGCTCTATCCCCTATGGCTGGCATTGACAATTCTGATTCTTACTGTGCATTTCAAAGCAAGGGTGTTCGAGATGTTGTATCTATCATTTTACTTCCTCCCATGAAGAGACTTCACTGGAATTCTGAGAAAATGCTTTCTGATCCCCATCCCTTAGCACAAGCCAAATAAAGGCTCTTTGTCTTTTAAGGCTCTGATAAATACCAACTCTTAAAGGCAGGTTGATTTAGCCTCTGGTTATTTTCCCCAGAGTTTTCTGGTCTGGGCAGCCTCCCTCACCTTCCAGCCAGCCAATCCAGGTTGACCCTGGAGGAGAAGGAGCTCTCTGCTGGTGTGACTCACTGGTGCCTCACTACTGCCCTGGCCAGACCGCGAGGCTCAGAAGAAAGGAAGACATTGCTGGGTGGGGACTGCCCATTCATTTTTAAGTAAAGGCTTTCTCCCTTATGATAATATCACAATAACTGCCACATAATGTGTGGCAGTTATTTTCTATCAGAAAATAATGGTGAGAAAGTTAAAACTTGGCCCTTCATGCAATTACAGAGAGAAACCGAGTCAAATACTATTTTATTTAACTCATTAATGAGGGAACCAGTGAGGTGGTAAAGCCAGCTCAAAGAAGCTTTTGAGGAACTTGGTATTTATTGGCATTTTGGAAAAAAAAAAAAAAAAAAAGAGTGATAGAACAGAACCATTTTTAGGTAAGTGTGGGGGAAATTGTGACGGACCATTCAAATCAGCCACAGGTACCGTAGCTTCAGGAATATTGCCAGCAGAAAGAGCCCAGCTGTCAGCTCCATTTAGGACTACCTTGGCTGAAGACAGCCACCTTGTCTGAAGTCAGGCTTTCTTCCAGGGCAGCCTGCACCCAATGTCTGATCCATGAGCAGATAAAAAGACCAATTCTCTTACCACTGCTTGAATCTCTTGAAGGTCACTTATCCTGTATTCAGAACTTCCCATAGGGTCAGCTAAGCCTTCTGTTGCAACTGCATCCCATCCCCAATTCTCACTCTACCCAGACCTGCTTCTTTTCCTCCCTCTTACGTAGGGGTTCTAGGTTAGCCCCTAGAGTACCCTTGCATAAACTCGAGGCTCACTAGTGTTAATTCCAGGGTCAGCTTCATGGGAAATTCAATCTCTACAGATATAAAATTAGTGAATGTCTTACAGGGTAATGTTTCTTTGACTTTGGGGTTTATCTTTTCTACTGTACAGCAATCTGTAAGTTAACACGCAGCTTCACAGTGTTCGTGCCCTTAATATATAGTAAATAGGAAAATCAAACCCAGGTATATTCCTCTGCATCAGGGTTTGGGAAACTTACCACGTAAAGAGCTGTATAGTAAATATTTTAGGCTTTGCAGGCCATGCTGTCTCTGTTGCTCTCTCACAACTCAACTCTGCTATAGCCGTGATGGCTACACAAATGGGCATGGCTGTGTTCCAGAGACACTCTACTTAACACAGACAGGTGGTGAATGGGATTTGGCCTTGGGCCATAGTATGTGGACCCCTGTCCTAGATAAATAAGTAATCCTGGGTTGGTCTGTTAAACAATGTTCCAGTATGACATTGAAAGGACAGGCTGCCCCCTCCCCCCAGCTTTGCCCTTTTGACACTTGTAGAATATGATGTGTAATCTCCCAACAGCCTACAAAGTGCTGATATTACCACTTTGCAAATGAGGAAACAGGCTCAGGAAAGGTCTGTCTTTACTACTTAAGAAGATGATGGTTCTTGAATTGAACCTGGTAGATCTAACCCTGAGGCCCACTCTGTCCCCACTCGTATCGTCCTACCTTCCTCATTCATGGGATGCATTGGAGCAGTGTTTTTCATTACTGTTTGGAGAAAAGCGCTTAACAAACAGAGCTGGCTGCAGATTCATAGAAGAAAGAGGTATGTGAAGAGTCCCTGCCCAGGCCATGTACCCTGGAATTGTCCCAGAATAGGCAGATTTACCTGTGAACAAGGTAACTGGAATGGAGGTAGGACTTATCCTCTGGCTCCAGAGGAATTTCCCAGCCTGGATAGTATTTTCCTGACCTGCATTTGTGACATGAGTAGGAGGTAAGAACAGCTTCTTGTCCATAAAGGCATCCTGGCATGGAGTGGAGCTCTTATCTCAGCTGTGCCACACACTGACTGTGCCACACACTGACTGTGCCAAGCAAGCTCCTTGGTCAGCCTGAGACTCGGTTATCACAGCTAAGAAATGTGGAGGATCTTCCGTCTTACTCAGCTCTCTTTATAAATGTCCTTTAACGCGGGGCCTAGATTCCAGTTCTGATTCCATAGCTCACCAGCTGCGTGACTACTCCCCAGTAAGTTTCTGAAATCTCTCTGTGCTGAAATTTCCTTGTACGTAAAATGGGGATAATAATAGTATTCCTTTAACATAGCTAATGTAACAATAAAATGAATTAATATCTGTTAAGCTGTTAGAACAATAATCTGGTGCATAGCAGGTGCTATGACAATGTTTTGTTACTGTTATTTTTAGCACTTAGTATGATACTTGGCTAGTAATAGGTGCTGAATAAGGATTCTTCAATGCATAAATGAGCCACATAACAAATAAGCCTTAGAATAATTTCTAGAACTCAAATAGAGCTTTCTGCATTATGGGAAGATGCCTTATCTCTGCTCTTCTGCAAGGTAGGCACTAACTAGCCACATGTAGCTGATGAATACTTGACATGTGGGTAGTATGATTAAAGAGCTGCATTTTACATTTTATTTCATTTTAATTAATTTAAACTTAGCCACATGTGGCCAGTGGCTGTCCTGTTGGACAGCCCTGTTCCAGTGGGCTCAGAGGTTGAGATTCACTTGGTCTGTGTCATAGTTGGTTTGGACTGCTATAACACGATACCATAAACTGGGTGGCTTAGAAACAACAAACATTTATTTCTCATAGTTATGAAGGCTGGAAAGTCCAAGATCAAAGTACTGGCTGATCTGGTATCTGGTAAGGGCCTGCTTTCTGGTTGATAGATGGCACCTTCTCATTGTGTCCTCACCAGGCCAAAGGGCATGGCAACTCTTTGGGGCCTCTGTTATAAGGGCACTAATCCCATTCATGAGGGCCTCACCCTCATGACTTAATCACCTCCCAAAGGCTTCACCTCCTAATACTATCACATTGGTGGTTAGGTTTCAATATATGAACATTTTTAAAAGGACACAAACATTCAGACCATACAGTCTTTTATCAGCATTTCTCAAACATCCGTGGGTGGTTAACATGCAGCCAGAATTGAGAACAGAGTTAGAACTTTTAGGCCAGTACTTTTTCTTCTGTTTATCCATCTATCCATCTATTCGACAAATGTTTGTTAAGTTCCTGTTATACATCAGTTACTCTTCTAGGAACTAGCAATCAGCAAAGATAAAGTCTTGGCTTTCAAAGAACTTGTATGTAGGTAGGGAACGGATGATTGAAAAGCACACAGTGAACAGGACACTTCTGGACAAGGTACTTGAATGCCAGGAGGACCAAAAGTGTGTTGCCATAGCGACTGGATTGGAAGCGAAGGTGGTGCTGATCAAAGGAAGCCTTTCTCAGGAGGGGACGTTTGAGCTAAGACCTGCCTGGGGAGAAATCAGCCTTGTCATGATCTGGGATAAGAGTGTTCCAGGCAGATGCAGTAGCACATTGTCTCAAGTTGAGGATGGGTTTGATCTGTTTGCAGAACAGCAAGGCAACTGGTGTGGTTTGAATGGTAAACATATGGGATGGTGGTAGGAAATGAGGTTGGAGAGGAGGGCAGGGGTGGGGGGTTTTATAGCATCTTGCAGGCCAGAAGGGTCCGGAGTTAGGATTTTATTCCAGGCCCATGGGGAGCCATTGGAAAATACTGAGTAACTTGCCATGATGTGACTTTGGTACTCAAAATTATCTAATTGCCATGCAGTGTGCATGGACAATGGGGAGAGGCATGGCAGGTGTGGTGGTATCTCAGGTGAGGGGATGATGGTCGCCAGGTCATAGGTGGTAGCAGTGGAGACAGAGGAGTGGACAGATTGGAATCTGCCAAGGTAGGGCCAAGTGATGGGTGGATTAGATGTGTGAAGGCAGCAGAGGCAATGGAGGAGGGTCCCCAGCACTGTGTTGCCATGGAGTGGACAGTGGGGCTGAAGACCCGTGTAGCGCGAGGCAGCATTTTTGACTTGAATGTTCATATGTACCACTGGGGATCTTGGTAAAATGTAGGATTTGACTCTGTGGGTCTGGGGCAGGGTCTGAGATTTTTGAATTTCTAAAAGGCTCTCTGGTGATGTCAGCTACTCCTGCTGGAGCCCCACTTGACCGAGCAAGGGCTTACTCACCCTCACCCTGCACATGCTTCTGCCACACAGAGGCACAGAACAGTGAACCCCCCGGAGGGACAGGGAGTGCGTAGAAGCAGGTTGTAGTTCGCCTGCAAGAACTCTCAAGAATCAAGGTTGAGTCTG
The DNA here is from genome assembly GCF_028858775.2 of Pan troglodytes. Taxonomy (NCBI): domain Eukaryota; kingdom Metazoa; phylum Chordata; class Mammalia; order Primates; family Hominidae; genus Pan; species Pan troglodytes. The sequence goes on from NC_072414.2 coordinate 83,689,670, forward strand.
TTGTTCCTAATCCATACCTGCATCCTGGACTTGTGGCTATGCGTCTCCAGAGACTCAAGGCATTTGCTTTGTGAGGACACAGAAGTCCCTGCTTTTTTGTTTGTCCTTTGGGAACAGAGTTCCTGGGCAATTATTTCACAGCCTATAGCAGTGTAGGTACATCTCTTCAAGTCCAATCTTTAGAACTGCTTTGAGGGGATGTATTTTACATGAAAAAGAAGCCTTTAAAGCAAAATGAGCTGTGGGCGTGAAGGCAGTGTGACTCCCTGTGTGTAAGAACCCTGTGCTAGTAACACAATGCATTTTCTTGGTGTCTGGGAGAAATGAGACTTTATCACTAGAGATATTAATAATATGATGATCAGTTTCAGCAGAAAGGAAGTTTAACTCCAAAGTGGTTCCCTCTAGCTGTGGGTTCATTTCTTCATGAAACAATGAACCAGGAAAGGAAGTGTCAAGTAGTTTAATGTGATGCATATTTGTTGCTATACCAGGCCATAGGATTTAGGGCTGTTTTAAAATGAGTGTATTTCTTGTATAGAAGGGGCTAGCTCAACCATAGTGGTCATCCAGGGCTTGCATACAATGTTTTATTGACGCAGGACTTTATATGGAAGCTTTTTGTAAATGAAACTAACATTTGATTACTGGGAGAAAATTACTGTGACTAGCCATCTGGTTTCCCAGCCAATACTGTTGATTCATAGTGCTTCTAGTAGTTCTTAATAATCTGTCTCATTTCGTATGATATGAGATATTGAAGCTATTTTCTTGACTTCCTCCAGCCTAAACACTTAGGGTTATTGCACCAAGCGTGCACTCTAGCTTTCTTCTATCTAATCTTTTGAGTTGCCAAGTGCCATGGCATTTATCGTTACAGGTTATTAAATTATGTGGTGTTTTCCATTTTTATTACGTTCTTCACTTCTAATAAATGCAAATCTTCTCTTCAGAGCCCACACAGATTTTTCAAAACTAGGCAGTGTCAAGGACAATGAACTGTGTAGACCCAGCCTTACTCAAAACTACCAGTGTCCTTTCTTGTTTTCCAGTAGGAAGCTATTCAGTTAAAAGCACTCAACCTGTTTGTCATTTTGCTCCTCTAAAGAAGCCTAAATCCTTCAGTTCTCAATGTTTGTGTCTCCTATTTGTTTCTCTTCCATTTTCGCAATTACAGCTAACTCCAGAGATAAAACAGGCATGGTTTAAGAGTCCTTAATGAAATATCTGCAGTTCATAATATGGTTGTAGAATTAAAGCAGGGCCTTTTCCTGTGTTGGAAGAAATGCTCCCAGCATAAGCATATGCACCTCTCTATCCTCTAACTCTGGAAACCAGCATGTTACATCCTGGATGAGGACTCAGAGTGATGGCCCCATCACAAAGCTGAAAAAACTTTTCTTTATCTGCCAAAAAAATAAAAGTCAGATCCATGGTGCAGTCACGATTGCTTCTCTGAGGTAGGACTCCAGGTAGAAATGACACTTGGAGGTTGATAGGTTTGGTTGTGTCCCCATCCAAATCTCATCTTGAATTGTAGCTCCATAATCCCCAGATGTTGTGGGAGGGACCCAGTGGGAGGTAATTGACTCATGGGGGTGGGTTTTCCCGTGCTGTTCTCGTGATAGTGAATAAGTCTCATGAGATCTGATGGTTTTATAAAGGGCAAATCTCCTGTGCACGCGGTCTTGCCTGCTGCCATGTAAGACATGCCTTTGCTTCTCTGCCACCTCCCACTATGACTGTGAGGCCTCCCCAGCCATGTGGAACTGTGAGTCCATTAAACCTCTTTTTCTTTACAAATTACCCAGTCTCAGGTATGTCTTTATTAGCAGTGTGAGAACAGACTAATACAGAGGTGCTTTTTCTGGAGGGACACTCTGATTAGTGTGAATAAAGGTGAGTCTTATGTAAGATGTTTATCATCAGGACATGCTGTATCTTGTAAGAAAATAATCCAAATGGTACTTAGAATATGTCTCATTGATACCAGCCTTGATGCTGAGGAGAGGTATTGTGGGCTTTTAGGAGCCAGACAGTCCTGGGTGAAACCTGTTTCTGCCACTTGTAGCTCTGTGATTTTAGGAACGATATGTAACTTTTGTGATCTTTAGTTGCCTCTAGAAAATGGAGATGATAATGCCATTTTAGCAGCTGGAAAGTTGTGAGAAATCAAAGTAACCGTAAGATAAGTTCCTACCACACTATTTGCCATTGTCTATACAATTGTTGCTTTTAAAATAAAGACAGGCTGGATGCGGTGGTGCACGCCTGTAATCCCAGTACTTTGAGAGGCTGAGGTGGGCAGATCAGGAGTTCAAGACCAGCCTGGCCAACATGGTGAAACCCCATCTCTACTAAAAATTAGCTGGGCATGGTGGCGGGCACCTATAATCCCAGCTACTCAGGAGGCTGAGGCACGAGAATTGCTTGAACCCAGGAGGCAGAGGTTGCAGTGAGCCAAGATTGCGCCACTGCACTCCAGCCTGGGCAGTGGAGCGAGACTCTGTCTAAAAACAAACAAACAAACAAACCCCCAAAACATATAAAGCTGGATGTTCCAACTAATGTCCTATCCTGGTTTTTAAATTTCTCTGGATCAAAATTAAAAAGTCAACAGGCTTCTTCTGATTTCTGACAGTTTCTTTTGTGCTGGTGCCTTTGACTATCTCAAAACGTGGCTGCAGGTGTTTTCCCTAGCTGATGAAATGCTGGGACTGTCCTCTTGATAAAGTTAGTCTCCCTGGACAGTGGCGGCGGAGTGGATTGGTGTGCTCCCATGTGCTAGGTTGAGTCTACCCTGCAGCGTGGGCTCCAGCAGCAGTGTGTTAAGGGCAGTGTTGGAACAGACTGTTCTCTCTCTTTTCTGACCTGCCCAGGCATCCTGCAATGGATGACATGTGAGCATGAGGATGCGTGCGGGAGGCGAAAGGCAGCTGAAACTGCAGGGCAGAGCCAGGCGAAGTTGAGAACAAGAAGAAATCGCTGCTCTACACACACGGGGTTTTTAAATTAGAAAAATATCATGAGATGCAGAAAGCAGGTGCTCATGGTTTGTTTCTGTTGTTCTTGGCTTGCGTTAAGGTGCCTCTCTCGACACATTTTCTAAGTGTGAAGTTGGAGCTAGTGTGACCCAGTTAACATTATAGGGCTCTGTCATTTCTGGGGATGCATCTGGTGACCATCCATCATGTACCAAACACCTGCCTAAGAACAGAGCCGTGTCCCTGTGTCACTGGTGCACACAGCAACATGCTCTAAGCTTGTCGATCCCCAGTTAGGCAATAACCACTTTCTCACTGAGGTTAAGAAGGCCTTGTCCTGTAACTGGAGAGACAATGCCTCTATTCTAGACGCTTGAGATCACAGTCTTTCCAGAGAGTGCATTTCCTTTTACATTTGCTAATATTTCTAATACTGTATTAGACTTGCTTGTCTATGCAATTTCCCCAAACAATGTGTCTCTTTTGGCTTTCAGCTTTTATTAGACACAAACATCTCATTTCTGTAATTGTTCTCCTGTCAGGCCTGGCTCCATTATTATCTGGCCTCCAGAGCAATTTGAGTCTCTTCTGGAGGGCTGAGAAGGCTGCACTCCCTTCCTCATTTCCAGTGGATCTGGGAAAACTCAGCTAAAGGAATTTAACATTTCGATCCGCAAGATACTAACATCATCCTCAGTGGGTTGACATCTTCTTCTTCCCTTAACTGTGAGACTCCAGAGCATGCATTTTCAATGGAGTTGATATCACTTCTAGTGGAGGGAAAATTACTTCTGGGTGGGGGAGGGAGGCAAAAACTTACTCTTTTTATGTGTAAAGCAAAATATACATATTATGAATATATAGAGAGATTTACATTTTATTGGTAGTATTAAAATTTCATGGGGGGACAATTAGGAAGAAATGTCTAAAAAGGTTCTTGGAGGTGATAATGAAGAGAGGTTAAAAAACTGCTGCGAATTTTATTCTTCGTGGCTCCTATCACCCAGTCACAACAAATAACGCGTAAAATGAAACTCTTTAGTTCTGTCTTTGGGATGAAGAGTGGCCAAGTGCCATATGGGAAGGAGGGAAGGGCTGGTGTGTTCCCAAGTGAAGAGCAATTCAAAACTCCTTGGAGAGAGTCATCAATGAGGTTTAAACAGCATTGGAATCTCCCAGAGGGTTTCAACATACCAACTCCTGGGTTCTGCAAATGTACCCCAGAAACATTCTGGAACTCTGGACAGCACTTGAGTGATTCCTAAATATCCAGGCCAACACAATGTCTGTAACCTCTGATGTAGAACAGGGAGAGAGAGAGTGACTTAGAAGGGAAGCTAGTTCAGTGGGGGGGGGGATGGGGCTATTTTGCAGGCGTTTCCCTAACTAGCTCCCTTCACCTCTGTGCTTTGGTAAACTAGACAGTACCTGGTTAGTTCACCAACTGTCCCCCTGCCTTTTCCACTTTGATGCATTTGCTTATTGAGTGGTCTCTACTTGGAGTTCCCTTTCTTTTATCATAACCTAACAACATTCTATTTACTCTATAAGATGTATGTAGTTCCAACGTGACTCCTCTTGCAGGAAGCTTTTTGTGAACCTCTCCCAGTTCTGCCCCATTTTTTCATTGCATTTACCACATTCCACCTTACATTTTGATCATTTCTGTGCATTGTCTTTTTTCCATTTTATTGGGGTATAATTTATATACCATAAAATCCGTCCATGCTAAGTATACAAGTCAATGATTTTTAACAAATTCATAAAGTTATGCAGTCATCACCACACTCAGTTTTAAAACATTCCATCCTTCCAGAAAGTTGCTGATGCCCAGTTGTGGTAAGTTCCTGCCCCATCTCCATCTTCCAAACAACCTACTTTCTTTATCCATAGCTTTCCATTTTCTGGACATTTCATACAAACAGAATCATGCAATATATATAGTGTTTCACATTTGGCTTCTTTCAATTAGCATATCTTTTTGAGGTTAATCTACATCATAGCATGTATTAATAGTTTGTTCCATTTCATTGCCACTACTATTCATTGGTATTGGAATTTAGTAGATACTGTATTTATCAGATTGTGTTGGTGTTATATTTTTGGTTATATCACATTTTGTTTCTCTGTTAACCATTCATGGATGTTTGAGTTGTTCCCAATGTGATGTTATTATGAATAATTCTATTTGCTGTCAATATTAATGTATGTTTTTAATTCTCTTAGGTAGATACCTGGGAGTAGAATTACTGGGTCATGTGGTAAATTTATGCTTAACTTTTTAAGAAGCTGTTCAACTGCTTTTCAAAGTGGCTATAACCATTTTATCTTTTATGTTCCCACTAGCAGTATCTGAGTGTTCCAGTTTCCTCAGATGGACGTGAATACTTTGTATTGTCTGTTCGTTTGTTTGTTTTTGTTTTTTGAGATGGAGTCTTGCTCTGTCACACAGGCTGGAGTGCAGTGGTGTGATCTCAGCTCACTGCAACCTCCACTTCCTGGGTTCAAGCGATTCTCCTGCCTCAGCCTCCCAAGTAGCTGGGATTACAGGTGCATGCCACTGTGCCCGGCTAATTTTTGTATTTTCAGTAGAGACGGGTTTCACCATGTTGGCCAGGCTTGTCTCAAACAGCTGACCTCAGGTGATCCGCCCACCTTGGCCTCCCAAAGTGCTGGGATTACAGGTGTGAGCCACCGTGCCTGGCCTGTTTGTATTTTTCATTATACACATTCTACTGGGTGGGTAGTGGTATCTCATTGTGACATTTTATTTGCATTTCCCTAAAGACTAATAATGCTAAGCATCTTTTCAAATGCTTATTAGACATTTGTATATCTTCCTTGGTGAAATATCTCCTCAAATTACTTGCCTATTTTAAATTGAGTTGTTTGTCATTTTACTGTTGATTTGTAAGGTTGGTAGGTAGTTTTGTTCAAATCATCTTTATCCTTACTGATTTTCTGTCTCATTGTTTTATCAATTATTGAGAGGGATATTAACTTCTCCAAATATTATTGTTGTATTGTTTATTTCTCCTTTCATTTTGTCAATTTTTACTTCATGTATTATGGGGCTCTATTCTTAGGTTGATGTAGTTGCATTTACACCTGCCATTTTGTGATTTGTTTTATGTCTCATCTTTTTTTTGTTCCTTTGTTTCTTCTTTATTGTACTCCTTTGTGTTAATATTTTCTCATGTTTCATTTCAATTCCTTTTCCCTGTGTTTTGAATTATTTTCTTAGTGATTGCATGTATAATATGTGTCTTAAGTTATCACAGTGTACTTCAGATCAGTACTAAAATTCTCTAGAACATGGAAACTTTCCTCCAATATAGCTCCGTTTCATCCCCCTCCTTTGTAGTTTTGTTGTCATACATATTACATCTATATCTTATAAATGCAGTGTTATGGTTCTATGCAATCTAATGCCTTTTAAAGAAGTTAAGAGAAGAAGAAAAATACATTTATATAGCTTTTTGTATTTACTTACATATTTAACTTTTCTGGTGTTCTTTATTAATGTATATCTTAGTGTATATTTGAGTTACTATATGGTACCATTTCCTTTCCATCTGAAGGAATTCCTTTATTATTTTTGCAAGGAAGATTTGCTAGCAGTGAATCCCCCAAGTCTCTGTTTATCTAGGAATACCTTTATTTTGCCTTCATTTTCAAATGAAAGCTTTGCGGGATGTAGAATTCTTGGTTGACAGTTTGTTTTCTTTCAGAACTTTAAATACATTGTTTCTAATGAAAAGTCAGCTCTTAATCTTATTGAGGACCCTGGGTATGTGATGAGTTGCCATCTTTTCTTGCTGCTTTCACAATTTTCTGTGGGTCTTTGCCTTTTAACAAACTATAATGTGTCTAGGCGGGGATCTTTTTGTGTTTGTTCTTCTTTGGGGTTCTTTGAGCTTGTTGGACCTGTAGATTCTTGTATTTCACTACATTTTGGATGTTTGGGCCATTATTTCTTCAATTTTTTTTCTGCCTCTTTCTCTTTTTTCTTTATGGGACTCTATTGCATGTATATTGGTATGCTCGGTGGTGTCCTAAAGGTCTCTGAGGCTCTGTTCATTTTTCTTCTCTGTGATTCAGATTGCATAATTCTTAGTGATTATTTTCCAAGTTTACTGATTTACTGATTCTTTCTTCTGACATCTCATATCTGATATCAAGCTCCTTTTGTGAATTTTTTGTTTCATTTATTATACTTTTCAACTCTAGAATTTCCATTTGGTTCCTTTTTTTTAAGAAAAATAATTTCTGTATCTCTTTTTTTAAGAGACAAGAGTCTCACTCACTGTGTCACCCAGGCTGTAGTGCAGTGACATGATCATAGTTCACTGAAACCTCAAACTCCTAGGCTCAAGTAATTCTCCCACCCCAGCCTCCTGAGCAGCTAGGGCTCTCTCCAGTGTGTGCTCATGGCTTTCTGGTCAACCAGAGATAATGGGGAGCGCTTAAGGATCCCTATGGCTGATCCCTGTCTTCCGTTTAAAATTTTGTTTACTTTGCCAGTCTTTTGCTTGCCCCAACCAGGACTACTGGTTGCAGCCTCAGGGTAGCTGAGGGGGATTTCCTTGTTTATTTGCAATCAATATTGCTTTCCCTACTGACAATGTCACTAAGTGTGGAGTTTTTCACATCACACTCCAAAGTGAACTCCCTCCAACAGTGGGGTTGCTGGTATGCATGGCCAGCCCTGCCTGCCACTGTTGTGCCAACCTACATGGGAGTAGGAGGGAGGGCAAGAACCAGATTCCCACTGATCTACCCAGAAGTTTTAAATGAATTAGTGCGCCTCAGTTTGTTGTATGTTTTGTCCAGAGTCTTGAAATGGTTGTTTTTGACAGTTTTATCATTGTTTTTGAGAGGATTTGCCAGGCTTCTCACACTGCCATTCTAGCCCCACTGTCTTTTTCCTTCTAGAGAGGAAAACTCATGGGGCAGATAAAGTGTGGACTCTGGCACCGGATTGCCTGGGCTTGAATCCTGACCCTGCCATTTGCAAGCTGCAAGACCTTCGGCAAATTACTAGACCTTGGACAAATGACTTAACTTTTGTGCTTCTGTATCTTCATCTGCAAATTGGAAATAATAATAGTACTTACGTAACAAGGTTGTTGTAAGAATGAAATGGATTCATCTACATAGTGATAGCAGCAGTGCTTGTTACTGCAAATGCAATATGTTAGCTCTTTTTCTTGGTGCAGCAAGGGCAGGGACTGTATCTTACTTGGCACTTTAAACCTTGCCCCACCATCCTTGGTCTGGTGGCTCGCACGTAGTCAGCTCATTGGATTCTCAGATCATCTTTCTTAAGTGATGCTTGACATACGGAGGAAATAAGGACAGCTCTCAGAGTAACTGAAGATGCGAGGAGGAGGGACTGCAGGGGACCTGAGGAACAGATGGCCTGGTGCCTCGTTGAGGCCAAAGGTTGGTCAGTGTGTTTTCCCTCCTAGCTCTAGGAACTGCCCAAATTGCCTGGTGCTGCTCAGATGCCATTGAATTTGAGATGAGGTCTGTACACTTGCATTTCCAATCTCAGAAGTTAATTAGCACAATTGCCACCATTTCAGAAGCTCTCTTGTTTTGGGCACTTCAGGAACGGACAGGACAATGTGGCAAGGATGCTGATTTTTAGGTATTTTTGCAAAAGGGAGTGGTTGTGGGGGAGCTGTGGGAGAGCAGGGGGTCTTATGGTGTGTTCTCACCAACCTCAGCCGTTTCTCACCCACACAGAGCCATCGAGCAAATGAGAGATTGGTGCCTTTTCCTCCAGTGGACACAGCTAGGGTGAACAAAGTATGGGATGCCTTTGTGGAGGGAGGCATATGTCCTACGCAGCTGTATGCAGTGATCCTGGCTCAGCCACCACGTGTCCAGCTCTGTGCTCAGGAGCAGGGCAGCATGGCCATAAGATGGTAGCCATAGATGTGAAATCTGCTTACATGGGTTTGACTGAGGTGTACCCAGCAAATGGGGACTTTCTTATGATTCTGAACAGAAGGACTGAAGGAGGATGGCAGTGACAAGAAAGGTGATTGTTGAATTTAAGTTGTTGTTGTACATGGATGAGGATCGGGTGTGCTTGTGGAGAGGGTAGGGGTGGAGCCGGTGGAGAGGGTGAGAGTGAAGAGGAGGAAACAGGACACAGTGATGGAGAAAGGTCTTCAGGAGATGGAAAGGAGTGGGTTGGGTAGAGGGATCTGTGTTCAGCGGGAGGGAGGGCCACGCTTTTCCTGGGTGGAGGTGAGGTGCCCCACAGCACATGCCCTCACTTCCCCTTCCTCTGAAGAGGGTCCCACGTTTAGCTTCAGCAGGAAGAGGCACTGCTGTTACATCATGCACGGATGTTCACCTCTCTACTCCCGTGTTCAATTACAGGTACACCTTTTGGTATTTATTTGGGTACTTATCAGTATAGCATTTTTAGCACCTTGACCAGATACTATGCATCCAACAAGTAGGAAACTGTTTTACTCCTGGGGGAGCGAGACCAAGTAGTGATATGTCTACTCTTCTCCTAACGCTGGGGGAGTAGAATTAAACTGGGCGTCAGGTGTGCCATTTGCAGGTGCGTGATCCATTGCAAATTGCTTCATTCCTCTGGGCTTCCGGTTCCTCCTAGTAGACTGCAAGGAATGCACTAGATCATATCAACATCCAATTAGCAGTTAATATCCGTTGGTCCTGTGATCAGTCACTGTGTGTCTCAGATGAAGCCAGTGAGGGTGTTTTGTGCCTGAGATACATTAAAATAGGAGTAGAAGGACACACAGGTCGATCAGAGCAGCAAGCTGGCAGAGGCAGGTGGGGGAAGGTGAGTTCTTATGGTTCGTGGTTGTTTTCTTCACTGCTCTGACACTAAAATTGGACTTTGTTATTATTCTGGAAGCTTTTTAATGCTGCATATAGGAGGAGGCTATTTTGTTCTGACCTGTGTTTATTCCATACCTGCATGCACAAGCTTTGGTAATCATATTATTTTATTAGCGTATTTATGGAGGTTCATTTCCAAGAGAGGATATAATTAGGTGGAAATTGGTTATCTTGATAGTTAGGATTTAACCCTACCTATCTGATGGTTTGCTCTTGAGGAATTTACATACAATGATTTTGTACCCTGACCTGGTAGAGATGGGTTGTAAGCAGTACAGTCCTGTGGAATTACAAGTAGAATTTGAAGGCCAAGAAAAAAAAGAAATGAGATGCTTACGCTCATCCCTAACATTCCACATCATTGCTCTTGCATGGCTGCAGGCTTGGGTCTGAGATTCCTGGGAACCAAAGCAAACAGGGAAATACAGCTATAATCACATTATTTATAGACTTTGGTTGGGTGTAGCTAAGGTGAGAGAAACAGTAGAACTAGTTCCCAGGAGAAGCAGAGCTTTTGCTAGACCTTAATTTTAAAAATATCTCATATCTGCCTTAAACCAATGTTTCTGATAGTATATATAGCTATCCCTTGGTATCTGTGGGATATCCAGAGCCCTCTGCAGATACCAAAATCTGAAGAAGCTCAAGTCAGTCAAAGAACATAGTATAGCATTGGACTTTAACTTATGCAATCCTCTCATATACTTTAAATCTTCTCTAGATTTCTTGTGATACCTAATGCAGTATAAATGGTTCTTATACTATTGGTTTTTAATTTAGTTATTTTGATTGCTGTGTTGTTATTTTTTTATTTTTTTCCAGATATTTTGGATCCATGGTCGATTGAATCCCTGGATGGACCTGTGGAAATGGATGGCAACCTGTATATATGTTTTCAAGGGATGCTTAGTTTTTTTTTTTTTTTAAGTTACATGGTCAAGGGAGTTTCAGGAAATGCTACATAATATATATTTTGATGGATTTTTGACAGTAAATGTTACCATTTGGGAAACTTATAAAAGTCTAGTAAAGAAAACTATTTATCTTTGTTCAACCCAGAGTTTTAAAAATTTCATATGACCTCAGAACTCTTTTTCCTCCTTATATAACTTTTAACAATAAGTAAACTTATCGTTACTTTTTAGGGCAAGTTTGGTCACCAATTTGCTTGTGGCTGCCCCTGCTTAGCTGATAGGCCCATTAGCCTTCACCCCCAAGTCGGGCCACCTTGCTGACGCAGGGGCACAGTGCTTGGTCACTTGGGTGCTATGGGACCAGTGGGGTTGGGCGTCAATCCTGGCTCTGCACCTTAGCTGGGTGGCATCAATGGGATAGTTATCTTCTCTGGGCTCAGGTTCCTCATCTGTAGAATGGGATAGTAATATTTCTGCCTCATGGAATCATAGTGGAGAGTAAGTGTGTCAGAATACGTAAAGCGCTCCATACTGAACTTGGCATAAGTAATAACAAATGTTCAATATGATTGTATTTAATGATACCCCCATTCCAGAGCTTGCTCTGATGAGACACTTGTCTTCTCAGTTCCTAGGGGCTAACTAACTATGTGCTATTCCTTTGGGTACTGATTGTGTGTTTTTCTTTATTCCGGTAGAGAGAAACTTTATTCATCCTTTATGATAATTCCCTGTTTTCATAGTTGTTGTCTCCATGATACTGTGAGCTGGTTGAGGGCAGAGACCAGGTCTTATCGAACTTTGCATATCCAGCCCCTGGCATGGTAACAGCTTTGCAATAAAGGATTTTCAATGCATTCGACAGGAAGCCGGGGCCCTAGGGCATATAAAGAAGCCCGATTCAGTGAAAACAGTTCTGCATATAGCAGCGTGTGTGTGTGCATAAATCAAATGAGGGCCTTAGACTAAGATCTCTGTCTTGAGAATATGTCTGGTCCTCTGTACATTTTTGTTGAATGCTGAGGAAATCATTGAAATCATTATTCTTAAAATTTCTCTGATAAAAGAGCCCTGGCACCACAGAAGTTGGTGTGTTAAAGGTGTGAAACACAAACTATTAATAATAGTCGGATGCAAAAATATCTGGAAATGAATTGAAAGCTCCGATCCTGAGTGGTAGAAAATTCTATTAGTTGACTGTACCCAGGAGGGATGGAGAGTCTTTATTTTTCTATGATGGACCAAAGAGCTACAGAGAAAAATCAATGATGAGATTTATGAGTAGGAAGCAATTAAATTGAGTGTTTTTTTTTTTTTAAAGAGACAATCATGAAATGTTACATACTCTCAGAATGAATCAATGAACATAAAAATTCACTAAATGTAAGGAATAATAACATTTGCCTCAGTTTTACTTTAGGGCCATTTAGAGGAAAGAGTGGAAGAAAAGGGAGATGAGAGAAACTAAGAAATGGAGTATAGAGGAAACAGTAGCCTGAGGAAGGTGCAAATAGTGAAGTAGAGAAAAATGCAGGCGATGGCAGAGACGGAGTCTTAGAGGACAGAGCAAGGAGGCCTTTCTTTTTTTGTTGTTTTCTTTGAGATGGAGTCTCACTCTGTTGCCCAGGCTGGAGTGCACTGGTGCGATCTCAGCTCACTGCACCTCTGCCACTCGGGTTCAAGCAATTCTCCTGCCTCAGCCTCCCGAGTAGCTGGGATTACAGGCACCCACCACCAAGCCTGGCTAATTTTTGTACTTTTAGTAGAGATGGGGTTTCACCATGTTGTCCAGGCTGGTCTTGAACTGCTGACCTCAGGTGATTCTCCCACCTTGGCCTCCCAAAGTGCTAGGATTACAGGCATGAGCCACTGTGCCTGGCCCAAGGAGGCCTTTCTTTTTTTTCTATTTTTCTTTTTTGAGACAGAGTCTCACTCTGTCACCCAGGCTGGAGTGCAGTGGCATGATCTTGGCTCACTGCAGCCTCTGCCTCCCAGGCAGATTCTCCTGCCTCAGCCTCCTGAGTAGCTGGGATTACAAGCATGTGCCACCATGCCCAGCTAATTTTGTTTTTTACACTTTTAGTAGAGATGGGGTTTCACCATATTGGTCAGGCTGGTCTTGAACTCCTGACCTCAGGTGATCTGCCCGTCTCGGCCTCCCAAAGTGCTGGGATTACAGGCGTGAGTCACCGTGCCCAGCTCCAATGAAGCCTTTCTAAGGAAAGCCAGGCTGACTCTCACTGGCAGACTAGGTGATCAGAGAGAACGATAGTGCCCCTATGAAAGACCCAGGTGTAGAGAGAGCAGTACAGAGGCCCAGAGAGAGAGAGCCAGCAGCTTTCATGATCCTGCTGCAAGGACGAGGAAAGCCACCACGCACAACCCCAGGCATAACTGTGACGTGCAGGTGTGCAGAGCCTTTCTCTCCCTCATTTGGACCCTGTGACAAAACTGTACGGGGGGATTGTTATCTCCATGTTATAGAAGGGAAAGGAGAGTTGCAGGGGTGTTAAGTGCCTTGTCTCATATTACCCAGTTAATATGAAACTCAAAATCTCACACATTTTCCACTGTAACCCCCACCCCCACAACTTGCCCCCTAAAATGATGATGCTTTTGGTGTAGACTGGAGTTTAGAGTCTGTGTCTATGAGATTCTCCATATGATTCTTACTCTGCTTTTTAAAGAAAAATGGTTTTAAAATGGCCCCCATTTATATGTGAACATGATCCAGGCTAAATCATTCCACCAGAAATAAAACCTCATTGACTAAATGTCTCTTTTCCCTAGTCAGCACATGAGGTGGGTGTTCTCTTTGCCACCATAGCCATGACAAGAGGCTGATCCTGTGTCGTCTTCTGTTACTTGGTTCTGCAGATCTAGGATCCTGGAATTCACAAGTGAATGCATTTTGTGTGCCATTTCCCTAGAACTGTAAATGACTCACCCCAAGGAGCTGCTGTCTAGATGAGAAACAAAACCTCACACTATTGCTGCTGCTGCTTCATCATGGGGAAATGACTTCTGGGCTTAGGTGATTAAGTCTCTTTCTACCACTTTACTACAGGAAGACATGTCCTTGGCACATCAGACAGAACACTGAAGTTATCTTGCAAATTACTTTAATGGAATTAAAAAAAAAAAAAAACTTGGCCGGGCACGGTGGCTCACGCCTGTAATCCCAGCACTTTGGGAGGCCAAGGTGGGCGGATCACCAGAGGTTAGGAGTTCAAGACCAGCCTGGCCAACATGGTGAAACCCTATCTCTACTAAAAATACAAAAATTAGTCGGCGTGGTGGCGGGTGCCTGTAATCCCAGCTACTCAGGAGGCTGAGGCAGGAGAATTGCTTGAATCTGGGAGACAGAGGTTGCAGTGAGCCGAGGTCGCGTCATTGCACTCCAGCCTGTGCAACAGAGTGCGACTCTGTCTCAAACAAAACAAAACAAAACAAACAAAGAAACCCAAAAAGCTTGCATTAAAATTGTGCCTGGAATGACTTTTCTGTTATAGCAACAGGAGTGCTTCATATACTTACCAATGGCCAGTGTTTGTATTGCCAGGCACGGGAATAGTGTGATTTCCCATGCTGAATTTATAGAGATCAGGGGTTTGGCATTCTACATGTGGCCTATGGACCAAATGTGGCCTGCTGCCTGTTTTTGTACATAAAGTTTTATTGAAACACAGCCATTTCCATTTGTTCATATATTGTCCATGCATGCTGCTTTTGTGTTATGGTGGTAGAGTTGACTAGCTGCTATGATGACCATATGGCCTAAATATCTACTGACTGGCTTTTTACAGAGAAAGTATGCCAGACCCTGTTCAGGAACCCCTGTTGGGAAAACCACAGGTTTTTGCAGGACCACAGCGAGATTGACATCTCCTGCACTGTTTTTAGCATCTGCTCCCTGACATGGGCCCTGCTGCTGAGCGTGCAGTTTGAGGGTATAGGTTCCCCGAAGCTCCCCAGGAAGAGCCTGCTCAGTTCTGTCACATCTGCCACTACTCAGCAGAAGGACTTTAAAATGCAGGCTCTCCACACTGCACTCCCGGGCTCCTCCCAGCCTCACAGAGCATCCTGCTCTCTCAGCCTTCACAAGCGCTCCAGACTGAGCCAGGTGAGACTCTCGCAGGGACCTTTCGGCTCCACCTTATTTGTTCCATGCCTCCAATCAGCTGCCGCCTCTGTTGAGCTGGATCTCTAAGGTGGCTCTGCCACAGGGGCCTTTCCTTGCTGTTACACCAGCATTAGCCTGCTGAAGCCTCCTCTCTCCCCAGCACTGTGGAAACAGCTGCCCCGGCCGTCTCTCCTCCCTGATACCTGCACAGCAGTGCCAGGTTAATACTGCAGAAGAGCGGCTCCTGCTCAAGAACCTCCCTTCGCTCCCCATTGACCTCTAAATCAAAGCCTCAGTCTGGCCTTCAAGGTTGTTTTTATCTCAGACGACTACTCGCAGTTCTCTGAAGCTACTCCATATTCCTGCCTTTCCCCAGGGGTGGTCTAAACTCTCCCTCTGCCAGCCTCCTTGACGCCACTGATCTTTGCTCTTGGAATGTTGTGGCAGCCTCTCCCCTCCCACAGCTATTAAAATCTAGTTGATCTTTGTTGCATCCCAGGTATATATTCCTCCACACACAGCCAAATGAATGTTGTTGCTCCCTCAAACCCTCTGCCACTCTGTTACCCTGTTGCAGGCTGTACCATTGTTAGATTGTTTCTTTCTGCTGTCCCCAGACTGTAAACTCCTACAAGGCAGCATGCTCTCTTAATCATGGTTATGTTTCTTGCATCTATCACAGAGCAGGCACTTGGCTGTGTGGGATTGAATTTGAAGTGAAGTCACAGAGCATGCACACCAGTGATGTGGCTAGCTTTTTAGTGTGCACCTACTGTGGGCCAGCTGCTCTGATGTATGACTTCATTAATGTCCGCAGAAGCAAGTATTGTTCTCTCCACCACACAGGTGTGGAAACAGGCTCAGGAAGATTGACTTGACCAAATGCTGTCAAAGCCAGATGGGAACTCGAGGCTCTCCTGCTCCAGACTTACACTGATAGGACCAGGCTGCTCTGGTGTAAACATCCATGCATGCACAACCTCTCTGCCACCTGATACACATGCACACGCCTCTACCTGCACGCATGTTAGAGTCACCCAGGGAACTCTGAAAATACAGATGCCGAGTCTTGCAGGTGGGAGGACACGCACAGGTGTTTTTCAAAAGCTCAGGTGATGCCAGTTCAGGCCAAGGCCCCGCCACCCAGACCAGAGTGAGAAGATGGACACACCTCTGGGAGAGCCCCTGAGTTGCTGCTGCCTGCCCCTAAGAATAAGTGTTTTTTTGTTAAGTGAATGCCTGATAACCTTGCCCCTGGTTGGCACCTTTTGAAGGTGAGGATGGGCTCATGAATACTTGGCCGTGGCCTCTGAATGTGTCCTGTCCTTTGGCAACATAGACTGAAGCTCTCCCTTTTGGGCTAAGTGCTGATAGTTTCAGTTGGCCTTAGTGTGACTTCAGCACTTTCCAGAAGGTGAGGCTCCCAGAAATGCATCCCAACATTTCCCACATGAGGAGACAGTGTCTCTATGAACTGGAAATGAGGAGGTGATAATTTCGATTTGTAGATAACTTAAACTCTTTCGTCTTTGGAATGGGGGAAGGCTAGTTGAGAAGAGGAAGCTGAGTAAAGCAGAGGTACTCAAAGTGGGGTCCTCTGATGAGCAGCATCAGTGTCACCAGGTAGCTTGTTAGAAACGCGTAGTCTAGACCCCACCCCAGACCTGCAAAATCAAAGACTCTGGGCTTGGGGTTCAGCAGTCTCATACTCTCTGGGGGTAATTTTACTGCCAATGAAGGTTGAGAACCTTGGTTCTAGAATGATGGTGAGTATGTGCCTGGTGCCTGAATGGTCAGTGGTCCTCATCTCCAGCTGGGTATCAGACGCATATCTACACCTATCTATATATATACGTATCTATATCTATAGATATTTAGATTTTTTTTTTTGAGACGGAGTCTTGCTTTGTCACCAAGGCTGGAGTGCAGTGGCGCAGTCTCGGCTCACTGCAACCTCTGCCTCCCGGGTTCAAGCAGTTCTCCTGCCTCAGCCTCCAGAGGAGCTGGGACTACAGGCATGTGCCACCACGTCCAGCTAATTTTTGTATTTTTAGTAGAGATGGGGTTTCACCATGTTGGCCAGGATAGTCTCGATCTCTTGACCTTGTGATCCGCCTGCCTCAGCCTCCCAAAGTGCTGGGATTACAGTCGTGAGCCACCGCGCCCGGCCGGGACATCTATATTTTTAACAGTTGCCCCAGGACATTCTGAAATGCAAGCTGATTTTTTTTTTGAGTAATCATTGTAGAAGCCTGATACATACTGCATTCTTTACATAATAACTTCATATACACTTGGTTCAGGATAAGGGCGCTTCCTCTTTCCTTTTCCTCTTGCAGTTGTGGCTCCTTCTTCTCTAATTATCAAGACCTTCTCCATTAGTCCTGTTACCCATTAAGTACAGGCAGTCATTCCCTTCCACATGCTCTTCCTCAGGCTGGGTTGTTCACTGCCACATAAAGGCTACAAGTGGGTTTTATGGCCTCATGCATACTTACTCTGTCTTCTCAAAATTGTGTTTTAAATGAGTGAAAACATTAGCCTCTGATCTAATTGATCCACAAAGCATCATTTCAGAATCTTTGCATGACTTAACTGTTGACCCAGACTGGCATTGCAGCCCAGCAGAAGGCCACAGGTCAGGGAGGGAAAGGCCCTACTACTTCCTGTCACCCCTGTGCGTTGCTCTGCAAAGAGCAGGTGGGAGCCAGGACAAGAGCTGCAGGCACGGGCGTTATCTGTCTCTAAAAGAACTGATTATTTTTTGTTTTGCCCACAGCTGTCTCTGTCCCCATCACCCTTATCTGTCATCAATGTGCACACCTGCATGATATTTTATGACACAGCACACCTGCTGAAATAGAGCAGTTGTCATGTTTCAGATTTGTTGTCTTGTGTGTATGTCATGAGGCATCATGGCAAAAATGAGATACAGCTTCTGTTCTATCCCTTCCCCCTACTTTGTTACCCTCCAGCCTCATGGTGGGTCCTAAAGCTGAAGACCTACCAGGCTGCTTCAGCCACCTCTCCGGGGGTGACTCTCTAGGGGACCCCACCCAGACATGTTCTTTTCCACTTCTGCATCCAGTCCCCTTTGGACCTCTCTCAAGACTCACACAAAGGCCTGGGCGAGGCTCCCCAAAGCCCCCTACCTCCCAGGTCTTTAGGCTGCCTTCCTTTTTGTTGCCACATTGCGTCACCTATTATAAACCTCTGGTAAATCATTTATTCCATCATGTTTGTATGTTTGTTTGTGTTGCGAAGGAAAGTAGTAAATAAATGAATTTGTTTTTACTTGCCCAGACCCTTCAGACAGAACTTCTTTGGCAGTATTTAAAAGCCATTTGAATGATGCCAGGACTAGCTAAACTTCGTTTCTGAACAGCGGCAAACACCTGGTGTTTTAAAAGTAACAGTCTAATCACATAACTAGGGCTGAGTGATTTGCAAGCTGGCCTTGACTTGGCTAGAAAGCACAATAGAAATAGGAGTTGGGATCAGAATGCCAGAGATAGAGGGTGTCACAGATGTCATAACCCTGCTCTGCAGAGCTTGCCGAAGGCCAGGGCTGAAAGAGAGACCCCCAATAATGGGTGTCATGGCCTTAGCCCCGCGCTGCTCACTGCCATTAGAATCACCTGGGAGCTTTGAAAGCGTCCTAGGGCCCCCAGGCCACTCCCCAGACCAGTTCAGTCAGAACCTCCCAGGTGGGACCAGGTCTCTCAATTTTTAGTGCTCCCCGAGTGCCTCCAATCTGCAGGTAGGATTGAGAACCACTAGGCTCAAGGAGTTTGTTTAAATATGTGGGTTTGAAAATGAGGCTAAGAGGAATCACCTGGCTATAGCATTTTTTGTTTGTTTTTTTAGTAACGGGAAATTGAATAGAAGCATGCTAATTAGCACAGGCGTATGTTTATATGTGCATAGATACACGTATCTGGACACTGCAGAGGTTGTAGATGCATGGATGTTTACAACAGTGTCCATATTTGTAGACTTGGAGGAAGGTTAGATCCATATGACTCTCCTTTTTGACCTTTCCTTAGTAGACACACCCGGTTGGTCAGCAGATCCAGCTCATTCTCCCTGAAATAGAACTCTGCCCTAAAATGCTTCTTACATCTTTTCCTGTTCATTTCCATTGCCAGTGTGTTGACGTGGCCTTTTCTTCTCCCCTCTCTCAATATGGCCCAGCTGTCTTCACTGCTGGCCTTCTTCCACCCTCCATTCACCACACCTGGTGTGACCCCTACACTATTAAACCTTTGCTGTTCTCCGGTGCTCACAGATAAATGATAATGATAATGGTTATAGCTGACCCTTCCCTAGCATTTACATGTATGTGTTGTTGACTCTTGACACCAGCTGTATGAGGTAGCACTCTTATCCCCCTTTTACAGATGGGGAAACTAACGCGCAAAGTAACTTGGTCAAGGTCAGCCAGAGTCAGGATGGACCCAGGTGGTCTGGCTCTAGAGCCTCTGTTTTGCTGCCTCTCTCCATGCACTCCTGCCATGTAGGAAGGGAGAGGCTGCTCTGTGCTAACAGACTTTTCATCCATTATTTTTAATCTTCACATCCCTCCTGCTGATTAGATATTATGATTCCTGTTTCATAGAATCCAGGTTGGGAGAGTTTGAGTAACATGACTGAGGACACAGAGCTAAGGAAATAATAACAGGGGTTCAAACCAGGTTTTCTTCCCTCCATGATCTGTATTCTGTCTACCTAATTGCTCGGGATTGTCTAAATTCACCCCTGTGGCATTTGCGGCTCCTTACAATTTGTCCTCACCCCACCTTTCCAACTATTTTCTTCCTTTTTTTTTTTTTTTGGAAGCAAGGTCTCGCTCTATTGCCCAAACTGGAGTGCAGTGGTGTGATCTCAGCTCACTGCAACTGCCGCCTCCAGGGTTCAAGCAATTCTCCTGCCTCAGCCTTCCCTGAGTAGCTGGGATTATAGGTATGCACCACCACGCCTCGCTAAATTGTGTATTTTTAGTAGAGAAGGGGTTTTGCCATGTTGGCCAGGCTGGTCTCGAACTCCTGGCCTCAAGTGACCTGCCCACCTCGGCCTCCCAAAGTGTTGGGATTACGGGTGTGAGCCACTGCTCCCGGCCCCAACTGTTTTCTCTTCCATGATGAAATCATGCCACCCATCTTTGGCTCATGCTGTTCCTTTTGCCTGAAGTGTTCTTCCCTACTCAGCGAGGACATCATTCAGCTGTCAGATCTCCCATGACAAGGACTCTTGTCTTGCTCATAGCACCCTGCGTGGAATTTGCACACAGCAGGAGAGGGTAGCCATCTCATTTTCTTACCACTTCAAGAAGCCCTGTAAGAATGCATCTCCTCATGGCCCCCTTAGTGTGAGGTCTGCATCACACATCTCACCTCCAGTCCCTTTGTGTTATTCTTAGGTACATGTTTACCTTCTTGCTAGATGGCTTCTTCAGGCCAGATGTCCTCTCTCCATCACTTTTCTCTTGTGTCTAGGGCATTGCCTGGCAAGCAGCAGATGTTCGGTATATATTTAACAAACATAGGGCAGACAAGAATACAAAAAAACGGGGGAAATCATAATATTCAGTTGGAGGGTACTTGGCAGGGTCATAGTGCTTAGAACAGTCAGGGGTGTATTTACCTGATGGCCTCTAGGGAAATGTACACTGGAAATTTCCAGACGGAAGCAAAGAGCAAATGATTACCCCGCTGGGCTGATTTAGCTTGTCCATTTTGCCACTTGGGTTTTGTTAAGTTTGTTTTTATTTTGAGGTGGGGGATAGGCTTTGCTAACCTCCTGCGGAAAATCTCCTGGCTCCTCTGTCTTCCTGGCATGGACTTTATCCCTAGTATATATTTGGGAGTGTGTGCAAACCGCGCACTTCAGGACTTTTATAGGTTTTCATGGGCTGTCTGTGGTGGAGGTCTGTGGGGGTGGGGAATGCAGTGTTTCCGGAAGAGGGTGGAAGCTTTCAGGATGGAAACAGGTGCCAGAAAAAACATTGTTGCTACTGGGAAAGTGAATTCGTTAACTGAATTAGGGTTATGATACTAAATAAACGTCTTTCTGATTCGTCAGGTTAAAAGGCATTTACACAGCTGCCTTTTTGCACCTGGCACCGGAGGCCAGGTGGGAGGGTCCCGGGGGGGATGGGCAGAGCGCACTGCCAGGCGGGAAGGAGAGGCCTCCTGGGCATCTTCTTGGATTGGCTCTGACATTTCTTCTTGCCCCCTCAGGTGAGCGTCCTGACCACCCTGGAGCGTAGGTTCAACCTGCAGAGCGCTGACGTGGGTGTGATCGCTAGCAGCTTCGAGATCGGGAACCTGGCGCTCATTCTCTTCGTGAGCTACTTCGGGGCACGCGGGCACCGGCCGCGCCTGATCGGCTGCGGCGGGATCGTCATGGCGCTGGGCGCGCTGCTGTCGGCGCTGCCCGAGTTCCTGACCCACCAGTACAAGTACGAGGCGGGCGAGATCCGCTGGGGCGCCGAGGGCCGCGACGTCTGCGCAGCCAACGGCTCGGGCGGCGACGAGGGGCCCGACCCCGACCTCATCTGCCGCAACCGGACGGCTACCAACATGATGTACTTGCTGCTCATTGGGGCCCAGGTGCTCCTGGGCATCGGTGCTACCCCTGTGCAGCCCCTGGGCGTCTCCTACATCGACGACCACGTGCGGAGAAAGGACTCCTCTCTCTATATAGGTAGGAGCTGCCCCAGCCGTGTTAGCAAGAGACCAGGGTGTGTTGACCATGGATAAAAGGTGGCCTGGTGGACTTTGATTTTGCCAGAGTACTGGTTCTCAGACTTGGCTGCACACCTAGTGTTCTTGAAAAATCCTCATGCCTGGGGGTGCAACCTGGGCATTGAGACGTTTTTAAAAGTTCCCAGGTGATTCTCGTGAGCGGCCGAATTTGAGCTCCACGGGGCTAGGCCACTAACACCGCTTCAGTGGGAAAACATGATCGGGAGGAGTTGTATGTTTATCTCTTCTTTTTGGCTGTGTATGTGGACTTTGGGCTTTCTGATATTAGCCACCAAGGTATACTTGGGGTCTACACATTGGAAACTCCAGCTTTGAAGAATCAGAATGATGTCCTGGTCATTGTCCTGTTGCAGCTCAAAAGGAGAGGTGATGGCTTTGCCAGCATTTGGCATCATTCGAAGTTGGTGACTTCCGGTAATTTTTTCAATAATGGAAGTATGCATGGGAATTGGGTATGTAGAGAGAAATAAGGTATTTGTGTTTTGAAAAGTTATTTTTCACGGTCAGAGTTTCTGATGTTTTATACTGGAAGGATGGAAACCACTTGTGCGTGGGGGTTACGAATCATCTGAGTGGCAAGTTGTTTATTACGTGGCGGGCAGTGTTTTCAGTGGCTGCGGTGGGCTCTGTTCGATGGCAGCGTGCAAGGTGAGGGCTGGCCAGCCCCGCATCTCTATCCCTTGTTTACAAAGTATAATTCTGTCTCCTGCCAGCTGCTGGATTTTTCTGACATCCCCAGTCACTGAGTGCTAAGCTTTGAAAACATTACCTCTACCCAGGGAAGCTTTATGCCTCCCAAAAGCAATGTGCCTTGAGGTAGAAAGTTAATTATATTATGGAGTTTTAAGTGAAAATAGAATTTGAACTGGATTTGACATAAAGGTTCCTATCTGCCAGGCTCCAAGCTTACTGAGATAGGACGGTTTGGAAGCAGGACACACCGGAATGCAGATTTTTCTCTGTGTCTTTCTGGCCCAGCTTTGGAGTAGACGCGTTTACTGAACACGTATGTTGCACGTGGATGTTCTGGCTGGCTGTGAGCAGGCTCTGGGCAGGAAAGGTGGAAGGAATGCGCCTCTCCATTCAGAGGATGGAGCACCAGTGAGCGTAGTCACCACCTACCTATGGAACAAAGGGGAAGAGAAAACAGCTCAGGCCAGAGATGGTTAGGGGTTTCCATTATTACCTGAGAGTGGTTATGGTGGAGGAAGGGAACTAAGGTAATCATTTTTCTTTCATTGCCTTAAGTCTTGAGTGAAAGCCGCTCCACGTGAGTTTTTTGCACACCAGATCATGGACTACAGCATGTAGCCACAAAGGTCTCCTGAGGTCCACCCTCTGACTTGACTGATGTCACCCTAGGGCTCTGGGAGTGTTGTTTTCTGGTAGGAATAACAGGAAGTAGATCAATCAGAGCACAGGGAATGAAATGGGGAGTGAAAACCTGAATTGTTGTCTCTGCTGATAGAATCAAGTAGAAAAATTTCTCCCCAGAGTCACCCCTGAAGTCCTAACAGTGCTGTATCACTTCTGCCTGGGGCTTCCAGCCGTAGTCACTGAACCCTCTTTTGGAAGTGTCTCCTGATGAGTTAAGCTGTGCTGTTTCCCCACACTGGGTGAGGGTTGGTTTGAATGTGCCAAAAGCTTTATGGTGAGGAAGCACTTTGGTTTGGGACATGGGGGTGTGGGAGGTGGAGGCGTGGACAGTAGGGCTGATCATTTGAGGCAGGAGGCCTTCTTGAATTCTGAGGCCTTGTCTGTGGGATTTGCATTGAGTCTTTGGTAGGAAGAACTATTCAGCCAAATTTCTATTTGGTCACCCCATTCCTCTGTGATAAGTCTGAGTTGGGGGAGTGTCTCTTTGCATGACATATGAACATCTTGGTGGCTCTGTTACATATGGCCAGATTCCAAAACATCGTAGCCCATGCCATGGAGATGATAGTTCTGGGTCTCTCTGCACTGGTTTACATGGGTTTGTGTTTATCGGGATCAGGAGAGGACAAGTCTTTTGCATAGATTGGCCTCAATAGGTGGCCTTTTATTCCATATGTGGTTTATTCTCCAGGTATAATTTAAGATCACAGCATATGCAGAGTATAACTGGTTCATTTATTTATTGTATGAGCTATAAAAAAAGTGTTTGTGGTAGTGAGAATATTTCAGAGTTTATCTCCTCTAATATGGCACTAGTTCCTGAAGCCACTTAACTTTACTTCACAGTATTTGGGGTTGCCCACTGAACAGGATTGATATAAAATTCTGGCCTCTTAACTCCCTGAAGAGGAGGAAAGTCTCAAGGGACTGATGCTGGGACTGTAGGGGAGGGATAACGTGTGTACCCCTGGTTCCAGCTCCTGCAGAGCTGGTCTAGAGAGGGGCCCACAACCAACTGTCTGGTCATATGCCCAAATCGTGATACTATAGTGGAGATTGAAAGGATTCTAAATATGGCATGTGTAAAACACCAGCTTGTTCTTGAGCTGAGCCTTCCCTTTGGGTGTCAGCAGGGAACAGAATGATCAACATGCACGGCTCAGGCTGCAGATCAGTGGTGATGACACCTGCCCCGGGTCACCCGCATTGTGGGTCACTAGATGGGTGCTGTTTGTACATCGGTGGCCGTGTCGTAGCTTCCACTACAACCCAGGGCAAAGTGAAGCATTCCATCTTGAATCAAGCCGATATTTTCCACTGAAATGACTTACTTGCTTTGGCCTCTTGTGGCTGAGCCGCTGCCAGATTCCTGGATTCCTGGATGGGCTATTCACAAGGGGCTCCTCTGGCTGGCACCATTCTTCAGCCCGTCCTTTCCAGTGTGGGAGGGAGCCAAGGGAGCTCATTACCAGGGGACAAAACTGGATGAATGGGGACTCGGCTCTGCTGGCAGGCTTTCACTGCGGCATCATGCGGCACCCGGACTCACAGTGCAGCCAGACGGTGACCCGTGGGTGGCACGTGGCACTCTTTGTTCCTAGAGTGACTACATGGGCGCAGTGGCAGTGGAGACCATTGGGCCCCTACTGAGGTCCGAGAATCCATTCTTTGGGAGTCTAGTCATGCCTCTAGCTCCATGCTGTGATCTTCCATTAGCCCAGTTTTCTTAGCTGTCCTTCTGTTTCTCTAAGTTCAGAACACAAGTCGTATTTGCTTTTTATGAAAGTGTAAGTAGGATGATGGAATGGACTTACTGTGCCCTTTCATTAGGTTGCCCCCTTTTTTTTTTCAAGGAGGAAAAGGTGAAATGGGAGTACTAAAGATTTCTAAATAACTTTATTCCTAGTTAAAAAGCATTACATGTTCACCGTTTACAATTTTGAATATGTAGAAAAAGAATAATTAGAGAATATTGTAGCTTTATGGTGTACACAATTCTATTCTCTCTTCTGCATTAGCGTGCTTTTCTATGAAAATGTGTTCAAGATAAATGATGTTTTGTGTAATTTCATTTCTCTTACTATTTCATGAGCATTTGTTTGTTACTATTCTATGACATTGCTGCATATATAATCCCTTCTGAATATATACGATAATATTTAATACTTTGTATAGTTGGACATGGATTTTTAAAATATTTGCTGTTTTAAACAAAGCAGATAGGTAAACTGTGATTCCGAGAGGTTGAGTAACTTACCCAAGCTCATTTACCTGGATAGGGCTGGGCTGTGGGTCTGAAAGTGATGCTTATTTCAGGTATGTCTGGGATCTGCTCACGAGGCTGGGATGGGAGCTCAAGGGTGGTGCACGGTCCAGGGAGTCAGGTGCAAGCCAGGGCATTCCACGAGACAGCCCGAAGCCTCCTGGGCATACAAATTGCAGCAGGAGCCAGGAAGGTGGGAAGACAGCAGTGTGTCTGGAGTCCAAGGAGAGAGGTGCTGCTGAAATGGAGAATGAGTGTCAGAGCCAGAATGGAGTATTGGAGGTAGGATGGAGAGAGAGGAAGGTGGTCCTAGCTAACGGTTCAGGTCTGAGTTCTGTAAAGAGGTTGCACCCCTGTTTCATAGTGCTTTGAGCTGAGATGGCTGCAAATCAGACCTTAGACATCTGGGGCAGGAGCAACTGATCTGTTGCATCTTTCGCTCAGCTCTTTCCAGCAATGTGGGCGCCATAGTTTCACATGCCATTCATTCTGTTTTTTGAACCGCAGTAACCACTAGGAGGTTTTTTTAAGTGTTGTGTTAGAAATAGGCCACCTTACAACTTTCCATGCCCTGGGTTCTCGTTATGCCCTCTGGATCTACCATGAAAAATCCCTATCCCTCTTCCATATTTTGATGGCTCCCCAAATAGTTGAGCACTAACCTTTCATGGGTAGGCGGATGGTATCTAAAGCTTAGTTAGCTCTTCTGAGCTAAGACCTTTGCTCCATGCTTGATGGATTTCCTACCATACTTCCTTCTTAAGAGGGATGCCAAGGGCTGGGGAGCTCATTACCAGAGGACAAAACCAGATGAATGGGGGATGTGGGATATGGCGTTGTATTAGTTTGCTAGGGCTGCCCTAAGCAAACACCACAGACTGGGAGGCTTAAATGACAGAAGGATATTTTCTTATAGTTTTAGAGGCTGGAAGTCTAAGATTAAGGTGCCACAGGGTTGGCGTCCTCTGAGGTCTCATTCCTTGAATTTCAGATGGTTGCCTTCTACCTGTGTCCTCACGTGGTCTTCCCTCTGCATACACATCCCTGGTCTCTCTGTGTATCCAATTTACTCCTCTTACAAGGTCGCCAGTCAGATTGGTTTAAACCCACCCGTATTAGCTCATTTAACCTTAATTGCCTCTTTAAAGGACCTATCTCCAAATATAGTCAGTCACATGCTGATGTACTGGGGGTTAGGGCTTCAATATATGAATCTGGGGGAAGGAACACTATTCAGCCCATAACAGACACCAAAGAGATTAGTACCAAACCAAGACTACACTCCTGCCTCTTTGCCAAAAGTTTTCGGTAAGGAGCTGTATTGTAATTTTTTTCTCTAAGTACTTGAGGAATTGATGATATAGTTTTTTTTTAAATAACTTTTAAAAATTACAGAATCACAAGTTGTGGCAAAATACAGGAAAGTCCCCTGTATCCTTCTTCCTGTTTCCCCTGCCGTTGATGTCACGGTAACTATCACACAGTAGCAAAACCAGGAAGTTAACATTGCTATGATCCATAAAGTTTATTCAGATTTCTCTTTTTTTTTTTTTTATTCTTTTTTGACATGAAGTCTCACTCTGTCACCCAGGCTGGAGCACAGTGGCGCCATCTTGGCTCACTGCTGCCTCTGCCTCCTGGGTTCAAGTGATTCTCGTGCCTCATCCTCCCGAGTAGCTGAGATTATAGGTGCCTGCCACCACACCCGGTTACTTTTTTTTTTTGTATTTTTAGTAAAGACAGGGTTTCGTCATGTTGTCCAGGCTGCTCTCGAACTCCTGACCTCAAGTGCTCCACCTGCCTCGGCCTCCCAGAGTGCTGGAATTACAGGCATGAGCCACTGCGCCCGGCCAAGATTTCTCCAGTTTTATATGTGCTCATTTGTGTGTCTGTGTATAGTTCTGTGCAATTGTATCAAATGTGGATGATGCAGTTTTAAGAATGCAGATTGGGATCAAGATGAAACCAGATAATTTTGAGTTGTGTGTGTTAGGCAGACACACACGCGCATGCACGCACACACACACACACACACACACACACACACACACACACACGGCACAGAGACGGGCTGGCAGATTCTCCTGAGGATGGATGTTCTGGAGAGAATGGGAGCTGGCCGGCGGAAAGGGGTTCTTTGAGAAGGGAGGCTTTGCTGTTTGCCTGAATACACAGAACAAGTGTTCTAACTCAGGAGGCACACGTATTAGACACAAAAATGTGTCACGTTTTCTTTGTTTATCACTTATCCTGAACCCCAGTGCAGCCCTCTGTGTTTCCGTTAATAATGCAAAGAGAATAATTCTCAGATTTCATCTGCCAAGTGTTCGTTTAGTACAAAGGGCCCCCGAATACTGGCCAGCAACCAAAGAGAACCAAATTTCCTTTCAGAGCCCTGGGAGCAAAGAGTTATTTGCCTCTGATGAGTTTTAATTTTAACTTGACATTGGGTAAAATGTGTTTTAACTCTCCAAAGAACGTGGATTGGGTATGGATCAAATATACTGTGACTGAAGTTCATCTGAAAAAATAATTAAAAAGCCATCTCTCGTGGGAGCAAGCATTGCTCATTATATTCTTGCAACTTCATTGATATTGAAGTTTCCTTCGTTAATTTCTTTTTCTAAAATAAATGGCACTATAAAAGTGGTCAATTTGTTTTGGCCATATTCCATTCCCTCTCCCCAGCTGCTGGTCACATGCCATTTTCATTGTGTTTTTAGCAACCTGCTAGGAAACAGCCTGTGGCTCTTATCTGGTGCTTCCATATTGCCTGGGCTGATAGGTGTTTCTCATTCATTCGCAGCCACTCATAACTCATGCCCTGTGGTTCATGGCATCACCGCTGTGCCTGCTGCCTGGGTGACCTTTGGACAAGACTCTGTGGGCTCTGGAGCCCAACAGTCTTGAAATTGAAATCCTGGCCCCTCCACGACTCCTGGGTTTTGGATGAGTTTCCAGTTGCCCTGAGACTTTTGCCTTTTCAGTAAAATGGTCTGGTCTACCTGGCCAGGCTTTCCATGAACGTCAGGTGTCCTGTACACGGTGGGGATCAGTAAATGCTGCCCTTTTCATCCTTATGGTCATAGCACCTCCATTTCCAGATGTAGAAATTAAGGCACAGATGGATACATGACTGACCTGTTTAAACACAGGAGCAGATCTTTGGACAAGAGCCCTTGGAACCTGATTTTCAGCCTGGGATGTGATCCATCTTATAGAGCTGAGAATAGCAACCTTTTCAGTCCTGAATTAAACCAGCAGGGCTCTTCTTTTCCTGAAGACCCCCTCCAGTGGCTCATCTCAAAGTGCATGAAGTGCTAGCATTGCCCCAGGCAGGAGGAGAGCCAGTTTGTATTAATTTGGAGGCAGCCCAGAGTATGGCCATTGCCCCAGTGTGATGTATGGATTGGCTCTCTGGGTTCTAGCATGTTGCTTCTTAATTTGGAAGCATATTAGCTCAATTTTCTTTTAAATAACGTATTCTTATTTTAGTAACATTGAGAAAAACAGAAATGTAATAAGAAAACCTAAATAATATGTAATCCAGATACCTATAGAAAATTATTGTCAGTAGTTAGGTATATTTTATTCCAGCCTTTTTTCTTTGTATATCGTTTTGCTTAGTTAAAAACCGTACTATAAATAAACCTGCTTTTTATCAGTTGGCCTATTATAAAGCTTTTCCTGGGTCATAAACAATATACATCATTTTAGATAATTGCATATTATTTTGTCAATCTAGAAATGCTGGAATTTGCTAGTTGGGCATTTAGGTGATGAATGTCTCTGTGGCTTTAGCCTTGTCGACGTTGGCTGAAAACTTTAAAAGCTCAGGTTAGTTCAGATAGATTCAGTGTGAGCTGAAAGCCAGCCCCCTGGCCCTGCGGTGACTTTTTCCAAAAGATAAATGAGTGAGGCCAGGAGTGTCATGCAGACAGGCTTTGGGCCGGCTATGGGTGTTGGCATTCTTGTTTTGCAACCCCCTTCCACATCTGCTCAGGGGTCACAATCTTAAGTGCTGAAGGGGTGCAGCTGACGAATGAGAAAAGCAGACAGTGTGGAGCCTGGGGAGCTGGTCCTTGCCTCGTCCTTCACCATTTGTTGCCCTGTGGGAATGCAAAGTTAGTGTTTCCAGATCTTCTGATTGTTAAGAGAGGCTGGAAATCCGTATTTTTCAAGAGGATTGAGTTGCCAACTCATTGAAATCTTCTCCAAGCCCTTTGCGAGTCAACATTGGTTAGCATGTCTCAAACACATGGTAGCTCAAACACACACGGTAGCTTGCCATGGTGGCAATTTCAAATTGCATTCATTGATTTCAAAAGACCATCAATTTCAAATTGCATTCATCTTTTGAGTTGCAAATAAATAAAACACGAAAAAAGAAAAGAAAGCTGTCGCACATTGTGAATGTCACAGCCAGAAAAAAAGTGTTCTTTGCTGTGGTTCTGAATGTTAGGGGTATTGGATTTGGAGGAAGAGGACAGGGGATCTTGCACGAACAGAGGACAACCTGGCAGGAGTGAAGGTAACACCACTGCTGTGAGTGGGCCCACTCCTACTGACACCTTGCTTACTGCCTCACAATGATGGGGATTCCCAGGATTGGAAAGAAATGAAACCGTTTTCCCAAGCCAGAGGAAGAAAAGCACGGTTCAAGGTTCCCCGAAGAGAGTATTGGGATGCAGAAACCAAAACCATTTGTGGCTGGTTGGGGCCTACAGATATTCACTGTGTGTGCAAGAGCATCTTTGTGAAGAAACTTTAGAACATAGCACTGAAGTGTTTGATAGGCAGGAAATAGGACCAGAGAGGCCCAGGATGACCTGAAGAAAGGTGAAAGTCCATGTGAGGGAATTTTCCTTCCAGAAGGATGTCAAAGAGTACTGCTAGTTACTTCTTTACTCCGGCTTCCTTACTGCACCTGACTAGGGAAGGCACACCCATCTTATTTGCTTTTCAACTGTGGCACAGGTATTGTTCTTAAAAAAGATTTTGAGACATTTCCTCTAATAACATGCGTATTGTTTCTCTTCAGTTAAGACTGTTTACTTTTCTGAGAGAGAATAATCTTGGCTTCATTTTCTTTTTGTCCTTTTCACCTACAAGAAGCATTCTGTGAGAGCAGATGGCATGAACGGTTTGGTTTCTGTCGAGCATTGTGTTTTGCTACTGTTAACACTGGGATTTGAGGTTCATGGTCTTCCTCCTTAGTGGGAAGTGAGTTCTTCATTGCTAGATAATTTTTTAGTGTTAAAATGCCTCACAGAAGAGTCTCTTGTGAATATTTGCTTTTGTCTGTCCAGTACCTTGTTTTTTTTTTTTTCACTAGGAAACTACCTCTTCCATCTTAGGTGGTTGCTGTGGGTTGCAGAAGTGGCCATGTGGTCAGTCCAGGCACGGTCAATTGTGACACAGAGAAGGTCTACAGTAGTCTACAGTGACAGGCCCCAGAAGTGGGCCAATCAGAGTCCACTGTGAGGCGAGAGAAGTGGACTGAGAGAAATGGACCATCTTCTCTTGTAGGACTGCTACTGAAAGAACTCTGAATACCCAGAGATTCCAGTGTCCATCATTGCTGCCACATGCAGAGAACTTGCCTAAGAATGAATGAACTTGCCTACAGAGAAAAGTAGACCAAGGAAAAGGGAGAGCAAAAGGGCTTCCTAGATCCAGCCGTGCTTGAAGCTAGCATCTAGCCCTTAGAATCCTAGTCACTTGAACACATAAATTATCCTTTCCAACATCTACGGCTGCCAGGTTTCTGCCTCATCAGGCTTGAGTGCCTGTCATGTCATAGGAGTTGGTCTGGATTGCTTCCCTCTTGAGGTATAACCAAGCATCTTTGAATAGGGATAGAGTCCAGGGGAAACTCAAGTAAGGCATTTGTTCTCTGCTCAAAGTGCTAGTTCTTTCACAGTACAAAGATTAACCACTCATGAGACTCTGAAGAACCCCTGACCCTATGCATAAAATGAAAGGGGCTAGCTTGAAAGCGTTGGCTTAGCTCTTCATTTCGTTCAGAGGCATTGAAGTTACAGGACTTAGATGCCGAAAGGAATGTCCCCTCTCCACCTTTCTCCCTACCTATCAAAAACAAACAAAAGTATTTAAAAATAACCTGTTGGCAGGCTTTGTGCAGGAACAGTAAGTGTTTAATAGCACATTGCGTATGTGGGCAGGAGCATGTTGAGCATGCTCAGTTTATTCAATGGCTCTGTTTATTGAATGGAAAAAATAAAACCAATCCTGGCTCTTTTACTTGACTGCAATTGCCAAAGCTACCTTAACTCCCTCAAATGACTTCATATTGTCAGGAATGAATAAGCTAAATAAATGAGTATGTTCCATTCCCAGCGTGGCTTTGCCATTTCATTCCTGCCAAGCCGTGTGTGTGTGTGTGTGTGTGTGCGTGTGTGTGCACACGCACGCACATGCTTATTTTAGCCCACATAATAGACAAATATGAAGATACCAAAGCCTTGGGTGGCTAGTGGACACTCATCAAAATCAAGATGTATTTCTTTAGCGCTCAGATTCAAGAATCTGGCTTCAGAATGTCAGGAGTCATCGTTGGCTGCTTGAAGCTAAAGGTTCTTGGATGTGCTTTGCGGGAGTCGGGGCCATAACCTTTTCGAATTATGTGGAGATTTACGTGTATATGTACCCTGGGAGGAAAGCTTTCACTGGATTGAATGAGGTTCATGACCCACAGAAGGTTAAAACCATATAAAGACCTAATGTTAGACTTTGGTGACAGGCATTTTGGGGTGAGATAAGTCTAGCTAGTTGAGGTGAGATAGGCTGTATGGAGTGACAGATGGCATTTAGAGACTGGAATGTTGTTCACTGTTCAGCTCTTAGCTTGTTTTGCTCCCTGGAGAGCCACTGTACTTACAACAGGAAGCATTTAAGCATCACTTAGGCAACTGTGGTGAAAAGTCAGAATGCATTCTCAGCGGCATTGGAGACACCCCTCGGCCCTCCACTCCCCCGAAAATTCCTTTGGGGCTGAAATTTTCCATCCCTTCTTTCAGCCTAACCGTGGGTGTTTTGGGTAATATTCAGCAGATTTTCTGTGCTGGTTTGAACTGATGCACAGATAGGAAAATCGAAACTTTTTTTTTTTTTTTTTTTTTTTTTTTTAGTTCTAAAAGCAAAAACACTTTAAAATGGCACTTGGATCATTAATAGAATCTGAACTCTCAAAGTCAAAATTTTCCATGTGTTCTTACTAAGAAAAAAAGACTCACTGTTGGGGCAATTAAAAACAAAGGCAGAAAGTTGTGAGGGACTAAACAATTCTGGGGACATGAATGAACTGGCCAAACTTTTTATTGGCAAACCTTTTATGGGATAGTTGGTGCATTTGAGAAACCCTCTATTTTATACCACGGCCTCCTATTTCGGGTGTCGGGGGACTGAGGGAGGATTGGCGTTGGACTCATTCTGATGGCTCTCCAAGGAGAGATACTTTTCTCCCTTTCTCTCTGTAATGTTCCAAGCAAGTGGGGCCAATGGGTGTGATTTCTCCCTGCTTCCCTTTCTGGGCAAGATGCTATTACCATAAGAACATTCACATTTGCCCACCTGCCTTGTGGGTTGTTAATGGAGTTTACAAAGGGAATTTGGATTCTCAGCAAGAGGTCTCATTAACACAGCAAGGATCTAATAGATTCTAAAATTGCGTATGGACACTGGAACCTTTTGAAACCTGGTGGTGTCTATTATTAGATCTAAATCATTTCGCCAACCCTGGCCTCAGTCTGTACATTTGTATCATGGGGCAAAGAGCCTTCTCTTCATCAAGGTAGATCTACCATATTGATTGAAGAACATGTTAATACCTGTGATTCTGGTGACAAGACAAGGTAAAAAGGCTATTAGGCAGTACATAGAGGAAAATGTCTCCCACATTGGTGCTTTTATTTTATTTTTAAATATCGGCCTTGTTACTGGTTGTGTGTTTAATACTAGGATTCATTACTATCATAAAGAGAGTTTAACAGCTGTCTGCTTATTTAGACAAGTGCGTTAAGCACAGGTGAGTTTGAATAGTGACCATAATACCACTGAATACACTAGCTCCCATTTATGGGGTCGCAGCTGTTATGACATACAGACAACCAGTATTTTGCATATACTCTCTCACTCCCTCCTCATAAAGCCCAAGGAGATAGAGGCTGTTACTCTTTCTGTGTAGGTAAAGGAGCTAAAGTTCATGGGGCTTAAGCAACTTGTTCAGGTCATATGAGTGGCAAGGCCCAAGCTACAGTCCCGGTCTGGTCTCCATTATCCCAAGGGCCTTATCTTTCCCATTGTATGCTACCCCTCCACCATCCCCAGGCATGATTACATCCACACCAGGATAATATAGGACCCCAAGAATGTCACACTAAGTATGAAAAGTGACTCAACCCAACTACTTAAATAGGTATACAGCTCTTTCTCAGTGTAGTACCCACCTGCGGTGCTTTGTCATTTTAGCTGTAAAGTATGAAATGGTGAGGCGTTTCTAGGCCAGGAGAAGTCTGATGGGTCTGGGGTATTCAGGGTCTAGTTCTGTGGGAATTTTAAAAACTCTCATCAGATAAAGCATTGCTCCCACAAAAAAATCATGTGAGTTGTTTTCAAAATCTCCTTGTAGTAAAGTGAGAGAAGCTCACTCACCAGACGGTTTTGTTTACACTTCAGGCCTGGCAGCATTTAATTGGTATACATTCACTGCACTTATGCAACTTGGACTTGAGTGTTTCACTCCCAAACTTGATGAAGCTGACTTGCTTTTCTGAGCGAGTCAGGAGTGATTTTAAAACATACTAGACGCCAGTGGAGACAAAAATGGTAAGAAGGTAGGGCAAGAAAGACTTCATGGATCATGGATGAATACATGAGAAAGAACAAGAAGTAGAGATAATGTAATCCCCAAGACCTTTCCTCATGGGGAAATAATCAGCATGAGCAGTTATTGAGCTCTGTGGTGTTCTGAAGACCCTCAGGAGTGGCGTGTCCACATACATGAACTGTGTTTGCAGAAGAAGGTGGTTACACGATGGATGGATTGGGAGTGGCAAAGGCAGGCCTCCTTAACGCATCCTCAAGGACTTGACATCCAAGTAGGTGAACTCTCTTCCAACTCTATGTCCTGAAGCCACATTTTCCCGAAGTCATTGAGATAGCGTTTTGGTGACCTTCAGAAAAAATGACAGTCTCTTACTGGTCCATCTTGGGGAGTGAAGAGAGGGTCTGGAGATTAAATTGGGTGAGGGACCACGTGTTCCATGTTGGAGCATTGGTGCAAAGTTGGGAGACTCAGCTCCTCCAGCTTATGATGCCAGATTCATGTTTCCAGTCTTTTTTTAATTAAAAAAGTTGTAAATTTTGGTAAAATATTCATACAGGTCACCATCTTAACCATGTTCAGCTGTACAGTTTGGTAGTGTTAAGCACATTCACATTGTTGTGCAACAGATGTCCAGAACATTTTCATCTTGCAAAACTGAAATTACCTCTTCAACAACAACTCCCATTCCACCCCCTCTCCAGGCCCTGGCAACCACCATTCTACTTTCTGTCTCTATGAATTTGACTACTCTAAGTGCCTCAGATAAGATCGTAGAGTATCTGTCTTTTGTGACTGGTTTATTTCACGTAGCAGGTTGCTCTCAAGGTTCATCCATGTTGCAGCATTGGGTCAGAATTTCCTTCCTATGTATATTATATACCAAATATTCCACTCTATGCTTAAAACATATTTTGTTTGTCCATTCATCTATGAATGGACATTTGGGTTGTTTCCACCTCTTGGCTATTGTGAATAATGCTGCTGTGAACATGGGTGTGCCATGTATTTTCAGCCTTACAAAAGTATATCTCCATCTGGGTATCCTAAGGTGTGTTAAACTCAGTAAATCCATAATTCATCTCTTTAATTTTCTCCCAGGTTTGCCTTATTGACCAGCCTTGTCCTCCCCTCTCTCTTCCTGCATTTAAAAGCTCCAGCCTCTCATGGATCAGGGTTCCTCCACCTCTCTGATGTCTGGTCCCCAGCCTCCTCTACTCGTCCCCTCCCTGCCACAGGTCAGCTCTCAGCACCTCTCAACTGGACCACTGCATCTACCTCTGATGAGTTTCACTCTGCCCAATCCAGCCTGTCTCCAAGTTGTCCTTCACATTGCCACTGTTCCAAAGCAGGCTGTGAACTTTATGAACCTAGAGAGATGTCCGTTGTTCTGGAACCTTTGTTACAAAGGTTCCAAGAGCTCTGCATGGGATTTAATTTTATTTTATTACATGCCCAGTGAGTAATAACCATATGGTTATGTGTATTAATATAATGCATATGGTGAGATTATAGTATTGTATTTTTGAGACACTTAAAATAACCTGACTCCATTTTAACAGAGGTGTTAAATTTAATTGTCTACATTTTATTCATTCATTCAACACATATTAATTGATAACTTACGATGTGTCAGTCCCTGTACAAGGGATACATGGATGAATCAGACCTAGCTTCTGTCTGTAGGAGTAATAATAAAATCACCCAATGTTTATTAAGCACTTATTGTGTGCCAGAGACTGGCTAAGTTCTTGACATATATTATCTGGTGTAATTCTCAAAACAACCCCTGAGTTAGTTTTTATTTGCCGCACTTTATGGGAGGAAATCCTGATGCAGAGAGCTTGAGTAAAGGGACAGCTTGGGGATTTGAGTCAAGGGGGTTCTTGCTCCTCACAATATTTTCAACTACTGTGTTTTCCTGCTTCACAGCAAAGTGCACCAGCGACTGTCATGCAAAAGCCAACAGTTTGAAACAGGAAGGGCAAAATGAAATGAAACACCAGGCTGATACATAGGCATTTATAGATGTGGAGCTGGAAAATATTGACCAAATGTGCTCAGAAATATTTTACAATTGTGAATAATGACCAGTCCCTTGCAAGGAGACAGCCTTCCAAACCATAGTTGCTGTTAGAGAAAAGAAACAACATTCTGCATGTCCTCAAAGCAAGAGCTCATGTAAACTCGGTTTTTCGTAGGTGTCAAATGCTGCTCCCTGATGCGATGCATTATGCAGGCAAAGAAATAACATGACAAAGCCTCTCTCACAGCCTCAGAAAGGAAGGTGATGTCTCTAAACTGGCCATCTGGATATAGCTAGGAGAAGCATTTTCAGAATTTGCCGAGGTTCACAGCTGAGGAGAGGGGCCAGTGGCATCCTCTGCTGTCAGGTAGCCCCTCCTCCTCTTCCTCTGTGAATGGGCAAACCCTGCTTCTTCTGCTGGGTTGTATCTTTTTTTTTTTTTTTTTTTTGAGACAGTCTCGCTCTGTCACCCAGGCTGGAGTGCAATGGTGCGATCTTGGCTCACTGCAACCTCTGCCTCCCTGGTTCAAGCAATTCCCCTGTCTCAGACTCCCAAGTAGCTGGGACTACAGGCTCACACCACTGCGTCGGGCTAATTTTTGTATTTTTGGTAGAGATGGGGTTTCACCATATTGGTCAGGCTGGTCTCCAGCTCTTGACCTCAGGTGATCCACCTGCCTCAGCCTCCCAAAGTGCTGGGATTATAGGAGTGAGCCACCGTGCCCGGCTGGTATCTTAAGTGTGGAAACACACACACACACACACACACACACGAGTAGATGAAGCGAAAAAACAGAGATTGCTATTCATCACACAAAAGCCAAGCGTGTTCTTTTAAGAAATCACTGTTGCTGGAGACTTTTAGGCAAGTGATGTGAGCATTAAACAGACTTTTAGTGTAAAATCAAGGTGGAAGATTAGGTTCAGTAGTTTGTAGTCTGCAGTGGTGACTGTCTTAGAAAGCTTTGGCTGGTAGGAAGCTCCATTGAGAGAGTGCATATCGTATGCAAGGCACTGAGCTCACTGTTGCCTTTATGATTGTTCACTTCATCTTCATAATGGCTGTTTTTCCTCAGTAGGAAACTGAGGCTCAGCAGAATTAGTAACTTGTGCAAAGTCATACCTCCTAGTAGGTCAGTGATGAGACTTGAATATACTGTTCACTGATCAAATCTGGCCTGAAATTGAGATTTCATAGAATAATTGATTTTTTGTCATCATGGAAAACTTAAAACATATTCAAAATTAAAAAGGATAGTTGAATGAATCCCTGTGTGCCCATTTTCCAGTAATTATCAGCATGTTGCCTTTCTTGTTTTATCTCTACCCCTACCTGGCCTCCCTTCTCTGTGATTATTTTGAAGCAAATTTTAGATATACCATTTTATTAGCAGTTTTTTTTTTGAGACAGGGTCTTGCTCTGTTGCCCAGGCTGGAGTGCAATGGCATGATCTCGGCTCACAGGAACCTCCACCTCCCAGGTTCAAGCAATTCTGCCTCAGCCTCCTGAGCTGCTGGGATTACAGGCATATGCCACCATACCCAGCTAATTGTTGTAAGTTTGGTAGAGATGAAGTTTCACCATGTTGGCCAGGCTGGTCTCAAACTCCTGACCTCAGGTGATCTGCCTGCCTCGGCCTCCCAAAGTGCTGAGATTACAGGCGTGAGCCACCGTGCCCGGCCTATTTGCAGTTATTTCTAAAAGTTATTTCAAAACATAATCACAATCCCATTCTCATGGTCGTTAGATCTAGAGACTTTATCAGCTTCAGGTTTCATTTCTTAGGGGCACTGATCTTTAATCAGTGACGATGATGATGTGTGCTTCCATCATGGGACACATGTAGCTTTTGTGGTGTTAACAGCTGTGCTTGGCCATGGCCTTGGGGGTGGTGATAGCTAAATTCCATCATTACTCCTTTGATTGCTTCTACTAAGACAATCTTCCCCATTTCAACTATTTTGTTATCCTGAGTTAGAATTGGAATGAGAAAAGGAGGAAAAATCCTCCCCAATTACTAAAAACAATTTAAAATTTAAGATTTTTTTTTTCGGTTATTTTTCTCCTTAAGGTATATCCTATTAGAAATATACAGCAAAATTACTGTGTTTTACAATAATGGAAAATGGCTTCTCTCTGTGCAGTTATGACTCCAATGAACAATTAAGTTTGCTTCATTTTGCTTTTGATTTTTATAGATTGCTTTTCCAAAAATATATAATTATGTAAGCTATTTACAGGGCTTCAAACTCAAATCTACAAACCAAGAATATTCTGAGAATTCTAGCTTCTAAGCCTGTCATTTCTGTTCCATTTCTTACCTTGTAAGTAATCAATTTTTCTTTGTTTTTGGATTTTATCTTTCTGTTTTAAAAATATGACCAAATACATTTATATATCATTAGCTTCCTTTTTTTGTAATAAAATGTAGTTTATACAGTTTCTGTACTTTTTCACCTAAAAAGCATACTAAAAAAATCACAGAATATTGCAGAATATAAAGGATCAGGATAACAAGCAGTACACAGAGACAGAATCATTGAATTTTTAGAGATGTTAATAATAGCAAACATGTGGCACTCTGTGCTACACACTGTTTTCAGTGCTTTACATAAAGTAACTCATTCTTGTAACAACAGTAATCTTCTGGCGGTATGTACTATTATTATCCTCATTCTGTAGGTGAGGCAACTGAGGCACAGAGAGGTTAGGTAACTTGCCCAAGGTCTCAGAGCTAGTAAGTAGCAGAACTTGAATACAGTTGTCTGCTGTTAAATGCCACATTACACTGCTTCAGAATTGCCAGAGTTTAATTTTCTGATTTTTATGAGTCAGGAAATTACAACCCTAGGATGGTTATGTTAAAGATCTGAATACTCACGTGCCCTGTCCCAAGGATTATTACTTTTTCTGATGGTACTGGCTTTTCTTGCAGCTTAGTGTTGAGTCTGGGCTTTGATTTTTACCTAACTATAAGCCAAAAACTTAGACTGTTATTTCATGGATGCTCAGAAGACATGAGACTCCTGGATCAGAGACAAAGGGCTTTATTACTCATTGACAATAATCAGTATGTGTGTCTGTTCCTCTTACCTTGTAAGTACCATAGGGGTGATGGTGAGGACCAGGTGGATGTCTGTACCCCCAGTGAGTGTTACAGGAGAGGAATACTGAATTGGGGAAGTACACTACTTTGATGTCAAGCAGTAAGCAAGCCTACCCTTTGCCCCAGAGACATACCTTTCCTCTTTCTTCAAGGTTGCTCACTGAGAAATGGCTAGGCAGTGAATGGTCAGGGTCTTGCATTCTTGGCATACCCAGCAAGACATGTAGAAGCACAGAGACCCATGGGTCACTGTCTGCCAAAATGCTTCTTTGCACCGGTTTTAATGATTTTAGAATAAAGAGAAAAGCGGGTGCCCCATATCACTTCTTTGCCAAATGACTTCTTTTTAATACATTTGCCAATATTCCCTGATGCATTTACTCCAGGTTTTGTCATTCTCAAATTCTAGCCATAGCAAAAAGAGTCAACTCTTGTTCGAAGACCACCTTTAACAAATTCTAAATACTACTACATTGCAAATCTATGGGTTTTCTCTTTTATTTGTAGTGGGGACCATTTCGGAACTAGCTAGAGAGATTAGGTTGACAAGCATTGATGAATTTCATTACCACGTAATAGATGGTTTCTTTTTCATTTCCTTTTCTATTTTTCTGGTTGAACTTCTTTTCAATGTTAAGCCTAGTTTTTGTTGCCAGTGAGTTGTATAATTCCGTAAGTTACTGCCCTTCCTAACTAAGGCCCTGACTATAACTTCGCCTTGTTTGGTAACACATATTGAGCTTTGATTGGTAAAACTCTTTGGAGGCGTCCTTCGTGAATTTCCTGACTTTTTTTTTTTTTTTTTTTTTTGAGACAGAGTATCGCTTTGTCGCCAGGCTGGAGTGCTGTGGTGCCATCTTGGCTCACTGCAACCTCCGCCTCCTGGGTTCAAGCAATTTTCCTGCCTCAGCCTCCTGAGTAGCTGGGGCTACAGGCGTGTGCCACCACGCCTGGCTAATTTTTGTATTTTTAGTAGAGACAGGGTTTCACCATGTTGGCCAGGATGGTCTCGATCTCTTGACTTCGTGATCTGCCCGCCTCGGCCTCCCAAAGTGCTGGGATTACAGGCATGAGCCACCATGTCCAGCCCAGACTTCTTAGGATAAATAAGAAATAGTAAGGGTTCAATGGTGAGAAGTGGCCTTTTAAGTTGCAAGAAGGAAAATGGCAGCACAAGGGACTTTTGTAAATGTGGTGTAATTCTGTTCCATTGAGGAAGACTGGGACCCGAGGATCAGAGGCATGGAGGGAGAGAACACAAAAAACAGGACCTGGGCTAGAGAAGAGAGGTCAAGCCAA
Source organism: Pan troglodytes (assembly GCF_028858775.2). Taxonomy (NCBI): domain Eukaryota; kingdom Metazoa; phylum Chordata; class Mammalia; order Primates; family Hominidae; genus Pan; species Pan troglodytes. The sequence goes on from NC_072414.2 coordinate 83,730,266, forward strand.
GGGGTGCAAAAGCCATTCAGCACTCAGCCCACCCCTTACCTTAAAACCTAGCCCACCCGTATTAGCTGCTAGGATGGGAATTGTTGAGTTCAACCAGCCTGATGTTTGCAAGTATGATGTGCTAGACATGGAGTAAAGCCTCAGCTTTTTCCTCTCTTCTGAATTTTCATGCAAGGTGGTAGACTCTGGAGTGGTGAGTGGATGGGAGAGAGAAGGGCCTGCCACTTACTTCCTGGGGAATCCTCAAGAGGTTTCACCTGCGTTGCAGAGACTGAGTTGCTGAACAGGTATCTGTGCCTATATGTGGTCACTCTTTTAGGAGATTTCACACTTCTCATTGGGCCTCTTCTTGGAGTTGTTTTTTTTTTTTCTGTTTAACCAGTCTCAATGGGGTCTTTCAGGACCTTAAAACTGTTTCAAGGGACACCACAGTTAGCCTGGGAAACATAAGAGGAAATATAAGACCTGATTATTAAAGTTTGCGCAGCTTATCATGGAGAGAGCACCGCTTAAGCCCTTCTTAACATAGGCAGACCATCGAGCAAGGAGTCACAAGTGGGTTAGTGATTGAGGGTGAGGGCTCTGGAGCCAGATGGTCAGGGTTTGCTCCTAACACTGACTAGCTCTGTAGCTTAGTTTCCTCCCAGATACAGCGGGAATGATAATACTGTGTCTCTTATTAGAGATGCTGTAATGATTATAGGAAGTGACATGAATAGGTGCCATGACTGGCACATAGTAAGTGCTCAATGCGTTATTATTAAATAGAGGATTGGGCACAAGCCCAATCTACTAATTTACATGATTTCTAGATTTAAGCTATAGTAGGTTTTCGTCCTATGATCTGGAGCTGCACTGTCCAATATGGCTTCCACTAACCACATATGGCTATTTAAATTAACAAAGCCAAATACAATGAAAAACTCAGTTCCTCATTTGCACTAGCTAGATTTGAAGACCCAGTAGCCACATGTGACTGTTGGCTTGCGTTTTGGAGACTAGATTGTTGAACGTTCCTGTCGCTGCAGAAATTTCTTTTGGATAGCTCTGGCCTGGAGGGTTTAAACTTTGAGGGATTTGATGACTGCGTGTTTAATTTTGGAACTTTTTTCCTGATCCCAGTTTCTTTTCTACAAATAGAAAAGAATGCATGTCGTGCGGCTTACAGGAATGTACAGACTTCAGTGAGTATGGGATTCACACAGATGAGGAAGCCCTTGCAGATACATAGAGGAGTAGAAGTTTCTCCAAGGTGAAGGCTGAGGCTGTCCTGAGAGGTGGCCAAGGGTCCCTTCAGTGCCTTTTAGTCTCAGTCTCCTGTGCAGACCCTCTGGGTGAAGGAGGCTGTATTTCCTCCATTGCGTTAGCCCCCAGGAGGACATTCCTGAGTTCGATATTCTGTCCTGTTTCTCTCGTAGGCACCATATGTCCCAATTTGGGTTCCACAAATATGGTCACTGTGATTATGGGGCACATAAGGCTTTCCATTTAAGTTGCTGAGTACAGATCATTAATCCTGTTCAGCCTGTGCCCCCTGAATCTGCAAAGAGGAAGAATCCATCCTGAAAGGGGCCAGAGAGCCAGGATGCCTTTGTCTCCCTTTCTTTTGGGTTTTATCTCCATGAGAAGTGGGTGAAGGGTGTCAGCTGTGTATTTGTAGCTAAATAACCGGCTGTCTTCCCAGCTGACGATGTAAAAGGAAACCACCCACTTACATTAAAATGTGTTTCTGCTTTATGAGCTCTGAGGGTTCATTAGAGATGGCGTTAATAAGGACTCCTGTGCTCAGCTGTCAGCTTTCTGCCTTACCTAGGGGGCAGGTAGCACGGGCAAAGCACTCTCTAGGTGCCAGGCCCCATGGGGAACAAGTGGCGGGAGGCAGAAGCTTTGACTGTTCTGCCCGCAAAGCATGAAGGGTCTCTGGGAGGCAGCCAGGTGCAAGGGGATTTCTGAGCTGCATTTTAAAAAGTGGGAGTGGGCCAGGCATGGTGGCTCACGCCTGTAATCCCAGTACTTCCGGAGGCCGAGGCGGGCAGATCATGAGGTCAGGAGTTTGAGACCAGCCTGGCCAACATAGTGAAACCCCATCTCTACTAAAAATACAAAAAATTAGCTGGGTCTGGTGGTGGGTGCCTGTAATCCCAGCTACTTGGGGGGCTGAGGCAGGAGAATCACTTGAACCTGGGAGGCAAAGGTTGCAGTGAGCCGAGATCATGCTACTGCACTCCAGCCCGGACGACAGTGCAAGACTCCATCTCAAAAAAAAAAAAAAAAGTGGGAGTGAGGCTTATAAATCTGTGGAAAGGGAAGAAGGGGAGGGGGACATTCTGGGAAGCACAGGTTATGCAAAGTTTTAATTTGAGACAATGAGAACAGGATATTAGAACAACTTTATTGCTTCCTAGTTATGCAGTCTTGCATAATTGACTTAACCTTGGTTTTCACATCTGTAAATTTTGGAGGCGGTATCTACCTTATGGGGTTATGAGTACCTACCTTATCGGGCTGTTCTGAGGATGAATCAGTTAATACAGGTGAAACATTCAGATTCCCACCTGGCTCAGAGGAAGCAATCAGGGAAAATTAGCTTTTGTCATTATTATTTATCTTCTTCCTCTGCATATTGCTCTTATTATTGAAAGAGAAGTAGTTTTTGGAGATGAATTCAAATGCCATCTCTGCCAGTGACCCTGCACAAGCCACTTGGAGCTTTCTGAGCCTCAGTGTGCTCATGATTAAAATGGGGTAATACTATCTGCGTTATGAGGATTCTTGTGAAATTTAGGTATTGTCTAGAAAATCCCAGTGCAGGGCCCAGTATAGAGAAGGCACTTAGTAAATGTTAGTTTCCTTCTCTCCTCCTTCTCCCAAATTTCCTGGTAGTAATTTGGCAACCCGTTTAGTTAAAAAGTGATGAAACGAAATGGCATTTGAGCAAGATTAACTCAGCAGCTGTGTGTAGGATGGATTAGCTCATGTGCGCAACAGTGCAACTTAGAATACTCTAAACATTGGGGGTTTTTTTGGTTTTTTTTTTTTTTTTGGTATCTAGGTATTTGTGTCATAGTTACAAGATGGTTCCTTATATCATTACAGTAGCTTTTTCCATGTGTCATGCTACTCTGAATGCTTTACACGTATTTGCTGATTTGACCCTCCAGACAACTATAAAAGGTAGTACTGTTGTTCACATTTTACAGATGAAGTAACTGAGGCCAGAGAGATTAACTTGCCCACGATCACCCAGCTAGTGTGTGGTGATGCGGGATTTGAACCCAGGCTTCAGAATCTATGCTCTTCACCTCAGTGATTGACACTTGTGAAATTTCTAGACAGCAGGGGGCTGTTTGTTGCATTTCTGAGTTATGGAACACGGTAAGACTAGGAACCACAGAAGGTTAATCAGGGGAAAAAGCATAGGCCACCAGGAGGTTTTATCCTAGTCCGGAGAAGTTGGGTAGGGAAGGGCAGGCCCCCAAGACTTTCTAAATGTAGCTGGGACGTTGTGCCCCCCTCTGGGCTCATCTGGGCCTGTCCCCTGCTCTACTTGTGGAAGCTGCCTTGGGTGCTGTATTAGATTGTTCTTGCATTGCTATAAAGAAATACCTGAGACTCGGTAATATATAAGAAAAGAGGTTTAATTGGCTTATGGTATGGCAGGCTCTACAGGAAGCTAGTGCCAGCATGTGCTTCTGGGGAGGCCTCTGGGAAGCTTCCAATCATGGTAGAAGGGAAAGGAGGAGCAGGCACGTCAAATGGCCAAAACAGGAACCAGAGAGAGAATCGGGAGGTGCCACACACTTTTCAACGATCAGATCAAGAACTCGCTCATTATCACAAGAACAGTACCGAGAGGATGGTGCTGAACCATTCATGAGAAATCCACTCCCATAATCCAGTCACCTCCCGCCAGGCCCCACTTCCAACATTGTGGATTGCAACTTAACATGAGATTTGGGTGGGGACACAGATCATATAGGCGCTATAGCAGAAGAATGTGGTTCTGCAGCAGGAACCTCCACCTCCCAGCTTTGCAGGGCTGGGCAGACCTTCCCCCATGGTTCGCTGGCTGCAGCCAGGCCTGGCAAAGGTGGGCAGATGCTCAGCCACAGATGGATGCCATGCTGCTGCCAGCTCCAGCACCTCCTAATGAAGTGTTTCATGGGTCCTGCATGAAGGTCAGCAGGCAGTGCCAGAGGGGGTGCCAGGCTTCTTCCCTCCTCCTCTGCAGCATTCCAGTCATAGCTTGGACTCTTTCCCGTCAATCTTTGCCTCCTACCCGCCTCCTCCATTCTCCTCCACACCTTTGCCCAGGACCTCTACGCTGCTATAAAGACATCAGCAGCCCCCGTAGCTCACAGGGTGCTGCTTCGAGCCGTGCCAGCCCGCTGCTGATGTGACACAGCTAGCAATTACTGAGTTCTTCCCACGGGCCAGACACTGGTTCTATCTACTTAGCACAGAGAGGCCTAGTCACTTGCCTGGGGTCACATAGCTAGAAAGTAGCAGTCCAGCCTTGAACCCTGGCAGTCAGGCTCTGGAGCCTATGTACCCAGCCCCTACCATTTGCACCGGGAGCTCTCACCACATGTTCCCGTTGGGCCCTAAGTTCTTCCTTTTGTTGCCTTTCATTTTCTTCTCTCCTTGTTCCTGGCGCTACCACTTCAAACTTGCTTTCCCTCCTCTCCTAGCGTCACATCCAATGACAGCAGCTCCTGCCTGGCATTGGAGCCATTCAGGTCTCCTGTGTCTCTGGGCCTAGGTTCAGGTCAGTGTCCTCTCTGTTTCTGGTGCCTTCCTCGGGGTCCTGACACCTGCCCTTTCTGATACACGTACAATCCAATAGATGACAATGTTTACCAAGCCTGAGTCTGTGCCAGCACCTTGCTGAGCACTTCACAGCCTGTGAGACTCCCCCAAGCAGCTTTTATGGAAGAGGGGATCCAGCCTCAGGGACATTGGCTTAAAGAGGTTGTAGCCAGACTCCAGGGGCCACTGACTCCAGACCCAGGTGCATATCACAGTGCCAAGGGGCCTTTCTGTGCTTACAGAAATGAATCAGTTGGCATAGTGAATTTCAAATCCGTGCTTAAACTGATGGCCCTTTTTGTGGTTCAGGAAATTTGTGACAGGGTGGTCCAAGAGCACCACTCATCTGGCACCCTCTGTCACTCAAAAAACCCCTGACACACACTCACATGCTCATGTGAGTCGACTGTTTCCTCCTGGCTGTGTTTGCACCAGTGTGCCTGTGAGTATTGATCAGGGTTCAGGGGCACCCTCCACAACCCAGAGAATGAATGCCCTGTGTAAATCCCCCTTTCTATGGGGAGATGTGAGTGAGTGAGTGGTGAATGAGCGAATATTCTACTTCCTGATTGCTGCCTCTCTGAGCAAGGTGTCTGCCCCCTCCTAACCACCCCAGCATTTCTGGAAACCCTTGAGAACATTCCACTTGGGAGCTGCTAAATGTTAATGAGGGATCAGGTCAGGAGGGGCCCCCTTGACCTTTGCCCTTGGGCTTTGCCACCCTGCCGTTTTAGGAGGGTGATTTATTGAAGTGAAGGTAGAGGGAGTGGGTGGAAAGGAAATCACCCTTTAAAATTTATGACCATTTTCTCTGACATTAATGTGCAAGCCTCTGGCCGTGCAATTAGAGGTTGTTAGGCAGCTACAATGGGAAATTAATTCTGCAGGCTCCCTTGCCTGGTTGTGGGCAGCACTGCTCCAGGGCAGGTGGAAAGTAGGCTTGTTTCACTGGCCTGGCCGGAAGGTTGTAGTGTTCTCCTGAGAAGGGAATGTGAGCTGGTTTGGGTGTGTTGGGGCAGGGCGGGGCTCGGCTGGGGGGTGGGAGAGAGACACTGAATCAGTGCATGAGTGACCAGCTAGGACTGAGCCCAAAGACCTGAGAGTCCCTGGGAGGCTGTGGGGTCTGCCACCCAGCAGATCTGTGTCACGGGAGTGGCGCTGTCACTCATTGAGGTGGTGGCCTGGTTCCTCTGGCCTTAGGGAAGCACAAACTTCAACTCTGAGACTTGATTGAGTGACCTTGGCCAAGTTACCTAGCTTTTCTGAGCCTCACTTTCTTGGCAATTAGATGAACCGAGGTTTATTTCACTCAGTAAGTAATCTTTTCTCTTCCTTCGTCTTGTAGGGTTTGAAGCTTCTAATCTCCGATGGGTTTTGTACTTTTTCTTACTCGGGATGTTTGTTTCTCTTTGTCTTTAAAAAAATTATTTTTCGTCCTTTTTAATTTTTATGTTTAAAATACCTTCTATTCATTAACTTTCATGGAGCTTGTCTGTGTGCAACTTCATCAGAGAGCGCTCAGGCTTCCCTCTCTCCTCTGCCCAATGCAGTGCTTTGCATACTGTAGGAGTTGCATAAATGTCACTGGCTTATGGGCATCTGCAGTTCTGAGAGTGAGGGCTGGGGGCTGGTCTTAGGAGGGCAGCTCTCAGGCTACAAATGGGGGCTTGCACCAGCGTACTGGCTGAGGACTGCCTGCCTTTGAGCTAGGTCTTACCCATCCACGACAAAAATGAGAGAACAGTACAAGGTGGAGAGTTTGTCATAAGCTTAATTTATTCAATTTAGAGTCTTGTTCTTTATTCTAGACAATGCCCCCACCTACTGTTTTGCTGTTTAAATGTACCTAATTTTAGGAAATCATAATTTTGGATCACGGCAGCTTTTCTTATTAAAATTTTACTTGTAGAAATAAAAAGGTGGCACCTCTGTCATTTACCCCTCAATATTTTATATTTGACTCTTCTGTGAAATCCAAAAATGTAGCAACTGCTGAACCCCACAGTGTCTGATCTATAGCAGGCATTTCAGAGCCTCCAGTACTTGATTAGATATTGTTACACGATGGTGATATGAGAACACACACCTGTCCATCGTTGTGATTTTGTTTTATGTATTTTCCTATAGCTGTGCAGGTAAAACATGCCATTTAGCAGTGCTACTATGGCACAACTGCAGGGGGCACCATGTAGAGACCGTAGTTGGATGTGGCCTGGAGTTGTGTGTCAGTGGCCATCCCTCTTAGATTGACGATGCCCAGGCTCACTAGTTTTCAAACTTTGTTTTGCAACAGAACTCTGCTGGAAATGTATGTTTGTTTGTTTGTTTCGAGACCGAGTCTTGCTCTGTCGCCCAGGCTGGAGTGCAGTGGCCCAATCTCAGCTCACTGCAACCTCCACCTCCTGGGTGAAGGTAATTCCCAAGAAGCTGGGATTACAGGTGTGCACCACCACACCTGGCTAATTTTTGAAAAGAGATGGGGTTTCTCCATGTTGGCCAGCCTGGTCTCAAATTCCTGACCTAAAGTGATCAGTGACCTGGAGCTGGAATTACAGGCATGAGCCACCACACCCAGCCCTTTGCTGGAAATCTTAAGGGGAGTTCCCCTATTGATCAGACAGAGCAGAACTGCTCTGCCCGAGTGGGCCTGGGGCCCAGGGCCCAGCCGTTTGACCTCGCTCTACCTCCCTTTCTCTTCTAAAAGCATCTCCCTTGACCTTCTGTCCTTGTAATTAATTCAGGTCTCCACAGAGCACACTGAAAACCTCAGGTCTAGTCTAATTTCCATTTTTATAAAAGTCGATGGTAAAAGACACATAGCATAAAAGGTAGCATCTTACCCATTTGTAAGTGTGCAGCCTAGTAGTGTTAAGGACACTCCCAGTGTTGTGCAATCTCCAGAATGTTTCATGTTGCAAAACCGAAACTGCACTCATTAAACAACTCCCCATTCCCCCTCCCCTCAGCCCTTGGCAACCACCAGTGTGCTTCCTTCTGTCTCTGTGAGTCTTGCTATCCTAGTTACCTCCTGGAAGTGGAACCCTACAGTATCTGTCCTTTTGTGACTGGTTTACTTCACTTAGCATCATGTCCTCAAGGTTCATCCAAGTTGTAGCCTGTGTCAGAATTTCCTTCCTTTTTAAGGCAGAATCATATTTCATTGTATGTGTAGATCATATTTTGTTTATCCATTCATCTGCTATGGACACTAGGATTGCTTGCACCTATGGCTGTTGTGAATTAATGCTGCTATGAACCATAGGTGTGCAAAATGTCTTTTGAGTTCCTGCTTTTAATTCTCTTGGTTACACCCAGAAATGGAAATGCTGGATTATATGGTAATTCCATGTTTAATTTTTCGAGGAACTGCCATACTGTCTTTCATACCCAGTGCATAATTTTCCTGTCTCATTGTTGATAAAATAGAGGTGACTAGGAGGCTCCAGGAAGAAGCCAGAGCCCCAGAGGAGAGAGAATGGCCTGGGAATGTATTCCCTCCATCTGTGCTAGGTCATGATTTGGGCATCGCTGGCTTCCTCTCCCCAGAGACCAGCTCTTGCTGGATTCCAATGACCTGGTTCCCTCTTTGTGCCTCTTCAGGGCTACCCTTTGGTGACTGCCTCCCATGTTGCTCGTCTTGGGTGCCTTAGCATCCCTCGGTGGGTCCCTTGGCTCTGCCTTCACCTCTGTCAATAGTCCTCCATTAGCTGCTCTTCATTGGAAACTTTTGAGCGTGCCATTTGCTACCTGCACATCTTGACTGATATAATTACTAGCAGGATGACCTTGGGCACATTGCACAACCTCACTGTACCTCAGTTTCCTTCATCTATAAACTGCCTCCCTAGGGTTGCTGATGTATGTTGATCTATTACAAAGGACTGAAAACAGCCACTGGCACATAGGAAGCCCTCACGTAAGTGTTCACCATTATTTGTATGATTACCATATCCCTGTGCAAGGTCCCTCCTAAGATGTAAGCTGCCTTAGGTCTCCAGGGCTCCCCCTTTGGAATGTGAGCCCCTTACAGATTCAGTACCTGATTTCTGGGCTTCGAGGCAAGACAGACGTGGCCAAGGGGAGAAAAGCAGTATTGGAAAGATGCTCCCAGACCTATCCACCAAAGTGAGACAAAGCATTGGGTGAACCCTCTTCTCAGTACCAGCTTCACAGAATAGTAAGCAGCTGCAGCGTGGGGCTCAGAGTGGCTTTGGCTTCTGTGCTTACTTAGCAAGTGATCTGTCACAAGTCCTCCCAGCTCCCTTTGGAACTCTGTCACCCTGCTCAGCCATGGACAAGCAGACAGCCACGGATATTATGACAATGCAAGTCCTGGAGGGTTTGCATCTCTGATATGGAGGAGTCAGAGTAATCCTTTCCACTCTCCCCCGAGATGCTTTTCAAGGAGGAGCCTGCTTTGAGTTCTGAACATCTGAGTCTTTCACGAAGGAATGTGGAGAGGTCGAGGGGGCTTTTCTTCCCTGCAGAACTGATGATGGCCATCCAGAAGGGGAAAGGCACGAGCAGGCTCCCTCTCTCTCTCTTTCTCTCCCCCTCTTTTTTTGGGTGCAACAGAAACCTTGCACTTCCCTTAAGCTTTCTGTAGTACATGTTAAGATTCCTCTGCCACGCCCAAATTTCAACTTTTCTCCAATATTCTCTTTAACTTAGAATGAGGACTCAGGCCCTAATTGAATTGTCTTTGAATAGTTTTTGTTCTGAGCTATGAACTGTATATTCCCTTTATTCACCCAACAGATATTTATTAAATATTTTTGGTTGGGCATGGTGGCTCATGCCTGTAATCCCAGCATTTTGGGAGGCCGAGGCAGGCGATCACGAGGTCAGGAGTTCGAGACACCCTGACCAACATGGTGAAACCCTGTCTCTACTAAAAATACAAAAATTAGCTGGGCATGGTGGCGTGTGCATGTAATCTCAGCTACTTGGGAGGCTGAGGCAGGAGAATCACTTGAACCTGGGAGGCTGAGGTTGCAGTGAGCCTGGATCATACCATTGCACTTCAACCTGGGTGACAGAGCGAGACTCCATCTCAAAAAAAAAAAAAAAAAAAAATTTACGTGGCTGGCACTGGGTTCTGTACTGGGAATGTGATGAACAAAGGAGATAAGGACCCTGGCCTCGTTTACATTCTAATAGGGAAGACAGCCAAAAGTGAATGAATAAGTGAATACGTAAACAGACACAATAGTGGCAAGCTGTAATGAGTGCTGTGAAGGGGAAACACCGAAGGCAGCAAGGACAGCATATGCAAAGGTGCTGTGGCGGAAAGGGAGAGAAAGTTACTATGCCAAAATAACACCCCAGGGGCAGAGGGAGATGGAGAGTTGGAGAGGTGGCCACAGCTGGCCCCACAGGGCCTGGCTGGCTGCAGGAAAGTTTCAGAGTGCTTTTCTGAGTGTAATGGGAATCCACTTTCAGGGTTTAGGTAGGAACAATGTGATCCGATGGTGACTGGCTACTGTGCTAATGGGTCTGGGTGACTGATTTGGAGGTGACTGAAGATAACATGTCACCCTGGGCTACCAAGGAGGCAGAGAAGGTTGGAGAGATTTTCAAGGCAGAATTGAGAGGAGTTCCTGATGTATTGTGATGGAGAGGGAGGGAAGAGAATTTAGACAATGAGAAAAATCCCAGATAATGCCTAGAGCTTTTCACTTTCTCAAACACTCATCCCTTTTCCCTCTTATTTTGATTAAGCACTATCTGTCATTTTCTTTGAACATATAAATATCACTTGGTGATAGCGAAGTAAAAGCATCAGGCATGATCCTGCACTAGTTTGTGGGCATGGATTCAGTATGGACTTCTTACTTCAGGGAGTGTGTCCCCGGGTCACCTTGGTTCTGTGGACGCTGAGAGCAGGCCTCTTGTAATGCAAGTGCTGAGAAGACTTAGAGATAATTAGGGCAGCGTCTTCTCTGCAGAGAGGTTGAGCCACTCAGCTGGTGTCACCCAGCTGGTCAGTGGCAGGGAGCCAGGCTGCACGTCTTTGATTTTTAACCTACACTCTCACCAGTGAGATCAGCCCTGGGCAGCCTGTGAATCTGATCGTGTTACCTTCCATTGATTCCCAGATACCCTGTGTTCCAGGCAGTGCCAAGAACCAGTGAGGAGCACTCCGGGCCCTGGTAGACAGAAACATCCTTCAGAGTTTATGGCAAACAGGAGAGATTTGAAAGTGGCCAGTATGTAGGGAAATGGTTCAGTCAGTTATGTTATATGAAAATGATGCAATATTTCCCAAATATTAGGTAGTGGTCAGAAGAATATTCTGTAACTTTGGAATGCATGTGGTAGAGAACCAAGTGAAAAAATAAGACTTCGTAGTATGGGTTGAGTGTGCAATGCACTTAAGGAGAAGGACTTGGGAGGATTATACTGTGTTTCATTTTTCCTAAATATGTCTCTGATGCAGTTACATGAAAAAGGAAGCATGCTGTCAGAACCCCAGTTCCCAGTTTAGTTGTCATAATGCTTAAAGGCCAAGGGGTAAGAGCAAATGACTGGAGTTACCAAAATTCCCCTCCGAGGAAGGGCAGGTCGGCGTCCTTCTGCAAACATTCATCTAGCCAACGGAACCTGCCATTGTGGAATGGCAAAGGTGGGGACCTGCAGTGCGTGCTGCTGGAAGAAGTTTATAATCAAATGTGTCCATGAGTCCAAGACAGGATGAGTCAGTGGTGTTCACGGAGGACTCTTCCATCCCCAGTCATACCCCTTAAAGCAGCACAAAGCAAGCTCCTGTCATCAGGCCCCGAGTGACCACAGGATGTTATTTTGGCCTTTGGCCCTGTGTATTTCCTTCCCTGGCCTTGAGAGGGCTGTGGAGGGCAGATCAACAGGGCAAAGGAAGCTTCGCTCTTTGAAATATCCATGCTTGCCCCTTCTGGGACCTCCCTCCTGGGTGCACCTCTAATCATACGACCCCTCCTTGTCGAGGACCGTCTTTTCCGAGGCTCTGTGGCATATGGTGACGATGACATAGGAAAAGCAGCTTATCTTTGAAATTCAGCTTGTGAATTCCAATTCTGTGAAATTGTGGGAATCCTCAGGCCTTTCCCGAACAAGCTCCCGTGCTCTTGGTCTGGTTGCCGCTGGCAGAGTTAGTATCTTTTAGCTTCTCACTCAGGTGGTGCTTTGTTGCCTGGACAAGCTATACTCCTTCTTCCCTTTTTTCTCTGCTCTGCAGTGTTTTTGTGGGGTGAGGAGAGCTCTTAAATCCTTCTAGGTCTTGAGATGATGACACTAGGAGCCTGGTCATTGTGGGCAGGAAGTAGACTATAGATAGGGCCGACAGATCGTTGCCTTCGGCCTTTGTCACTTGTTTAACCCACTTGAGTGTTTATTAAAAATGTGAGTTAGTTCCCGACATTCACTCTGGATCTAGGCTTCTCCTGGAGCAATAATAGCTGAAGCCAGAAGCGTCTGTGCAGCAGCTAGACGGGGCAGGTTGCTCCGATGGCCCCATTGCCCTCCCAGACTGCTTTCCTCGTTAGTACCCCCTGCTTGGCCCTAGCAGCCAGGTGACTTTGGGACCCTGGGTCGGTCTGTACACTGCAGAGTGCTGTCTTGGATCCTGGGGCTCTTATTGACACACAGCTGCTGGCAATTCCCCTTTGGCCCCTGTGCAGGTGACCGAAAGTGACTGCAGCCCAGTTAGCAGGGGCTTTTCCAGTTCCATGTGAGAATTGTTTATCCTCCCAACTAGGTGTTCCAGCAGGGCCGTGGGAGCAGAAGCAGAATTCAGATGACAGATAGACGAATGGAGATAAAATAGAGATTGACTTCTGCATTCCTTGCTCAGCTTTCCACGCCCTAATAAAAGTCCGAGCCAGAAAGTGGGTGGAAGCCCTGGCCCTTTGTTACCTGCCCTTTGTTTCAGTGCCATGCGGCTAATGAATGCCGACCTCCGGGAAGCTTTTTCCACTCCTGCTTGGCGCATGAGAATACAACCAGCTGGTCCCTCCACAGTGGGCTCAAATGTGACCCTGCATAGTGCTCCTGGGAGGTGCATTTGAGCTGTCCTAGAAGGGCTTCCAGAGCTCGAGCTGTCGCCAAGTTTAGAAGTGGCCGCATGTGTGGTGCCAGCCACAGCATCCTATTCCTGCAGATAAGCCTACAGGCTCTGTAGGAGTGCCGGCATGCACACAGCACCACCTGGGTGGAAAGCAGCAGTCATTGGTTAGGAATTTGGGGATTTTCTAGTCTTAAGTTTTCTCCCAAGGAAGTGCAAGTCAGGAGAGGGCCGAATGTACACGAGACTCTGCAGGAAGGCTGAAAAACTTTCAAAACAGTACAGGCAATTAATCAGGGATGCCTGCATGGGCCACTCTCTGGTGCCCTGTGTTTACAGACATGAGGGCTGGGTTTTCCTGCCCTGATGAGAGAGGGCCGTCCAAGGAATAGGAGAGCCATGGCACAGGAAGTGGAAAGTCAGTCTGGGATGTAAAGTTGGAAGTCAGGGTCCTTTGGGTCCTGTATCCTGACTAATGACCCCAAAGATATTCTGGGTGGCATGTGCCAGCCTCCTTGCCAAGTGTCTCAGAGCCTGCAGAGCACCGTCCAGCCTCAATTCCTTTAATAACCTGAGGAACCTGTCATCCATTTAGGAATCAATACTTTGGACTTTTTTTTTTTACTATTATTTCTGCTTACCTCACCTTTTGGGGGAATAATTCCCTCCATTTTTATCCCTGGTGTAAACTTCCCTGCCCTCTGGCAGATGTCATTGTTATCCTTGAGTATTTATGCAGTTCTCATGTCCTTACTGAGTGCTGACCCTCTGCATGCAGGTATCTAGGTGTGGTTGGGGTGGGTGCATCAAAAAGGCTAGACTGTGTGCAGCTGCTTCTGCACACAGATGACTCTGACACACACCCAAATTGGCATAGAGACTGGCGCTGGGGGGAAGGATGTGACCAATAGGACCAGACTGTCTACCTGGGTTCAAATCCTGGCTCCGCCATTTCCTGGCTGCATGATCCGGCACTAGGTTTCTCATCTGTTAGTGGGGATAAGGGTAGTACCCATGCGGAGGGCAGTTGTGAGGAGTAAAAGAGTAACTATACTGTAATCCCAGCACTTTGGGAGGCTGAGACAGGCAAATCGCTTGAGGCCAGGAGTTTGAGACCAGCCTGGTCAACATGGCGAAACCCCATCCCTACTAAAAATATAAAAATTAGCCAAGCGTGGTGGTATGTACCTGTAAGCCTAGCTACTCCGGAGGCTGAGGCACAAGACACACTTCAACCTGGGAGGTGGAGTTTGCAATGAATTGAGATCGTGCCACTGCACTTCAGCCTGGGCGACAGAGTGAGACTCTGTCCCCCCAAAAGAAGAGTAACTGTAGGTGAATTGCCAGCGTGGTTCTGGGCAGCTGTGAAGCCCTATGAAAGTGTGTTGGTGGTTGCCTTTAATATAGAAGGCAGATGAGCTTGTAGTCCCAGCTACTTGGGAGGTCAAGGCAGGAGGATCGCTTGAGGCTTGGAGTTCAAGACCAGCCTGAACAATATAGTGAGACCCCGGCTTTAATAAATAAATAAATAAGCAAGCAAGCAAGCTGAGCGTGGTGCTGCACACCTGTGTTTCCAGCTACTCGGGAGGCTGAGGCAGGAGGATCACCTGAGCCTGGGAGATTGAGGTTGCAGTGAGCCCTCATGGTGCTACTGCACTCCAGACTAAGCAACAGAACCAGACCCTGTCTCTAAAAAACAACAACGAAAAGAAGGCAGACTGTGATGGATTCTATACGGAAGAGATAAATACCCTGCTGTGGAAATGTAGAGGAGGAAAAATTAGTCCTGACAAGGGAGGTTTTTAGGAGAAAGGCAGATTGAAGCTGCCCCTGGGGAAGAAAGTTGTAACAGGCAGAGGAAGCAGCTGGAATGAGGTAGGGAGGCCTGATGGTAGGGAGTCTGCATGCTCAGGGCTGCCTGCTGTGGCCAGAGATTCGGGTGTGTGTATTGTGGAGGGGATTGCAGGGGACTGGGGAAGCAGAGATCAGTCTGCAGTGGTGGGTGAAGACAGTCAGTCGTGTTGCACGTGGGGCAGGGGCCCTGGCTGGGCAGGCAGGGGGAGCCCAGCCCTGTCACTGGCCGTTGATCCCAGGCCTTGACCAAATGGGGTCTCTAATCCCCAAGGGTCCCGGTGGGTTATTAGGAAGGGCAGATGAGCCCCTGCAGGGGAACGTTGTGCAGTATGGCAGGTGCACCCCACATGGGTGTGTGATCCTTTGTTTTTTTGCTGCAGGCTCCATAATGTCATCCAGTCTTTCTAGCCACCTGAGAATGAGGTTCCTAGTTCTTACCTAATTTCTCTTCAATTTCTCATGCACCACATCTTCCCACTGTTTATTTAATGTACATGTTGTCTGACTTCATTTGGTTCTGTATTTCACAACCAGTCTGATTGCTCTTGTCCCAAGTCATTGCTTTTTGGGGTGAGGGCTGATGTGTTGTTGAAAGTCTTTGGCAATGCTTAATTTTATGGTATGTGCAATGCTAATTCTGCCTTTAGTAATTTGATGACAGAGACTTCTTGGGAAACACAGCCAGGGAGCCACCCTTTACTCCACCAACAGGTAGCTTATATCCAATCTGAGAAAGAAAGAAAAAAAAAAAAAGTATTTCTCTGGCTTTCACTTCATTTGACAGGTGAGCTGAAGCTATTGTGTGTATTCTCTTAGTAAAGTCAGTTCCCACAGTTCCCTGGGGGTGATGTGGCTTTGAGGTAAGAATGAGGTAACAGACTTAAATGTACATGATTTTATTGAGATAGAATTCACATACCACAAAATTCACCCTTTTAAATTGTAAAGTCCTGTGGTTTTTAGTGTATTAACAAGGCAGTACAACCATCACCATTATCTAATTCTACAACATTTCATCATCCCCAGAAGAAACTCCATTAGCAATCCTCTCCCATCCCCTGTTCCCTTACCCTCTGGCAACTGCTTATCCACTTCCTGTCTGTGGATTTGCCTTTTCTGGACATTTAATATACATGGAATCAGTGCAATACGTGGTGTTTTGTGTCCAATTCTTTCACTTAGCAGAATGTTTTCAAGGTTTATTCACATTATTGGTAGTACTGCATTCCTTTTTATGGCTTAATAATAATTCATTGTATGGCTGTAACAGATTTTGTTTATTCATCGGTCAGTGAACATTTGGTTATTTCCACTTTTTGGCTAATATGAATAAGGCTCCTCCGATCACTCGTGTATAATTTTCTTTGTTTTTCTTTCTTTTTTCTTTTTTTTTTTTTTTTTTGAGACAGAGTCTCACTTTGTCATCCAGGCTGGAGTGCAGTGGTACAATCTCTGCTCACTGCAACCTCTGCTGCCTGGGTTCAAGTAATTCTCCTACCTCCGCCTCCCAAGTAGTGGGGATTAAGGCCTGCACCACCACGCCTGGCTTATTTTTGTGTTTTTAGTAGAGACGGGGTTTCATCATGTTGGCCAGGTTGGTCTTGAACTCCTGACCTCAAGTGATCTGCCTGCCTCGGCCTCCCTAAGTATTGGGATTATAGGCGTGAGCCACCGCGCCCGGCCTTGTGTATAATTTTCTGTGCGAACGTGCATTTTTGATTCTCTTTTGTATATACCGAGAAGTGGAACTGCTGGGTCGTGTTGTAACTCTAGGTTTAACATTTTGAGGAACTGCTAAACTGTCTTCCAAAGCGACTGCACCATTTTATATTTCCACCAGTAATGTGGATTCTTCACAGCCTCACCAATACTTATTATTGTCTCTGATTGTAGGCATGCTAATGGGTATGAAGTGGTTTTGATTTGCATTTTTCTAATGACTAATGATGTTAAGCATCATTTCATGTGCTTATCGGCTATTTGTGCATGATTTTTTTGATAAATGCCTGTTCTCATCACATCCTTTGCCGTTTTTAAATTATTAGTTTTTTAACTGTTGAGTTGTAAGAGGTCTTTGTATTTTCTGGATACTAAGCCAGATCTGTCATTTGCAAATGTTTTCTGTCATCCTGTGGGTTGCCTTAAGTATACATTCAAACTAGTACCTTTCACTAGAATATTATGCTCTTGGTCAGCCACAAAGGGTAGTGCTCTGAAACTCTACCAAAGAACAGTTGTATCTTTGCATCACCAGCACCTGGGTGAGCACCTGGCATAAAGTAGGAACCGGTGATTTGAGTAAATAAATGAATGTTTCTGTTTGCCACCTTTTGAGAGTAAAAATGGATGTGGTAAGATAGACAGAAATGGATAATGAATTGCTGAGCCAAACCACAGAGGCAAAGATGCAAGATTGCATGCTAAAGCACCTTGTATCTGGCTATGATGTTCAAGATCAATGAAAGACTGGAGTGCAGATCAGGGATTGCACCTGTGTTTCTGATGCAGTAAATATACTTTTCCGAAATCAATAGGGTGACTCTGCAGAGCCCTGTAAACATGGTGTAATTACTGTGCTGAGAATTACAGTTGTCACATATCGATTCTGTCTTCTCAGCAGGTATTCGTACATTTCCTCCTGCCCCTAGTGCCACTCTGCCCCATCTCCAAAATCTAATTCCCATTGACCGCATCACACTGCTGTGTCCAGGAGGGAAGAGGGGATGTAATGTAGTGAGGGGACTTCAGCTGTACCTTCACCTTGGTTGAGGAAAAGGCAGCTGAGTGAGTCACAGATTTAGGGACAAGGTGGGACAAAGTTGCTGTGAAAATTAGATCAAAGAATCCCAAGAAGTAGATAGGCATCAACCTCAGTGGAAGCTGCCTCGGGAAATAACCTACTCAAAGAAGGATTTCTCATTCTTCAGAGTAGACTAGGAGGGAGGCTTCCTTAATCCTGGAAACAGGGCCCAGGTCATCCCTGCAGAGGAAACATCTATATATAAAGTGGCTAACGTAAGATAAACTGTCATCTTAGAAAGCATCATTCACTGACTCGCTCATTCGCTCACTCGTTTGTTCTAACCTTCACTGAATAGACACTTGCGTTCTTGGTGTGTTGCAGGAGGGAACTATGCTATGGCTGGGGCGATGAGTGAAGTACAGCCTCTGCCCTCGAGGAGCTTGTGTTCTCCCGGGAGATGCAGGCAGTGAGGCTAGAGTGCAGAGATGAACCAGAGGTGGTGAATGCGGTGGGGGGAGGAATGGGGTCAGGCCTCTTGGGGAGGCTTAGGAGAGTCCCCCACAGGAAGGGAGAGCCTGCCAGGAGGAGTAGGTGTTTGTCAGGCAGACCGGGCGTGCCAGGCAGAGGGGAGCCGCTCGTGTTGGGGCCTGCACTCACAGAACTACAGGGCGTGGAAGGGAACTGCGGGAAGCCTGGTATGATGGAGGCAGTTGCCTGCCACCCAGGAATGGGGAAAGTGAGGTTGGCAGTGGGAATTTCCCACCTCTGTTTACCTCTGCTTTGAGGGGGTGGGGCTGGCAGGAGATTCCAGAGGGAGCATCCCAGGCTCTGAGGGCTGGTCTCAGGGTGGGTGGGAACACTTCCCACACTGCTGTGAGTCTGGGGTGATTGCCGTGCTCCTGTATCCGAACACCCGTCTCCATCCAACAGTGTCTTGTGTTGATTCGTCTTTGGAACTATATCTTCCTTCTGAGGTGGAGGATGGGAATGGATTGATTGGAACAGTGAATGGTTCTCAAACTTTTCATTCTCAGGACTCTTACAGATACTGAGGCACTCCACAGATCTTGTTTTTAAATATGGGTATGTCTATGGATATTTACTGTATTAGAAATTAAAACTGAGGATACACAGGTGTGTGTTCTGTTAGCGATGGCGATGTCTTCACACAGCATGTAGAAACCCCCACTCATGAGGGAAAAATTGAGAAAGGCACATACAGTCTGTGAAGATAGTTTTGACCTCCTAGACCTCTCTGCTCAAGGGTGTTAGAGACAGACCCCTAGGGGTTTCTGAACCACGCACTGAGAATTGCATTGGATTAGAAGCTATGCAGGTGCCCCTACATTCTCACTTGTCTCTGAGCCCTTTGTGAGTTTCTCAGGATAAACCATCCACCCATGGAAGTGGCAGATCCTGAATGCCATCTGCAGGACGGGCACTGTGCTGAGCCTCAGCCAGGCGGAGACGGGCGGGTACTGCACAGAGTGAGGCAGTCAGAAGTCCTGCCCTCTGCAGTTTCCAGGGGCCCAACATTCAATAAATTGTTGCAGAAGCAAATATTTACCTCACCACTGGGAGAGGGCTGTGTGGGAGAGTGATGAACAGCCTACCTGGTCAGGTGCCCTGCAGGCTTTCCTGAGAAGTGAATCCAGGCGCAGACAGAAGAGGAAGTGGAAGTTGGTGGGGAAGAGGAAGTGGAAGTTGGCAGGGAAGAGTGTTGCAGGTCCAGGAAGTGGCCCATATATGATTTTTATCACGGTGGAGCCCCTGTGATTAGAGCCCAATGAGTGAGGGGGGTAAAGATGGGGAGAGGGGTTGACCTGCAAAGCACCCTCTGCTTCCTCCTTCCTTCTCCAACAGCAAGGATCTGAGGGGAAGGAGTCCATCACTGGCCTAGACACCATACCCTGAACCGCCCCCCGTGGTCTCCCGCTGCTTTCTGCCACTGCCCAAGGGCTGGACAGCACCACCCCTCCTAATTCCTAGGAATTAGGCCCTTCTTGGCTCTGTGCCCTGAGCCATGTTCTCCTCTTGGCCTTGGGCTCTGATCAGATGCTCAGTTGTCTCCCTTCTCTGCTTCCCTCACTTGCCAGGGTCACCTTGTCGTCCTCTGCCTCCTATTGTATATATCCCTTTCATAAGAATAATAGCCCATCCTCACTATGAGCCACTGTTGCAAGTGCTCCACAAACATTCCCGCCTTCAGTCTTCACCACACCCCTGTGGGCTTGGTCCTGTTGTCGTTCTCAGCTTCCACGTGAAGAAACTGAAGCCCAGAGAAGTTAAACACCTCACACAAGGCCACATAGCCAAGATGTGGTAGGGTTGGGATTTGAACCCAGGCCAACAGGCTTCCATCTAGATTCTTAACCACTATGCTGGGCTGCTTTTCATTCTATGTCATTTTCTTTTTCTTTTTTTTTTTTTTGAAACAGAGTCTCGCTCTGTCACCCAGGCTAGAGTGCAATGGCGTGGTTTCAGCTCACTACAACCTCCACCTCCCGGGTTCAACCGATTCTCCTGTCTCAGCCTCTCTAGTAGCTGGGACTACAGGTGTGTGCCGCCACATCTGGCCAAGTTTTGTATTTTTGGTAGAGATGGGGTTTCACTATGTTGGCCAGGCTGGTCTTGAACTCCTGACCTCAGGTAATCCACCGCCTCAGCCTCCCAAAGTGCTGGGATTACAGTCACGAGCCAGTGCACCCAGCCCATTCTATGTCATTTTCTTTCCAGCTGTGGACCATGTATTTGTATCCCTAGGCTGAACACATAGTAGGAGCTCATTAGAAATTTGACACATGAAATCATCTTTGTATTCCCTCTTCATGGCCATCATGTCTTGTGCATATACCATTAATAAAGAAACAAGTAATTGGACCAATAAGCAAAACAAACAGCAGTGACTGCCACGTATTAGCGTGTTTGGAATCTGTAATTACCAGCTTTCTTTAGGGCAGAGGTGTGAGTTCATAATGCCTAGACAGGTTCTAAAACCATCCTGGTCCCTGGTGAATATGCCAACAGAAGGTATTGTTTTTACTATTATTACTATTATTAAAAGCAAAAGCCTCTTGGGATGTGTACATTCCAAGCCCAGGGCTGGGGCTGTTAGTTCCCAGCAAGGACAAGATGAGGAGGGAGTGATTCTCAAGGCAGTGACCAGAAGACCCATCCCCTGGGCGTGCACTGGGGTCAGAGACCAGCTTTTGGAAAAGGAAAATGAGCTAAGGTCTGGCTATTGTAATTCCCTTATCTCTGACTTCCTGCTGAGGCTGGTTGGTTTCTGGCATTCTACAGAATTCCCTGGTGGCTTCTCAGCAGCAGGCCTGAGACCCAGAACCAGTGATCATGTTTGTGAGCAAATGACTGAGGAGGATTTGATGCAAAATGGGCTGTGAGTGTTGGGGATAAAAGGTGACTCTCAGTTGTGCTACTTTTTACCACTTCTGGGCAGCCTCAGTTGGCCCGCTCTGTGGGTTTTTCCCTCCAGCTTTGCAGATCTGCAGGCATATTTATTTGTGAGTGGAGTAAGCGGAATTTTTCAAAGAGAAGCAGTTTGCAAAAGATGAAAAAACAACTTGGGATAAATGGCTCATCTGGCAATGGGAAATGGCCTCTGGCATTGAGAGATCTTTAGCCTTGTCTGAACAAGCAGAGGGGAATTTGGCTTCTGTATCATCTTAGAGAAAGAACCTTTCTGCCTCCTTGCTGAGGCTAGGCCCTGGGGAGAAACAGCCTAAAACCCCCGACACCATTTGAGAATTTAAAAGTTTCCCTGTCCAGTCAACTTTTGTGCCCCTCCTTGTCCAAGCCCCCATGATCTGTGTTCCCTGGACTTGCTGTAGCCTTGCCTTGCCTTCTTTTTTTTTTTTTTTTCTTTTTTTTGCGATGGATTCTCGCTCTGTCACCCAGGCTGGAGTGCAGTGATGTGATCTCAGCTCACTGCAGCCTCCGCCTCCTGGGTTCAAGCGAATCTTCTGCCTCAGCCTCCTAAGGTTGGGACTACAGGCGCGCGCCACCATACCCGGCTAATTTGTTTATATATATATATATATATATTTATTTATTTATTTATTTTTTATTTTTTATTTTTTTAGTAGAGACGGGGTTTTACTGTGTTGGCCAGGCTGGTCTCAAACCCCTGACTTCAGATGATCCACTGGCTGGGATGACAGGCATGAACTACCGGACCTGGCTGCCTCCTTGACTTCTACCTGAAAACCCTTCTGTCTCTTCTGTAGATTTCAGCTGCCAATGTGGTCTCAAAAGTACAGGGCAAATCCATTCCCATCACACCTGCAATCAAAGCCTCCGGTGCTTCACTCAGAGTGAAAGCTCATCTTCCTGTGGCCCATGAGGCCCTCTGTGATGGGGTCAGTCTGCCTTCCCCACCTTCTTTCCTGTTGGCACCTTCTTGCTTTCTCAGCTGCAGCCACACTGGCTCTGTTGTTCCTCACATGGATCAAGCTCAGTTCCCACCTCAGGGCCTTTGCATTTTGCTGTTCCCTCTACCTGGTTCATTTTCCCCAGATACCCTCCTGGCTCTCCTTCATTTGGTTCAGGGCTTTGCTCAGATACTACCTTATCAGAAAGGCCCTTCCTATTGGCCTTATGTAAAGTTGTATCCCTGTTGTCATG
Organism: Pan troglodytes; assembly: GCF_028858775.2. NCBI lineage: Eukaryota > Metazoa > Chordata > Mammalia > Primates > Hominidae > Pan > Pan troglodytes. Next base: position 83,752,351 of record NC_072414.2, read on the forward strand.
CCTGTACTCTGTCCCCCATACTGAGCTTTATTTTTCTCCATAGAACTTAGCCCCACCATATGTAGTATTACTACATGCTTCATTAATTAGATATATAGTTTCTGTCCCACTACACCAAAATGTAAGCACCATAAAGACGAGGACTTCATTCAGTTCAGTGCTATATTCCCAGTGCATAAAGCATGGCCTGGCACATAACAGGTACTCACCAGGTCTTTGTCATATAAATGAAAGGGAACAACTGAGTCTCCATATACATTTGATCCATGAACAACATGGGTTTGAACTGCATGGACCCGCCTCTATGCAGATTTTTTTCAATAAATATATTGGAAAAATTGTTTGGAGATTTGCAACAATTTGAGAAAACTTGCAGATGAATTACGTAGCCTAGGAATATTGAAAAAATTAAGAAATTTAGGTATGTCATGAATGCATAGAATATATGTTGATACTAGTCTATGTATTAATTGACTGTTTATGTTATTGGTGAGGCTTCCAATTATCACTATTAGTAGTTAAGTTTTTGGGGAGTCAACATTTATAGTCAGTGTTTTACTGTGTGTGTTGGGGTGGAGGGTGACCCTGTCGCCTGTGTTATTCAAGGATCAACCGTACTTCATTTTGTATTCATGTACCATGTGTCTGGATCCCACACTCACTCAGCATTTCTGCATTGGATGTCATGGAGCAAAGATGGGCACTGGATTTGGGCAGCCCCGCGTTTGAATGCCGCCTCTCCCATTTCCCAGTCGGGTAATGCTGGGCAAGTTAACTTCCTGTCTGATCCTTCATTTCTTCACTTGCAGAATGGAGGGCACATGCCTCACCTTGAGGGCTGTTGGAGGAATGGAGGTTTGGGTGCTCAGTATTTATTAGCCCTTATACTACATTAATTTGGTGTTAGGCAAACAGAGGAAAGCCTTCTTAAAAAACAGCTTTACCAAGATAAAATTCATATACTATAAAATTTGCCCCAGTGAAATTAAAACCACAATGATATAGATACCACCTTACTTCTGCAAGAATGGCCATAATTAAAAAGTCAAAAAACAATAAATGTTGGCTTGGATGTGGTGAAAAGGGGACACTTTCCCACTGCTAGTGGGAATGTAAGTTAGTACAGCCACTATGGAAAACAGTATTGAGATTCCTTAAAGAACTAAAAGGAGAACTACCATTCCATCCAGCAATCCCACTGCTTGGTATCTACCCAAAGGAAAAGAAGTCATTATATGAAAAAGACACATGCACACACATGTTTATAGCAGCACAGCTTACAACTGCAAGGATATGGAACCAACCTAACTGCCCCTCAACCAAGGAGTGGATAAAGAAAATGTGGCATATATACACCACGGAATACTACTCAACCATAAAAAGGAACGAAATAATGTATTTTGCAGCAACTTGGATGGAGCTGGAGGCTGTTATTCTAAGGGAAGTAGCTCAGGAATGGAAAACCAAATACCGTACGTTCTCACTTATGAGTGGGAGGGAGCTAAGCTACGAGGACACAAAGGCATGCAGAGAGATATAATGGACTCTGGGGACTTGGGGGTTGGGGAGGTTGGAAGGCGGGTGAGGGATAAAAGACAACATATTGGTACAGTGAACACTGCTCGGGTGATGGGTGCACCAAAATCTCAGAATTGACCACTAAAGAACTCGTTCATGTAATGAAAAACCACTGGTACTCCAAAAACAATGGAAATTTTAAAAAAGAAATTTATAGGCTGGGCACGGTGGCTCACACCTGTAATCCCAGCACTTTGGGAAGCTGAGGCGGGCAGATCGCCTGAGGTCGGGAATTTGAGACAAGCCTGGCCAGCATGGTGAAACCCCATCTCTCCTAAAAATACAAAAAAATTCGCTGGGTGTGGTGGCGGGCACCTGTAATCCCAGGAAGCTGAGGCAGGAGAATCGCTTGAACCTGGGAGGAGGAGGTTGCAGTGAGCTGAGATCACGCCACTGCACTCCAGCCTGGGCAACAGAGTGAGACTCCGTCTCAAAAAAAAAAAATTATAAAAAATATACACAGTTCAGTTGTTTAGTGTATTCATAGAGTTGTGCAACCATTAGCACAATTCAATTTTAAAACATTTTCATCACCCCTAAAATGGAACCTCTTACTCATTAGCAATCACTTTCATTATGCCCTCCCTAGCAGGTGCTGCCAAACACTAATTTACTTTCTGTGTCTATTTGATTTGCCCATTCTTAACATTTCATGTAAACAGAATCATACAATATGTGGCCTTTTTTTGTTTGTTTGTTTTGAGATGGAGTCTCACTCTGTCATCCAGGCTGCAATGCAGTGGCACAATCTCGGCTCACTGCAACCTCCGCCTCCTGGGTTCAAAAGATTCTCCTGCCTTAGCCTCCCGAGTAGCTGGGACTATAGGCGCGTGCCACCATGCCCGGCTAACTTTTTGTATTGTTAGTAGAGACGGAGTTTCACGATGTTAGCCAGGATGGGCTCGATCTCCTGACCTCGTGATCCGCCCACCTCGGCCTCCCAGAGTGCTGAGATTACAGGCGTGAGCCACCACGCCCGGCCTTATGTGGCCTTTTATGACTGCCTTCTTTCACCACCGTGATGTTTGTAAGGTCCATCCATGTCGTAATGGGTATGGAGACACCACATTTTGTTCATTCAACCATTGATGGACATTTGGGTTGTTCCCACTTTTTCACTGTGAAGAATAATTCTGCTCTGAAGGTTTGTATACACATTTGGTGTGGACGAGGAACCTCTTATTGGATACATCCAAGCCAGTTCTGGGATGCCTTCTCTCTGTGGTGTCCCAGATCGTCCTGTAGCTCCTAAACTCGGGCCTTTCAAATTAAGAACATATTTTGAGAGAGCTATTTTACTTATCTCAGCAGACATTCTTTTGATACAGGATTAATTTATTCTTTTCTCACTATTTCATATGACTAGCTGGTTATTCATTTGATTTTGCCACCTGCAGTACCCCTTCTTTGCTCATCCTACAGGTTGTCTCTTATCCAAAATGCTTGGGATGAGAAGTGTTTCAGATTTTGGATTTTTTCAGAATTTTGAATATTTGCATTATATATACTCACTTACAAGTTGAGCACCCCAAATCCAAAAATCCAAACTCTGAAATGCTCCATTGAGCATTTCCTTTGAGTGTCATGTCAGCACTCAAAAGGATTTGTATTTTGGAGCATTTTGGGTATCAGATTTTTGGATTAGAAATGCTCCACCTGTAGCCTGATGTTCCGGATGCCTCTGTCAGACCATAGTCTGCTCAGCCATGTGGCTTGATTTTACTCCGCTCTCAGGACGTTACTCTCTCCCTTGAGTGGCCCTTTTCTGAATGAAATTTGCCATTCTGCTCCGAGAGGACCCTTGACTTTAAGCATACTTGTCTGAAACGTGATTTTTGAATACTTAGTTTATCTCATTCTGGTCAATTTCTTTATCTCCTAATTGCATTATCTATTATCCCAGTAGAATTACGAAGCATTTGTAGAAGATTCATTAAGTTTTGGCTGCCTGCTGGCAAGGATGTGATAACAAAGGCATAGTCAGGACTGCCTTGGCACGTACTTGTGTTTGAACTTCTGAGGCTTTCTCTTCCCATTTTCCCAAAGGAAGGCTTGATTTTCCTGATTTTGCCTGAAGGGCATAGGCAATAGTGGCGTGTTGTCTTGAAGGAGAGGGAAGAATCGTGGGGCAGAAGAACAGCTCTCTGGTTCTACTCTGAGGAAAGGAAAACAGGGCATATGTCAGGCAATGAGGTTGATTAAAAACATCTCAGTCCAAGGTGTGTGGGATTCCAGAGATGAGTCATATCTCACACTCATAGAGCACTTTTCAGTGTATTTTCCCCTACAGTGTATTGCAAATCCTACCTCAGGGCCTTTGCACTTGCTCTCTGGCTTCATTCAGGCCCCTGCTTGTGGGTCTTCCCATCAGAGGGGCCTTCCCTGAATACCCTTCCCCTACTCATCTGCCACCTTTACTCTTAGTCGCCTTACTTGGCTTTGTTTTTCTTCACGTATTGCCATCTAGCATAAAATACATTTATTTACTTATTGTTATTCCTCACCAGAATGCCAGCTCTATGAGAGCGACCGATTCACTGTTACATGTTTAAAGCTTGAGATGGTTCTCAGAACATGGAAGGGACCCAGCACATGTGTACTGAATGAATGAATGCATTTGATTTTATGAAAACCCTGGGACAGAGGTATTATAATTCCCATCATGTGGGAGGAAACCTGGACTCAGAAGACTGGGGAGAATTATTCAAGGTCACAAGGTAGTCGCTGCCGAGTCAGAAGTTGAGCTCAGCTCTTCTGGTCCTGATGCAGCCATCTCAGGCTCGCAGGGCCCAAGAACAAACTCTGGCGGTCATACAGACAGGCTCAGAAGATGCCGCAGACTGCAGCGGGAGGTAGCATATGAGGCAGTGACTGGAGTGGACATTTTAAGAATTACAGAGCGGCTGTGCACAGTGACTCACGCCTGTAATCCCAGCACTTTGGGAGGCCGAGGCAGATGGATCACCTGAGGTCGGGAGTTCGAGACCAACCTGACCAACATGGAGAAACCCTGTCTTTACTAAAAATACAAAATTAGCCAGGCATGGTGGCGCATGCCTGTGATCCCAGCTACTCTGGAGGCTGAGGCAGGAAAATCACTTGAACCCAGGAGGCAGAGGTTGCGGTGAACTGAGGTCGCGCCATTGCACTCCAGCCTGGGCAACAAGAGTGAAACTCCGTGTCAAAAAAAAGAAAGAGCAAGGATTTCCTGTGGCCTGAGAAAGAAAACAGGAAACAACTGAAAGCTGGCCAAACAGCAATGGGAGAGACTTGGTGCTGAGGAGGGAAGGGGAGCCGGGGAAGGAGGAGAGAATGAGAGGTGGAAATGGCTGTGGAAGGTCCTAAGCCCAACGGAGAGCCCAGCAGTGATGTTTTAGGAGCCTCGTGGTGATCTCAGGCTGTCCAGTGCACCCCATCCCCAGCAGCACACCAGATGCTTTGTTCCCGGACCAAACTGAGGGTCCTCGGGCTGCTTACTTTCACAACCCAATAACGAGATGCAGATGAACTGGGAAAGGAGAGAGTTTATTTCTGTAGCCGGGTACAGGGAGAAGGCCTGGAAAATATCGCCAGACCAACTCAGAATTACAAAGTTTTCCAGAGCTTATATACTTTCTAAGCTATATGTCTGTGTGTAAGTGTGCATTCATCTGAAGACATAAGTGATTAACTTCTTCCAATCTGTAACTAAGATCTGATTCCTGAAGACCTTCCTCTGGAGCCTCAGTAAATTTACTTAATCTAAATGGGTCTGGGTGCTGGGGGTGATTACCCTTGTCTCCTGCTAAATCATGGAGGTTTGGGGAGTTCCTTCAGACCCCCAATACACCTGTTTAATCCTAAATAGGTCCTGTTAAGAATTCCTTTGTTATCTTGTCATGCTTCGAGGCCCGGGAAAGGCCTAGGCAAGACGCTTGGTGGGCTTTTGTTGCATTCCAGCCTTTGTATATGGGCACTGGCTCTTTCAGCTTTTAATATTTAACTTCACCAGTCAGTCAGTGCTGAGACAGTTATTATGGAGGCTACCATGTTCAGCTGTTAGGGAGACCAGGCTTGCCACAGTTTCTCTCTAGTGAGGGTTTAACTCTTGGGTGGGGGGGGGGGTGGGCGGGCAGCAGCCTGGGGCTGATTAACTCCTGAATGTTGTGCTAATGAGAAAGAGGTGTGGGTAGTGAGAACCAATGCCCCAAGTCACATTTCATCTGATTGGATCACACTGTGGGATTTTATTGCAGTAGATATTAATTGTATTCTGTCCAGAACTGGTTCCTTCTGGTGGGTTCTTGGTTTTGCTGACTTCAAGAATGAAGCCGTGGACCCTCAACGGTGAGTATTACCGTTCTTAAAGATGATGCGTCTGGAGTTGTTCCTTCAGAGGTTCAGATGTGTCAGGAGTTTCTTCCTTTTGGTGGGTTCGTGGTCTCGCTGACTTCAGGAGTCATGCCACAGACCTTCGCAGTGAGTGTTACAGATCATAAAGGTAGTGCAGAACCAGAGTGAGCAGCAGCAAGATTTATTGTGAAGAGCGAAAGAACAAAGCTTCCACAGCGTGGAAGGGGACCCAAGCAGGTTGCCGCTGCTATTTCGGGTGGCCAGCTTTTATTCCCTTATTTGGCCCTGCCCATATCCTGCTGATTGGTCCATTTTACAGAGTGCTGATTGGTCCATTTTACAGAGTGCTGATTGGTGTGTTCACAATCCTTTAGCTAGACCCAGAGCGCTGATTGGTGCATTTACAATCCTTTTTTACACAAAAGTTCTCCAAGTCCCCACCTGACCCAGAAGCTCAGCTGGCTTCACCTCTCAGTATGGATGGGGAACCTACTCGTTTTCAGTTTATGAAAGTAGGTTTTCCGGAAAAGCAAACCTGTGGTAGAAACTTGTTGGAAATGTAATGGAACCTGGAATGTTCCATTAATCACAAGACTTCTGTGTGATTGCTCAGAGCTCTAAAAGTAGATACAACGGCCTTGTCATCTGTAATTTTTTTTTTTTTTTTTTGGTCATTTTTAGGTGAAATATTTGATAGTGCTTTATACTTTCTACCCATTTTAGGGCATGGTAAATGTATTTGTTGGACTGACAGCTACTGCAAGAAGCAAACCCTCAGATGCATCATTGCTTTTTTTTTTTATGCTCAGGTGACTCCAGAACAGGTTTTACTAATATGTGGGCAGCTCTGTGTAGTAGCTCTTGCCATGTTAGTGTTGCTGTATTCAGTTCCTCCTATTCAAGGTTGCTGTGCTTGTCGGCATCAAGCAGGAGGAGAAAAGACCCTGGTGGAAGGGGCCTGGGAAGTCTTGTGGACCAGGCCGGAAGTGGCACCTCATTGGCCACAGCTCCGTCCCATCTCTGGTAGAGAAAGAGAGTTGAGCAGTGTGTTGGGAAGAAGCAGAAGCAAGCTTGGTACTATCATCCTTTAAAATTAGATAGTTTTTTTTTTTTTAATGTACTTCGAGTATGTTCTAGAAAGTTATTTCCTTGGATACCTCCCTTTTGCGATGAAGAAGTGGCAGCTCACAGAATTGAGTGATTTGCTCAGGGTCACAGAGCGTCAGGTGACAGTGTGTGGTCTGGAATCCAGGCCTTATCCATTATCTTGTCTCGTACTTTGTCTTTCCACGAGTTTTTGAGTGTGGCCGGCAGTCCTACCTCTAGACTTTTCTGTGTGTGCCATGCCAGCTCTTGGGAGGATTACAGTCATCACCACCATCTGAAGAGGTACTGGGGACCTCAGCTCCCCCATGACAGCAAACAGACCCAGGGAGAGGGGGCTGTGGGGATACTCAGTGGATGATTAGGGTTTTTAGAATCTGTTGGGAAGGGGAAGAGGTATACATTAAAATTGAGTGCCCTAGAGAACAGGGGAATTGGAGAGAAGACACACGATTAAAGAGAAACGCATATGCAGACCCCTCTCCCACCACCAGCATCCCAGTGCTTGGGAAACCCAAAGCCAAGCCCTGGCTCCTCAGGGATCCCCAAAGGAAACATTTATCCCCCTGCATGTTTGGATGTCCCGTAATGATTTAGAGGCCCGAGATCCTGCTCAAATCCCTGGATTCTATGTGGTATTGAAGAAGGACTTTTAAAACTAGACCTGACAGGTCCAAATAAATACCCTCCATTGTGAGGAACAATCTCATTTGGGCCTCTGAGGCTCTCTAAAAATATCCTTCATTGACTGTTCACTTTAGAATCCAGGATTGAGACTCCCACCCCACCCCCTAACTTCCCTTCCCTTTTGTTTTTCTGTGTTGCCTGCTCATCCTTCCTCCTCTCACCAGCCTGGCCTTGCCTAGGGAGTGGGAGTTGGCAGGGCTTGCCTACCAGGAGGGTTTTGTTGAGAGGCACGAAGTCCAAAGGAATCTTTTGTCTACAGGTGCACTTGGATTGTGGGCAGCCAGCAGGGTGTGTGTGTGTGTGTGTGTGTGTGTGTGGAGGGAAATTCTTAGGAGTGAGTGTGGGTGTGCACACCTGCTCTAAATTGCTTCTACTGCCAGAATGTACTCCTGGAGGGATCAGGAAGGAGTAAGCCCTTAGTCAATTGAGCCAGTCCAGCCCTGAGGACATTGATTCCAGCTCCTTGCTTTCATTGAAGGGAGGAGAGAAACTCAAATAGGAGCCCTCAAGGAGATTGTGTGAAGCTTTCTGAATTCAGTGTCATTTTCATGCAATTTTGTTAAGAACTGGTGTATTTCATCCCCTCCTGGTTCATTCCGTGAGTCATCCAGAAGGCATCAGAGCCTCATCATTTTGGCAGCCGCAGGGCATTTGTGCCTAGCTAATTATGGGCAGCTCTGATCTGAAGTAACAAGGTTGAGTCGAGATAGGTTGAGAAATGACCCAGACAGAAACAGGGGCCTCGGCTGGCAGCCCCAGCCACACCATAACTGCACCCGTAGCTCAGATGAGGTCAGGACATTTTTGCTTTGTGACAGATTTGGGACGCAGAGAAAAGAGTTCAGGCTTTGTACTGACCGAGGCCAGCACTGACACCAGTGCAGACAAAGAGGTTTGTAGCCAGGGGAGTGGAGGGACGGACAGCTCAGATTTTAGCTGACGATGATTCTCATGGCCTGTGTACAAGTTCCCACTAATGTATCATCAGTACCAGCATCTCTGAGGAAGATGTTTTTCCCACTGTGCACAATGCAACATCACTGTCCCCAGGGTACATGGGACAGAAAAATCCCTGTTAGAACTGGGCACAAAACTGCGCTTCTGAACATTTCAGGATATGACCCTTTCAGGATACTGTGTCTAGCACCCAAATTTTGAGGACTCAAGTTTTCATTAAAGCAACAGGCAGTGATGACGATGTGCTTTCCAAATGCAAATTGTAGGAACATTTAATTAAATGGGACCCTTAGGAGCAGTAACCATTCTCAGATCCCAATTAACCTGGTGTATTAGAATGTCTCAGCAGTGGAAGGAATTCATGCCTGGGCTTTGGTGATGCTTCTCAAACAGAGCAACTGGCACTGTTCGTGGAAAGAGGTGATTTCAACTTGAAGCAGAAAGATAAGGTGGCGCTTTGTAGAATGTAAAAAAGTCTAACCCTAGCTTCTGCAGAGAGCTGGGCTGCTGCAGCAATTATGTTGTGTGGCATTTTACTTCCAAAGGGCAGCTTTGGTCATGGAGGAGAAGACAAAAGCGTGGTGCAGTTTTTTGGGGATTTTTTTTTTTTTTTTTTGACAGCAAGAGAGATGAGATACAATTTGTATTTTTGAACTCTGCTTTCAGATAACTTTATAAAGGGCTTTAAAACTGTCTTTGTAAATGATCCAGAAGGGTTGGGCTCTAAAGAAGTTTTGAAATACCTTAATCTGTTTGTGCTGCTTTTTATCCTTTCTAAAAAAACAAAAAGAGATTATTAGATGGTAGGAAACTATGTTTAAATAAACCCAGTGAGTTGTTACATTTTTATTCATTTAAAATATTAAAATGACAAGTAATAAGAGAGGTTTTTAGTTATCAGAGCATGTTGCAGAGGTAAAAGAGGAAGCAGAGAGTACTGTTTTGTAGATTAACTGTTCTACACAGAAATGAACAGCAGTATAGATTAACCCATAAGAGTCCAAATAACTCCCCCTGCATGAAGCTTTACATGGTGATCTGTGGTAGAATGTCCCTCCTCTGGTTATGCTTTTCTTTGGCTAATAGTATCATTTGTCTCCCCACCTCTCCTGTAGGACTGAGGTGCCGTTGTGGGGACATAACGCAGAAGCATTGCCACAGGATAAAGACAGCACTCGACATATAATAAAAATCAATATGGATAAGACACCTATTACACAGATAATCCAATATGAAATAAATTAAACCCGTTTTACAGATGGATTAATTGTTTTGTCCTTGTTCTGTTGACTTCCAGACCTTGTTATCTCTCCTGTTTTCCTGGATCATATTATCTCTCAAATATCAATAGCACAGTTTTTGGCTGTGTTGTTTTCAACCAGCCTACTTTTGGGGAACCACGAGGACGTAGTGGCAGGACTAAAGGTCAAGGTCACTTCAGTATTCTCCCAAATCCCGCTGGCATAGGCTCTTTCCCTGTCTGCTTTGTCTGCAGGATTCAGCACCAAGAGCTCTCAAGAGCAAATCCACAGGCAGCTAAATCAAGAAGGCGGCTCTCTTCCCTCCTCTTTGCTCCCCTCTTCCTGCAGAGATGCAAGATGGCTTTGAAATGTCCCTATCTTCCTTCCCTTCTGATTGCCTTACTTGTTCAGATGCTTCCATCCTGAACATTTTCTAGAGTCCCCTGCCTAGTCGCCCTGGAAAGTACCCAGGGAAGCCACTCACGGCCCATCCATCAAAGCACAGTGCGTGTCTCCTTTCTTAGACAGAGGATGTAATCATCCATGCCCACAGAGGAGAGCATGTGCCCTGAGTTTCAGTGCCGGATCAGAGACTGGAAAAGTCTGCACGCCCCCTCCCTACCTTGCAGTCTTTTACTTCTCCACCTGGGGAAAACAACAGACGGAGGAGAGGAAAGAGAAGTTTAGCTGGCATCATTAAAATGACTTTCTAGTCTCCTGCGAGCTTTCTCTCAAGTAGATTCTGCTGAGTTCTGCTTGGACTGGTAAGCACAGAGAGTGAGTCATAGAGTGGCCCTCTAGAATCCTCCAGCCTGTGCTTATTATGCAGCACGGAGGTGTCCTGGCTAGAACAGGGCCTCTAATTTATCATGTCTTCTCACTAGGTGAGGTGAATAGGGCTCCACAAACCACCGTGGGGACCAATGGCATCAAATTCTGGTGCTAACAAAGGAAGTTCCATCACAGACAAGGAGTGAGAAGAAGCCAGGGTAGAAACAAGCGACCCCTGCTTCCATGTGAAGCTTCATTCCCCAGCCCATTCTTCAGACAGAGAAAGGGTGCACACGCAGACCCGCAAGCACAGCCTTCTTCGCACGTGTGCTCACACAGCCGCAGTATTTACGGCACTCACGACGTGTCCAGCTTCTTTGTGCGCTCACAGCAGGCACTGCACTGTCCGTGGTTACCCTTAGGGTGGCGCTGTTTATTGGCGCCTTTTTGCTTGGCACATTCTGGTTCCTCTGCATGGAGTCTCCTTTCTCTTTCCCCTACCCAGGGGATCTGGCAAACTCCTGTTGCTCCATGTAGAGTCAGCTCAGAGGTCCCTTCCTCTCAGAAGCCATCTCTGCCTCCACCTACCTCCAACACAAGGGTTTGCTAACAGGTCCACACTGCGTTTAGCACTGTCACCTTGCATCATTTTTTGGTGTGATTGTATCTGTTGCACATACACCTGTGTCCCCGCTACACACTTTGAGAGGTAAAGCTCATCTTTTCGTTGTATACAGCACATGTACAGAAATATGTGCCTGGCATATAAAGGCAATTAGTAGATATTTGTTGAATGAATGAGTGAATAAATCATTTTTTTGGGTAGAAGTGGCGTAGAATAGCTGACTACTACATGTGGATACTAAGAACTAATTGTTGTTGTGGAGTAAAATTTCTTGTGTTTGTCTGTATATATATAATTTTTTTTTTTTTTGAGATGAAGTCTCACTCTGTTGCCCAGGCTGGATTGCAGCGGCGCAATCTTGGCTCACTGCAACCTCCACCTCCTAGGTTCAAGTGATTCTCCTGCCTCAGTTTCCCAAATAGCTTGGGTTACAGGTACGTGCCACCATGCCCGGCTAACTTTTGTATTTTTAGTAAAGTAGGGGGTTTCTCCATGTTGGCCAGGCTGGTCTCAAACTCCTCACCTCAGGTGGTCCACCCACCTTGGCCTCCCAAAGTGCTGGGATTACAGACATGAGCCACAGTGCCTGGCCTCTTGTTATAATTATTGTTGTCTTTCTATCAAAAACATTACCAAAATCTCCTTTTACTTCATAACACTCATAAGACTCCATCTATAGAATTCCTTTTCTGGTAGAAGTGCTCCCTTGTTGGGCCTGGCATCTTATGGACTCACCCTTACATTCTCCCAAGAGAAGTCCCCATTTTTCAGTGGAAGAGATCTAGCTATGTCTGTGGTTTCCTGGTGGCGGGGGCTGGTCCACAGACCTAGAATGAGTTGCTGGGGAATTGGGTAGGGTGAGCCCTTTGCATTGCTGGGTAGAAGAAAATTTGACCTGGGCGCAGTCATCAGTTTGGACTCTAACTTCCTAGCTAGTTCTGTGTGTGTCAAAATCCTCCAGCAGGACATTTGCCATGATGAGCAAGGAAGTGTAGTGTTTTTTCCCCTCAGCTAAATGTTAAAAGGCAAAAAGGCTATTTCTGCTCACCCAGAAAAACATTTTGGCTCTAGCAGAAAACAAAACAAAAAAAACTTACAGCCTTAAAACTAAAAAGAGGCATTGAAATACAGTACCTTCTCCCCACGCTGTTCAAAACACTTCATGAGCAAGCACATGTAGCACATGTAGGAGAGAGGCCGAGTATGTTCTGAACTAACATTTTAGTGTATTATTTAAAATCTGGCCAGAGCACAGCATATTTGCATGCCTGTCTTTGGGCTCTGTTTCTAAAACAAGGAGAGTGGTGATGAAATCCGCAGCTGGTGTGCTGGCCCCAAGCCTGGGCAGTTTGGGCTCCATCACACCCTGGAGCAGCCAGCAAAGTTGCTGGAGCCGCTGATGGGAGGTGCCTTTGGGGTGGGCAGAGTTGTGGAGTCCTCTCCTTTCTCTGTAGTCAACACACGAGAGTCAACATGGAACTTGAGGTCTGTGAGCGTTTGCTGAGCCTGTGACCAGGAGGTGCTCCTGGAGAATGAAAGCGGGTAGGTAGGAGGCAGGTGGTATCCAGCTCCCAGGGACTCACAAGGAGCCCTAATGAAACAACATGGTTCTTTCTTAAGTGGACCCATTTCTCCCATTACGCCTTCAAACCTCTGGGTTTCCCCTGACCAAAAAACAGGCATCCAGGGTGTATCCTGCCACTGTGCAGTGCCCTGCTTTGGTTAGACAGTGCCCACGTGAACATGAAGTTTCCTTCTGACAGGCGGCAGTCTTCTCAGGCTAGAAGAGTAGACAGAGCTTCCACCTGTGTACAAGGGGCGTCTGCTGTCCTCATGCTACTAATGCCCAACCAGATGAAGGGTGTGTGTGTGTGTGTTTGTGTGTGTGTGTGTGCGTGTGTGCAAATCCTTAAATAGGTATAGGCATATGTAGTCAGTCTTCATTATTTGTGGTTTCTGTATTTGGGAATTTGCCTATTTGCTAAAATGTATTTGTAGCCCCCAAATCAATACTCACGGCACCTTTGAAGACATGTGCAGGGTGGGGAAACATTTGAGTTGCCTGAAGTGCCTGTTCCCAGCTGAGGTCAAACAAGGTGACCTTGGCCGGGCGCGGTGGCTCATGCCTGTAATCTCAGCACTTTGGGAGGCCAAGGTGGGCGGATCATGCGGTCAGGAGATCAAAACCATCCTGGCTAACACGGTGAAACTCCGTCTCTACTAAAAATACAAAAAAATTAGCCGAGCATGGTGGCAGGTGCCTGTAGTCCCAGCTACTCGGGAGGCTGAGGCAGGACAATGGGGTGAACCCGGGAGGCAGAGCTTGCAGTGAGCCGAGGTCGTGCCACTGCACTCCAACCTGGGTGACAGAGCGAGACTCCATCTCAAAAAAAAAAAAAAGCAACCTCTGCCTTCTTGTTTCAGCTCTCATGCTGTAAACAAGTATCCTTTTTGTTGTCTATTTGATGTCATATTCTTCCATGTTTTTGTGCTTTTGTTGATGATTTTACGGTTTGAAAAGGCCCCAAGCACAGTGCTGAAGAGCTGTCTAGTGTTCCTAAGCACAGGACACCTGTGATTTGCCTTACAGAGAAAATATGTGTGTTAAAGAAGCTTCATGCAGGCATGAGTTACAGCATTGTTTGCCATGAGCTCCATGTTAATGAATCAACAATATACATTAAATAAGTTTTGTTTAAACAGAAACACACTTAACACAAGGTTATGTGGTGATGAGTTGATGGAAATGTTGTGAACAGAGGCTCGCAGGAACCTAACCCTTATTTCCCCTAGCAGCAGTGGTTCCGTATCCAGCAGTGGTTCCGTATTCAACAGTTCAGTGTTTGTGGAGACTTTCTAGAACATAACTGCAGTTTGAGTATCCCTAATCAGAAATTCTTGGGACCAGAAGTGTTTTGGATCTTGGATTTTTTTTTGTGAGTTTGGAATATTTGCATTATATTCCTTACCAATGAGCATTTCCTTTGAGCGTCATGTTGGCGCTCAAAAAACTAAGGATTTTGGAGCATTTCAGATTTTGGATTTTTGGATGAGGGATGCTCAACCTATATCTTGGATAATGAGAATTGACTATATAAAGGGGTGAGGGAGAGGGTTTTATGTAGAGCTCTATACCTATGATACCATATTGGAAAACGTCTACCATATTTGAAGTCGTATGGAGAAGTCTCCATTAAGAGATTATACCTTCACACAGGTGGCTGCGCTGGGTTGGGAGGTGGATATGGGAGATGAGGGTGCTGACGTGAACCAAGGTGGTATGGTCTGAATGTTTGTGTGAATCCTAACCCAAGGTGGGTTAGATTTCAACAGAACTCGAATAGGTCATGATGGAGGAGCCCCCATGATGGGGTTAGTGCCCTTATAAGAGAGGCCCCAGAGAGCTGCCTCGCACTCTCCACGACGTGAGGGTACACCTAGGACATGCCATCTGTGAACCAGAAAGTGGCCTTCCAACAGACACCAAATCTTCTGGTGGCGCCTTCTTTTGGACTTCTAGACTCCAGAACTGTGAGAAGTAAATTTCTGTTGTTTATAAGCCACCCAGGCTGTTGTATTGTTACAGGACCTCAAACAGACTGAGGCTCAAGGCACCAGGGAAACGTGCTGACTGATCGATCTTCAGTACGGTGGATTTATTAGAAAGGGTGCTGCAGTGATGAGCCCATGTCCTCCAGGTCAGGACAGAGGCCCAGGGAATGCCCTTGCATGGCCTCTGGTGTGGTTCCTGGTGCTGCCTCGGTCCTCCAGGTTTGACTGTGGATGAACTGCCCCTCTGTCCACACATACATAGAAAAGGACAGTGGGGCCGGGCATGGTGGCTCATGCCTGTAATCCCAGCACTTTGGGAGGCCGAGGCAGGCGGATCACCTGAGGTCAGGGTTTCGAGACCATCCTGGCCAATATAGTGAAGCCCCATCTCTACTAAATATACAAAAATTAGCTGAGCATGGTGGCATGCACTTGTAGTCCCAGCTACTCGGCAGGCAGGAGAATCGCTTGAACCCGGGAGGCAGAGGTTGCAGTGAGCCGAGATCACGCCATTGCACTCCAGTCTGGCAACAGAGCAAGACTCCATCTCAAAAAGAAAAGAAAAGGGCAACGGGCAGTGCCCTGGGGCAGGGGAACTGAGGCAAAAGGGTGTGGATTGCAACCCCTCTGCTCTCTCATTTCCCAGAGAAGAAGTGGTCTTGGATATCCAAGGAACGAATGAATTCTCAGGTGCCTGCTCCTCCCAGGCACTTCACACTGGATGTCTTTGAACTTGACGGCAGCCCTCTGAGATACCATTATCTCCATTCTGCTGATGAAGAGCAGGCACAGCGAGGTTACCTGCATTGTCAGAGGACACACAGCTAGTAAGGGGTGGAATTTAAATTCAAACCTGTGACAAGTCAAGATACAATTATCTTTAGTTGGTGGCTGACTGGAAAAACAGATGCAACAGCAGGAAGAAGGGGGGCTGAAGCTGGTGTATTGTCTGAGTGTCTAAAATCATGGTGCGTTTGAAGGGAATGAAGTTGAGTGAGCGATTGCAGGATTCGAGGGTGAGTTAGGGCAGAGCTTCTCAACCTGGGTGATTTTGCACCTCATGACGTTTGGCAGTGTCTGGATTCATTTTTGGTTGCTGTCATAACAGGGTTGGAACACAGGGGAAGTGCTACTGGCATCTAGTGGGGAGAGGCTGCGGATGCTGTCAAGCCTCCATCGGTGCACAGGACCGGCATCCACAACAAAGAATTATCCAACCCCAAATGTCAATAATGCCAAGCCTGAGAATACCTGATTAAGGGGAAAGCAGGCTCTCGAAGTGGTTTGAGTTGGGAGCATGTTATGGGCTGAAAAGTTACAAACTATATCCAGAAACTTCTATAAAGGTATTTCCTTCTGATATGCCATCATTCCTGGCTCAAAATTCACTTTTCTTTCTACATTTTCTATATTCAGTAAGATATGACCTGTCTGTGAGCCAGGCCTATTGGTACCTGTTCTGTGGTGAGCAGGCACCAGTAGGTGACAAGGCAGGCAAGAGAGAGTGTCCCTGGACCTAAGAAACCAGGCTGTGGACCCAAAGCCATCTGGAAAAGACTCATGGGATGTGGGACATCACTCAAGGCTCAAGGTCAGCCTGGGGTCCAACAGTAAGGATAAGAACCAGGACAGCAGGTTCCAGAAAGCCACGTCCCTTCATAGGAGGTCAGCCTGACCTAAACGGACACCATTTTCATTATTGTTATTATTATTATTATTATTATTATTATTATTATTATTATTATTTCTCTAAGCCTTCTTAGCATTTGCAGTGTATCCTGGGGGAACTTGCAGTTTTCAGAGACAGACTCATGAATAAAAATGAGTTGTGTAAATTCCTGTATTGAGAGTATTTGCCAAGTGCTGCAGGGCTCCAGAGGAGGCAACAGGCACCTTGGCCTGGAGAAACAGAGGAGGGTGAAGGTTTCTGGGTGAGTCACTGCTGGAAACTAGAAAGTGAAGGGAGAGTCCAGGCAGAGGGAAGAGCGTGGTGGGAGGTAAAAAGTGCCAGCGGGAAGAGCCAGGCAGGGTAGGCATGTGCTGTGGTCAGGGCAGGGAGGTGGGAGGTGGGGTGAGAGGAAGACCACAGGGAACTCCCCAGGGAGCAGAGAATTGGGTGCCTCCTGCAAGTGTCCACTGTGGCTTCTAGGGAAAATCTCTCCGAAAGAAGAAAGATGCGCTGTGCTGGCAGGAAGGCGGAGACATTCATTTCCAGTCCCTCTGTGATAGGGTAGGGGTTACCCTGTCTTCAAGAGGTGTGATGAAGCCAGTGTCCCCATTTAGTATCAAAATAGACAAGACAGTTCCTTCATTAAGAAAGCAAATCTTGCTGGCACTAGATACCCTTTACAGAGGGCCAGGCTCTGGGAGCCTCCGTGTCTGGGTTCCCATCCCAGCTTCTGGGGTTCCTCTGTGTGCAGTCTGGGGTAGTTAACTTAATTTCTCTGTACTGCAGTTCCTATCTGTAAAATGAGTAGAATAATTGTTCCTGCATCATAGGTGTTTTATGAGATTAAATGATTTAGTGCAAATAAAGTGCCTGGAGTGGTGCCTAGAATATAGTAAATTCTCAGAGTTAACCAGTGTTATTCTCTTTTTACCATTTAGGGAAAGCAGAGGAAAGGGCTTTAAGAGAGTGTCATGTTCTAGAGCTGAACTTGTGAACTGGCACCTAGGTGTGCTGCAATTGGCTGACAGGTGTGCATTTTTAAAAATTGAATTTGAATGCCTTTGCCTGGAGCTGGCATGATCCATGATTCATCATAGTCCATCCTCCACCCCACCCCCTTGTCCCAAGCCTGTCCAGCAACAAACATGCAGTGTCCCCTGCACTTGGCTCCCTAAACATGAGAGCAGAGGACACTGGCGATTGCATTAAGCAGAGAGAAGTTACAGGAGGAACCGTTGGCAGGATTAGCCACAAACTGAGTCAGGTGTCGTGCCACACACTTGGTGAGAGCCCTGCTTATGAAGCAGCTGTGTCTTTCAAATGTTGGGTTCAGCCTAGGAGCTTGTTGATGATCACTTTCTGTGGCAGCAGGTTCTAGGGCCAGGGGGGCACCCTGCCAGCTTCTGGCTCCAGCAGACAAGCTGCATCCAGGTACAACCTTCCTCTCAGCCTGTCAGACCTGCGTCTGCACTGCTAGCACAGCCTCCTCCTTCCTACGCCTCCACCTGACCTGTTCCTATAACTGTGAGATTGCCCCTTACAGCCACCCAGTGGTGGACGCTCCAAGGCAGGCAAGAGGAGCAGCCTACTTTGCCTAGCACACACCAGCCTGAAGAGCTGTGCTAGTGGTGGAGTGAGGAAAGAACCCTGGCCCCAGAGGTAAAAGACCTCACTGAAGTGTGACCTTGGTCAGGTCACTGAGCCCTGCAGTCCTCTTTGTTATCTGTAACCCCTGGGGTACTGTATTGCTTGCAGCACCTCACTTGATTATTGGGTTGTTAGAGAGAGGCAGTGTGTGTAGAGGTGCCTTATTATTATTTTTTTTAATGTTAGATACTCTGCAAATGATGGACTTTCAAAATAATTAGCAGTGCTGCATTATTTCTTGAAGTGTGGCCAACCATCCACAGCCTGGGCTAGAAAGCAGAAATGGGGATGTTGATTGTGGTGAGGGTCCCAAACTGTACTGGGGAGAAGATAGATGGAAGCAAAGAAACTCTATACACAGAGAATTTCAAAGAGTTAGTACCAAAAAAAGACTGTAAAATATCTTAATAACTTTTGTATTGACCATGCATTGAAATGACACTTCAGATATTTTGGATTAAATATTAAATATTATTAAAATTAATTTTGCATGTTTCTACTTTTAAATGTAGCTACTTTATTTTTTTTAACATAGTAGAAAATGTACAGCGTATTTTACTTTAGACCAGCTACATTGCAAGTGCTCACTAGTCACATGTGGCTGTCACTGGACAACAGCTGTAGCCATATACCAATTGCATTCTGTACGTGCCATTGGACTTCGAGACTTTTTCCTCCTTCTCCTTGGAGTAGCCTCAACTCTATCGGGGAATCCACGTTGGGCACCAGATATCGGGGAATCTGCCCCGATATTCACGTAGGTTCTTTTCTATTTTCCTTAAGTGCCGGCCAGCTTGAGAAATAAAGGGACAGAGTACAAAAGAGAGAAATTTTAAAGTTGGGCGTCCGGGGGAGACATCACATGTTGGTAGGTTCCGTGATGCCCCACAAGCCGCAAAAACCAGCAAGTTTTTATTAGGGAGTTTCAAAAGGGGAGGGAGTGTGCAAATAGGTGTGGGTCACAGACATCAAGTACTTTACAAGCTAATAGAATATCACAAGGCAAAGGGAGGCAGGGCAAGATCACAGGACTACAGGACCAGGGCAAAATTAAAATTGCTAATGAAGTTTCGGGCACCATTGTCATTGATAACATCTTATCAGGAGACAGGGTTTTGAGATCAACCGGTCTGACCAAAATTTATTAGGTGGGAATTTCCTCTTCTTGATAATCCTGACAGTGTTCTGGAACTAGATAGGGGTGATAGTTGTGAAACACTGTGAAAGTACCACAGTGTCACTAGTGGTAAATTTTTGCTACATGTCGTGAATGATTGGATGGATGGATACATGGATCATGCAAAAACGTACTACCTGAGGTTTTGTCAGTGCAATGAGACCAGCAATCAGTTCCTCATTGCCACCTGGGGGGTGACATGCACTGGTCTCCCCTGCGTTATGATGACCCAAGAGCTTCAGCCTCACATTGCTGACCCTCCTTTCTGTATCCTCATGGCTCATTGAGAGAAGCAAAGGAGCTGTCCAAGGATGTTGTAATACGTTCCAAGTTGTCGGTAACACACTTAGAGGTGATATCTCCTGGCAGCTGCAGAGAAAGCCAGTTCAGTCAGTTTGGGGTTATTAGGGAGGAAGGGGAAAAATGGTG
This sequence comes from Pan troglodytes, assembly GCF_028858775.2. Taxonomy (NCBI): domain Eukaryota; kingdom Metazoa; phylum Chordata; class Mammalia; order Primates; family Hominidae; genus Pan; species Pan troglodytes. The sequence continues at coordinate 83,772,120 of NC_072414.2, forward strand.
AGAATGTGCTCTAGGAAAGTGGGGTTCTCAGACATGGAAAACCAAATATGTCATGTTCTCACTTCTAAGTGGGAGCTAAGCTATGAGGACATAAAGGCATAGAGTGATATAACGAACTTTGGCTACTGGAGTGTGGGGACATTGGGAGGTGGGTGAGGGATAAAAGACTACATATTGGGTAGAATGTACACTGCTTGGGTGATGGGTGCACTAAAATCTCAGACACCCAACACTAAAGAGCTAATCCAAAAAACACCTGTACCCCAAAAGCTATCAAAAGTTTTTATTTTGGACAATAGCGTCCTAAGATACCTCGACAAAGAAAAATCAGAGAAGGTCTTTTGCAAGCAAACCTTATTAGAAATACTTTTTAATGGTTGAGATTAAAAACATATCTCCTAAATGATCCTCCCAGGAAACTCTGAAGTTCTTGAGGACAAAGACCTTGGCTGTCTTGCTAATGTTGTCTCCCTGAACCTTGCATGGGTCCAGGCACTGAGTGGGCACTCAGTAAACACAGAGTATTGACTCAGATCCTGAATATTGAAATAATTGATTATTGAATCAGATAATTTTCCAAACAAAATGAATACCACCCTGTGCTTCTTGTTTGTTTCCTCCCATCACCCATTTCTGGGGAGTTTTTCAGGTTTCGCAGGTAGACCTAGGACTAGGAACATTGCTAAAGGTCATTGACCAAAGACAGAACTTCAGTCAGTTACTGGAGGTCTTTTCCCCCCTGTAAATGATAGGCCATCCTGCGGTACCCTCCCTTCTCACTGCTGTTTAGGAAGATGGATTATTTCTGATTCAGATATTTCCAATCCTTTAATTCTTTCTTTCTCAGTGAACTAAGCTCTTTTACTCTTCAGTGAAAATGGCACTGTGCATAAGTGTCTGGCATCCACGCAAGGAAAAAGCTTTCTGTGAACATGTGGCCTTTTAGATTGAAGGCAGTGATCTTTAGAGTTCTTAATTACCCAAGCCACCAACTCATCTAAGCCCTGGTCCATACTCCAAAGAGGAGGGAAAGATTTGGATGTCAGTTTAAGCCTTGGCATCTGTTCTGTATTCAGGGCTCATAGTACAAATGTGTTACTTTTTTCCCCCCTCAGTGGAATGTATTTTTCTTACTTTTCCCTCTCTAAAACATGCATGTGCCTTAGAATTTTCCCGTTGGAGTTTATTTAATAACCCAGGTTTACCTTTTTATTATATGTTAATGATTTTACTAAGTTGATAGATTAAACTAAACTTATAAATTATTAATGGATTCATATATGAATACTGCTGTTAGGAACAGGAGTCTCACAAAGGTTCAAACTTTCCACGTATCAGTATCATCTAGTTCAAGGGTCAGCGAACTATGGCCCATGGGCCAAATCCTGTTGACCATATCTGGCCCTTTACAGAAAAAGTTTGCCAACCTCTGGTCTAGTTCAACACTTAGCATAAGCTACTGCTCATACCTACCCTATTTTGGCCTGTGTTCTGGCACTGATTGATTACTAAAATTGGTTTGCCATTCTCAATTCTCTTCACTTGTACTAACTATCATTTATGACTTCAGACCTGCTAGTTAACTTCTCTGAGATACAGGTGCCTCATTTGCAAAAAGGGGACATAATGCAATTTTCATCATTAAGCATCAAGCGAGTTTACATATACAGGTTGAGTACCCCTTATCCCCAAAAAGCTTGGGACCAGAAGTGTTTCTAATTTTTTTTTAATTTTGGAATATGTGCATGTGCATGATGAGATATTTGGGGGATAGGACCCAAGTCTCAACATGAAATTCTTTTGTTTCATATACACCTTATGCACATAGCTTGAAGGTAATTTGATACAATAGTCTAACTAATTTCGTGCATGGAACAAAGTGCTGACTGCAGTTTGACTGCAACTCATCACGTGAGGTGAAGTGTGGAATTCTCCACTTGGCAGTATTCAAAAAGTTTCAGATTTTGGAGCATTTTGGATTTCAGACTAGGGATGCTCAACCTGTATAAATAACCTAGCATGTTGTCTGGCAGTTAGCAGGCCCTTTCTTCTTTCTAGCTCTTCCCTAAAGAGTATGGCCATTTATCCACAGAAAAAAAAATTGAATGGCACTACAGTGTAGAAGTAAATTTTCTGTCACTTATCCTGGGTTTAAATCACTGTTCTGCCACGTACTAGCTATGTGACCTTGAGCAAGAGGCTTTATCTCATTAAACCTCCTCTAAAACCAGAGATAATAATAGTATCTATGTCCTAAGTACAACTGTGACTCTTCGGTATACAATGCATGTCAAGTGCTTAGCATAATGCCTTGCACCCAGTATATACTAATTAAATGGTAGCATCTATTATTGTCATCAGTGTTATCATTATTAATTTCTTAGGGTGTACAAACTATTGGTGAGGATCATGGCATTCATCAGCTCTACCCACATTTGCCAACATCAACTCTCCTAGTCAGCCAAAACTTTTGCCACTGAGCTTCACTTAAGCAAGCAAAGAAAACATGTTTTCCTGGGGAAAATGAATCTAGAGCTTCACCATCCGCATTTGGTGCATTAGAAACATTCCAAAAGGAAAAGCAACAGAGAGGCTGGATTTGCACATTTCTTTCAAACTGCTGCCTGATTCCCTTCACTCTTCCTGACTGCATTGTTAACAAGTCCTCTCGGCCTCAGCTGTCCCTGTGTGACTACAGTAGTGCCACTCACATTTCTCAGGGGTTGGTGTGGGGAGAGGCCTCGCTGCCCCGGTGGAGCTGCCCAAGGGACATCCATTCATTGGTTTGCTTCTTTATTCATTCGCTTCAAATTTATTTTACTGTGCTGGGTGTAGAGGTAACACAGGATATTAATACCTAGCCTTTTCGTTAAGGGGCTCACCATCTTGGACCCCAGTTTTGAAGATATTGGAGAGGCAAGAGTTTGGGGGCTGGGAAATCTGAGAGTTTAAAAAAAATAATCCAAGCAAAGATGGTGAATGGATTCGTAGGGTGATAGAGGGGAGAAGGGGGTACTCAGCTGGCCAGGGATGAAGCTTTAGTTGGTATAAAGTTTCTAAGCTCATTCCTATTCTGAGTGGGTCCTTTCTAAACATAACTCCTCGACTATAAATCCGTTTTACTCCAGGGATCATTCCATAAGGAGTGTAGCCCTGGCTGACTTTGCAGTTTTCTCCCTCACACCATGCAGCTACTGTTGGGCACGGAGCAGGCTGTATGCACTAGGAAGTGAGTGTGTCTCTTGGTGCCCTGGTGCCCCTTGAACAAACACAGTCCCAGGAACAACTGGACTTCTGTGCAAGCTGAACTTCTGTTTCTACTTCTGTGCAAGCTGAACAAAGGCACCAGCCTACTTTTCCCAGGTCCGGGAAAGACTCCAGTGCACCATGATGCTGAAGACGGAGGTGCTTCCCTTGGCCTTGGGTCCACGTGACCATAATTCATGTGCAGAAACTGGCATGACCCTTTATAGAACAGTAGATTCCACTGGGGTGAAATTACTGGCAGCTGTGCTTTTCTTGTCAAACACTGGCTTGGGAGAGCCAAAAATAGATGGTCCTGGGACCAGTCTGGGTTCAGGAAGTGGCATGAGCAAGTTGCCTCCCCCTTAGGGAGAGTGCGCCACATTCCTCAGAGTGACAGGCGGCCTGGGAGGGCAAAGAGCAGGGCAGTGGCCAGGCTGGGGTGGGATGATTCGGATGCCTGGCCTTCCGACTGCCATGGTCCTTCTCCCACCAGCCAGACCCTCCTTGCTCTGCCAGCCAGGGGCTCCCATTTCTCCCTGCTCCTTTGTGCCATGGCTCACCTCTGACTATGACACTTCTTGCTCAGAAAGCTCCATGGGACATCATCGCTGGGCAAAGAAAGTGTAAACTCGTCCTGTGAGGCCCCTTGGAATCCGCGCGTATCTCATCTCATCTCTCTTTAGACTCCGCTTCATGCCCTTTATGCTCCAGCCACTCCAGACTCCAGCTTGACATTCCCCCAAAATGCCCACGTTTTCCCACCTCATGGCTTTTTCCTCTAGTTCTTCCCATCCTGCAGAGTGCTTCCTACCTGTGCGCATTCCATAAGTCCTTCAAGGACCAGCTCACATTATGTATGGTGATCGTAACATTTATCATCTAAACAAGGATTTTTTCGGAAAAAATTTCACAAACTACCCCTCCCTTTGGGCCGTGAGGTCATGCAGTCACCCAATCCGAAAACCCTTTACAAAGAGGACTGTATCCCTCCTTGTCTGGCTCTCTCAGTTTTTTCTTGTTGGAAAGGTTGTCACAGATCCCCCTGCCACAGAGTGTGGACATCAGGGTAGACACTTAGTTTCTGCTCCAGGTTCTAAGCTCCCTGAGAACAGACACAGTGCCCAGTGAGTCTTGTCCCCTTACCAGTGGCATGTACAACCCGTTGCCCAAAGTTGATGCCCATGGACCCTCAAAGCAGCTGCTTGCTGGTGAGCACGCTTTGATGCTGCATGGCTGCATGCTTACATGCCTTCTTCTGTCCCCAGCAGCGCTTGTTGAAGTTATGCACATCATTGCAGGAGAGGGGCGTGCCCACAGCTGCAAAGTCCTTGGCGCGCAAGGTGAGGACTCTGCTTCAGCCAGCATGCCAGATTCTGGCCCTCAGGCAGCTGCCCAAAGAGCTCTTGCCAATGCTGTGGCTCTTGCTAATATTTGATGATTGTCAGACAGGGACCACCTATGGGTCATGCTGGCCACACATTCCTTTAGGCAAGAAACCCAGAGTGTGGCTTCTTATTTTGCATCAAGTTAAGTTACTTAGCAATCAGGGCAGGGCCCTAGTTTTAAGATGGCTTAACCCACACTGGAGTGTCTAGTTAAGTAACAGGTTCACAGTCCAGCCTTGGCTCTGGGGAGGGCTTGTAGGCGAAAGAGTTGTAGTTTCTTTCGACAAATCTGCATTTGCTATAAGAGCTAATTAAAGATTCCTTTAAGGGTTCATAAGATTGATCTCCAGTTAAGCAGTATTTTCAACTCTTTTTCTTCCTTAGCTGGAGAATCCTTGGTTCAAAGAACATCTTGGGTGGACATTCCAAAATGAGAAACAACCAAGTGAAGCTTTTCTGGGCAAAAGCAGTGTTAGGGCTTGAAGTTCTGTGCCCTTGCCATGGGCTCCCTCTGTAGAGTTTCTGAGAAAACACCTTGAAAATCACTGCTCTAGAGTTTAATAAGGAAGATGCGTGTCCTGGAATCACAAGTGATTTCAGTTGCTGACAAGTGATTTGAGTGAAGCACAGGCTAAGATGGGTGGGAGGACAGGTGTTGCACACCAGCCCTACAGGAGGTGTTTAATGGATGCTGGTGGGTGGGGAGCTGCACGGGCTTGCCCAAGGCCACTCAGCTCCATTATAAGTCTCCCAAGCCCAGGCCTGTGAATTACACCCAGCAAGGGGAGCAGGACCCTCTCCAGGGATGCCTTCCCTGCATCACCTCCACCCCAAACTCCCAGGAACTGAGGGAGTCTGTCCCTTTACAGAATGGCAGCCCCTGCTTGGGCTATGGGAGCAGCAGTAAGAGACTGACCTCATCCAAAGTGGATGATCCTCTCCAGGTATCCCTTGGTCTTATTTCCATTAAGCTGGAGATGGGAGTAGTCAGAAGTAGCAGTCACATTTTAACAAGCTATGTTTTACAAGATACACTTGACCTTTGCTGTAGTGATCAATAACTGAGCATGTACCCTATGCCAGGCATGGCCCTATATGCTGTGCACACACACATTATCTCATTTCATTTTTACAGCGTTCCCACTTTATAAAGGCTGTTCCAATTAAGAATTTTAACAAGAAGGCTTGGTGCATTTCTTGCATCTTTTTGTTAAAGTATGACCCTGAGAATTACCCAAGTGGGAGGCTATTTATTTCTAGAGAAGTTCTCTCTGGCATCCCCAGGAGGAGAGCCAGGTCCATATCCTTTATCCCCATCCCTTGTTTGGCCTGATGGAGGGTGTCTGGCCCTACCTAAACGAGCCTTGGAAGGTTTCACTTCAATTCCAACTTAATCTTTAATTGACTGTCCCGGACAGATTGAGAACTGAAATCCATCAGAACGAAGCATGAGGCTGAATTTCTCCTGAGAGCTCAGCTCACTTTTACAAGTAAATTACTTACATCCTCCTTGAGGCAGTAAAAGCGCATTTGTTTGGTTGTGGTGTGGGGAGGCCACGGGGACTATAACTCTGTGAAAATCAGTGTTTAAAATGTGTGACAAAAAGCAATAAAATCATGTTGATCGGCATACAAGAGATCAACGTGGAATGTGCCCTGGTAGCAGAAACAGGGTGGAGGAAAGTTGGAATTCACAAACATGTTTATAGATCTCTGGTTTTCTAAGTCCAGTTAGAAGATATTCAACCCATGTCACATTCCTGGACCATAACATTGCTCTGATGTTGATCTAGAAGCTGCCATCTATTGTACAGTTGAATCCGTCTATGGTAACTAGGCTAATCAATCAAGGAGGAAAATCAAGACAGGGAGCTTGTGAGAGTGGATGTGGTTTCGGGTCACAAGGCTTCCAGGTCAGCGCTGTACCTCTGACCCTCCCCAACCAAACAAGGGTTCTGTTTATCCAGACCAGGGGGCCACCAGGTCAGATGTGCAGTCGGTTATTCCCACAGAGGAGAGGGGTTTGTGCTTTCCTGTTTAATTGCTTGTCTGGCCAAGCCATGAGTTGCAGGGTCCACCTCTTTGTTGGCCTTTTCCAGGAGGCGGTAGTGGGAACTCAGTGCGATGACATAAATCCTCTTTCCAGACTATTACTCAAGGTTTGAAGGGAGATAAAGTTAAATTTAACCTCCCGCTTCAGCTATTTTCACAAGAAAAATAAAAATTTAAAGCAGATTTCCTGGTGATTCCATCATCTTTCTTATCGGAGATTTACAAATAATTCTAAAAGTTGAGAATTTCTGCAAAGTCTGGATACCCTTGAACCTTTTTCCTGAGAGATAAGATGATATATTTATGCACATACATTCAGATAAGAGGTTCCAAATGTTTTTGCTTAAACCTCATCGGTAAAGGTTGTGATAAGTACCAACAATACTTTATCAATTTTATACTTGTATTCTTTGATAACATAGAAGGCATATTATAAAATAATCAAACATGTACATAAAAAGAGGAGATAAAGGTGAAATAAACAGTATTGTAAAATGTCTTACTAGCCCTGATGGCTTTATACTGTCATCGGCTGATATCTCAAGACATAGAGATATTTAGAGTCACTTAGAGTGACATTTATTGTTAATGATTTTGAGTATAAATCCATATTTCCAGTTATTTTATCCATCATTTCACATTTGTTTGCTGAATTGTCATTGCTTTTCAACTTTATGGTAGGGCTGACAAAAGCTTTTACTAGGGGAATGAGAGGCCCTGCCATTTTCTGATGTTGTGTTTGTATTATTATCTTCAACTCACACTTTTTTTTGCAGTAATCTTTTTTTAAGAGAAATTTTTTCTTAAGTAGATCATACATAGAGAGAAGCACGTAAGTGCTTCATCTCAGATCATAAGTGTACAACATGAATTTTCACAAAATGTGCACACTCATATGACCACCACCCAGATCAAGGGATAGAACATTCCCAAAGCCCCCATCGTGGCTCTCCAAGTCACTCCCACCCTCTTCTTTCCCAAAGTAATGCCCAAAGTAACCTCTCTTTTGATATCTGTTACCTTTTATTACTTTTGTCTGTGTTTGAGCTTTATATGAATGAAACGATGGCATCTATTCTCTGGTGTCTGGCTGCTTTTGCAGTACATTCTCTTTGTTGGATTCATCCATGTTGTCACATGTAGTTGTAGTTTATTCTGTTTAAGTGCAGCACTCCATTCTGTGACAGCCCCATTTCATTATTCCTTCTACTATTGAGGGCATTTGTGTAGTGTCCAGTTTGTGGCTATCATGAATAGTGTCTCTGTGAGCATTACTGTCCCTGGGTTTTGGTGAACATATGCCCACATTTATGTGGGATGCGCACCTAGGAGTGGAATTGCTGAGTCATGAGGTATGTTCATTGTTAGTAATACTGCCCAAAAGTATCAGTGTACGTTTCCTAATGAGCACGGGTTGAGGAGCAGTTCCACGCTCACCAACACTTGGTATTAGTGTCGTCTTTTTAGCTTTAGCTGTTCTGGTAGATACTGTCAGCATGGTCCTTACATCAGACAGTGGGGTCCCTCAGGCCCTGTGTCACAGAGGGCCCTGCACTAATGCTCCTCAGGAGTGTGCCAGGTCTGGAGGGTGGTTGCTTGCAAAGGGCCGCAGGACTACTTCCAGGGACTGCTTGTCCTGCAGAAGGTAGCCTGAAGGAGGGGTGGCCAAGAGATGCTTCTCATCAGAGATGGGATGGACGGAGGAGTGAGTGCACGGAGCTGGTTCCTGTGGGCTTCCTAGTCTATGTGTACATTGGGGAGGCCTTCGAGGAGCAGGATGGAGCCCTGGGTTGGGGGGAAAGGGTGCCATGACCAGGGCCTGGCTCTCCCCCTTGTAACAGGCTTCCAGTGCCTGTAACAGGCTTCCAGTGCCAAGGAGGCTGGGAATTCCACATTTGGACCTGGTCCTCTGAGTTTACATTCCCTTGAGGAGCGTGACAAGATGAAACCAGTGGAGGTGGGCTCTGGGAGCACCTGGTGGGCAGAGGCTGAGTGGCATGGCTTTTTGAGAGATGAGGGAGTACCTGCTGGCCACCGTGCTCAGCCTGTATTTGCCCTTTCCTCGGCCACTGTCCAGGTAGGGGTGTGATGGTAGAGTGATAGTGGGCAAGCAGCTGAGCCTGGGTCAGGGGGTGAAGAGCCTCCCTGGCTTCCTGGGGAAGAGGACAAGAGGTGGGTGTTCACCCCATGGGATTCCGGGGAGATAAGATTAGGGAGATGGGGAAGTGGCTGTGGGTGCCTATTGGCAGCAGGATCCTTTCCTTCCATCCTTGCCTGCCTCCTAGAGCTCACTGTCCCAAAGAAAGATAGTATGAGTGACAGGTGTCATTTTAATTCTCTAGTAGCCATGTCTTTTTTTAAAGTATGCAGAAAGAAGTAAAATTCATTTTATGTTGACCTAATAGAGCCAAAATATAATTTCAGTAAGTGATCAATGTGAACATTACTAGTGAGACGTTTACATTCTTTAAAAAAAAAAAAAAAAAAAAAAACTAGGTTTCAAAATCAGATGTGGGTTGACACTTCCAGTGCACCTCAGTTCAGACCAGCTGCATTGGTTAACCTCCTGGACAGGGCAGTCCCAGAGGGGATCATGGCCTTTGGTGCGAAATGAAGTTAATTTGGGGTTTGTACTCTCCATAGCTATTTAATATGAACTGTTGCTTTTTCATAGTTTTGATTTTGTTATGAAGATATATTTGTAAAAATAGGAAGATAGAACATATTTTAAGTTTGTTAGATTGAATTTAAACTTTTAACGTCAAGGCATATGGGGAGAAGGGTATCTCCATTTGTACCTTTGCCCATAAATTCTGGTAGCGGTCAGCGGTCAAGAGAGAGGAAGGTTGGTGGTGGCCATGGTCGGATGCTGTCCATCTCAGTGTATCCAGGCAGGGACACAGGCAAGGACCATTTCTTACTCATCTTTGGGGCTTCGCAGCCCCAAAGATTCTTTGCAACCTGAGCAGAAGTTGCTTTTTATCACTTACAGATTTGACATTTTCTAGGAAGGTGATGCAGGTTTTAAAAACCATATAGTTGAGAAGAGTGGCAGCAATAATCAGATAATAAGGGAACAAAACCCAGTTCTTTGCGTTGTGTCGGTAGGTGCCACATGAAGGGGGAGCATACATCTGCCTTTTTTCCCCCATATTCCTAGAGCCTAGTGTTCAGTAGGTGCTAATGAATTAACTTGTTTATTCAACACGTATTTACTGAACACCTATCGTGTCAGGTGTCAAGTGATGTATTATGCTCTGGGGATACAATGGTGAACAAGACAAAGTTCTTGCTCTCTTGGAATTTATGTATTATTGATGAGAAGCCTGTTTTGTTAATAATAAAGTCAGGCACAGTGGCTCATGCCTGTAATCCCAGCACTTTGGGAGGCTGAGGCAGGTGGATCACCTGAGGTCAGGAGTTCGAGACCAGCCTAGCCAACATCATGAAACTCCGTCTCTACTAGAAACTACAAAAATTAGCCGGGTGTGGTGGTGGGCACCTGTAATCCCAGCTGCTAGGGAGGCTGAGGCAGGGGGAATTGCTTGAACCCAGGAGGCGGAGGCTGCAGTGAACTGAGATGGCGCCACTGCACTCCAGCCTGGGCGACAGAGCGAGACTTTGTCTTAAAAAAAAAAAAAAAGATAATAATAATTAATTTTGTGGTCACAGCTCAAATGACATTCTGACATTTGATGGATTCTCAAAGAGTTCAGAAGAAAAATAGCAGTTTTCCTGAGTCTTAAAAGATATAATCAGTCAGCAGGCACAAGGGATATTTAAATACCTAAAGGAGGGGTCCTCGTGGCCACGTGGAGGATGTGGGATTCGCTGCCAAGAGATTAAGGGAATCCATTCAAGAACACTTGTCTCAAATTTATTTTGACTTACAAACCCATGTCTTACTATTCTTTGTCACCTGACAGATAATTGTGTTTTATCACTTACAGATGCAGGGTTTTCTAGGGGCTGATAGCAAGGAGATATACTTTTGAAAAATGGCATAGGGTTGGGTGTGGTGGTGCACACCTATAATTCTAGCACTTGGGCAGGCCAAGGCGGCTGGATCGCTTGAGCTCAGGAGTTTAAGACCAGCCTGGGCAATGTGGCGAAACCTCGTCTCTACAAAAAAATAAGCCGGGCGTGGTGGGGGGAGGAGGAGGCTGCAGTGAGCCGTGATTGCACCACTGCACTCCAGCCTGGGTGACAGAGTGAGGCCCTGTCTCAATCAATCAATAAAGGCATAAATGAGAAGTATAGCATCATTAATGAAATAACAAGTGAACATAATAAATTAACATTTAAAAATAAAATTAATTTTATTTTTAAATGTTATTTTATTTTATTTAAAGAAATTAAAAATTTAGTGAGCCCAAGGAAAACTTGATTACATGGGACGGTTCAGCATGAGACACACGATAAAAAGGAAACTTGTAGATCAATTAGTAAAATAATCAAAATCCTTTGGGTCCTTTTCAGTGGTTTTTGAACTTGAGGGGAATAAGAATCACCTGGAGGGCTTGTTCCACCACAGATTGCTGGTCACTGTGCTTATAGTTTGTAATAGCTCTAAGGTGGAGCCTGAAAATTTGCAATCCTAACAAGTTCCCGGGTGATGCTGATGCTGCTGGTCCCGGAACCAGGCTTTGAAAATTCACAGGTTTATTTCATTGCATCACTCATATATGCACACAACAGCTTTATGCTTCAGTTTCATACAGTTAACGCAAGGACAGACCATAAATCCTACTAATGCAGAGCGAGGTAGGATACAGTCCAATCATGGCTGCAAAAAGAATGAGGGGAAAAACACATCAACTATGTGTACAGTTTTCATCTCTCTCTTATACTTACCTTGGTGTCCTTGACTAGTTTGGCCAGTCTCTTGTGTCTCCTTGTGGGGATATCAAAATTAGGCTCTCCATAACCTGACTCTTCTTGAATTGGTTCATCTCCTGACACTGCCCCTTTCCTGCAGATACTACAGGGCCCATCACTCGCAGATAAGCCCATTGCTGTGTATTCCACTGTGCCCTTGCATAAGCGTCTTCTATTAACCTGCCGCAAATGTGTGTTCTTAGGACCCCACTCAGCTGCCACCTCCTCTTTAGGCTCTTGTCTTCTCTATCTTCCCTGTTCCATCTTCTTTCTGTACCTTATATGGACTCCTGCTGCAGCCCTTAACGTACTGTATTATAATCTGTAACATACATAGTCCCCTTCCTATCGTGTGAACAACTCTGGGGCATCAGCCTTACCTTCTGCAGTTTTGTGGCCCCCGTTTCCAGCCCACATGTGAGCAGATACTTATGGATTGTATGTCCATAGTAAATATGGACTGCATGATTGAATGATTTAGTAAAAAACATTCCAGATCTCTCAGTCTATAAAAATGAATAGGATGCAATCACAACCAATAACAAGAATGTAGAGGGCTCAAATAACTGATATTTGGAAAAGAGTTGCAGAGTCATGGTACAAATAAGACCATAATGAGAAGTCCTGAGATTTCCATTACCTCGTTGCTCTGCATCACAGTCAAGTCCACATTTGGCTCTACTTAGATTAATCGTTTCATGGAAGAACCAAAGTATGATTTAGCTACTAATAAAAAGCAATTTGCTGATACCAACGCAGGGACATGAATGAATATCACAAAATAGTTATCCATAAGCATCTGTCATCTCCATTATATTTTAGTCACAGTGATAGATTATCAAATGAATTAGAAGACAAAATTAGTCTGAATCCTCAGCTCTAACATAATCACTTGGGGAAATATTTGCCAAGACAGTAGAAAGATTATGAGAATGAAAACTTCTTCCATTTGCCTTGAAAAGAGTAGCTGTAGAATCCTAATCATCTAGAATATTTCCAAATCCACTGTCAGGTGACCCATGAGCTCAGTCCATGTAGTGTATTTTCAAATGCATTGCTTACCACTTCTATCCTTCACATACCATAGATTTTTTAAATGATGGCGGGAGGGCGGAAGAGATGGTGCTTTAAGATGAGGGAAATGGGCAGTTTTTTTCTTTGGAGGCAGTCACTGAATAGTGGGACTATTTACAACGTGGGGCACGGAAAGGCAGCATTTATTTTGAAGAAATGTCAGAGCTAGAGTTTTGTGAAATTGCTTTTAATAGATTTTTGTTCTTCTTTCTCATGCAACTTTGCCAGAATTAAAGCAATGCTGTTATGACAAGAGGAGCACCAGGGCCACTATGGGTTCTAGCAAAGAGCTGGTGTTACTTAGTGCCTGCTGTTGGCTGCTTCTCTGGGAAGCCTGGTTTCCTACATTTCACTCTCTCAGCACACCTCCCTCTTGACTCTGACCATCCTTCTCAGACTCCTGAACTGGTTTCATTTCATCTCTCTTCCTCTTGCCTCTGGGTGTCTTTAAGGCACTGTTCTTAACCCTCTTTCCTCTGGGTGTTCCTAGGGCACTGTTCTTAACCTCCAACTCCTTCCAATATATACTCAGTTATGTATTACCAAATGCCCCTGGGACGTTTCCACTTAGATGTTCAGCCTCAAGAAAAAAAAAATCCCTATGTTGAGCACATCTACTTGAAACCCTCCTGCCTTTCCAGATATTTTCTCTAATATGGACATACTATGATCAGACCCTTCCTGATGCATTTGCTGTTGCCTAGAATGCCCCCTGCCATCCCCCATTCTAGAACACAACTCTTAAACTCAAATGCCTCCAGAAGCGAGGAGAGGAATTTGCATGTGTGATGCTGGCTGGGAATAGGGTGCAAAATGGCAGCTGACCTTGGCCTTAGTGTTGAGGAGCAGTAGAGCCTGTGGGGACAGTGAAGAGCTGGGGAGCTGGTGCAGCAGCAAAGCGGGCACTTCCTACTCAGCACCAGGCCATCCTTGCCATGTAGGTGTGTGGGCCCAGTGTTACCAGATTTATTTTATTATTATTATTATTATTTTTTTTTTTTTTTTTTTTTTTTTTTTTTGAGACGGAGTCTTGCTCTGTCGCCCAGGCTGGAGTGCAGTGGCGCGACCTCGGCTCACTGCAAGCTCCGCCTCCCGGGTTCACGCCATTCTCCTGCCTCAGCCTCCCGAGTAGCTGGGACCACAGGCGCCCGCCACCACGCCCGGCTAATTTTTTGTATTTTTAGTAGAGACGGGGTTTCACCGTGTTAGCCAGGATGGTCTCGATCTCCTGACCTCGTGATCCGCCCGCCTCGGCCTCCCAAAGTGCTGGGATTACAGGCGTGAGCCACCGCGCCCGGCCACCAGATTTATTTTGAAAAAGAATGCAGGGTATGTTTGTTTTTAATTGCCTGATTTTGGCCAAGTGCAATGGCTCACGCCTGTAATCCCAATACTTCGGGAGGCTGAGGTGGGAGGATTGTTTGAGCCCAGAAGTTCGAGACCAGCCTGGGTAGCATAGTAAGATTCTGTGTCTACAAAAAAATAAAAAAATTAGGCAGGGTGGTGTGCACCTATGGTCCTAGCTACTCAGGAGGCTGAGGTGGGGGATCACTTGAGCCCAGGAGATCTGCAGTGAGCCATGATGGTACCACTGCACTCTAGTGTGGGCAACAGAACGAAACCATGTCTCAAAAAAAAAATTGCCCAATTTTATATCTGTTAACAGTTGTTTGAAATTAAAATCACCTTTTAGGCTAACATTGTGCAGATCATACAAACTGTGTCTGTTAGTCCTGTGTGGGCCTCAGCTGCCAGTGTACAATCTCTGATTTAGAACATCTGGCTCAGTGCCATCCAGTAGACGTATGCAAGACGTTTGAGTGATCTAAAATTTTCTAATAGCCATGTTTCAAAAGTTAAAAGAGAACAGATGAAATTAATTTTAATATTTTTAATTTAGTCAAGATTTCCCAAATATCATTTCAACATGTAACCAATAGGAAAAATCACTAATGAGAGATTTCACATTCTGTTTTTGCATGTAAGTCTTTATGCTTTACAAAACTAAACGCACGTCTCAATTTAGACTAGCCGCATATGACTAGTGGCTGCTGTCCCGCGCAGCCCAGCTCTGGATGAGGAACAAGAATTAATTACATGCACATATAATGAAGTGGGATTTTATTCATTATGCTTGTGTAGAGCTAGATAAGTTGAATTGGGGGTAATCCAAAGTCAAAGATAGTAAATCTGAGAATGGTGAGTCCAAATATGACAAAAAGAAATAGATAGAAAAAAATTGCTGGGATGGCACCAGAGTGATAATTGATAGACTTTCATAAGTCCATCGTGCATGGCTTCCAATAATCCCTTAAGGGACTTTTCTCTCTGGAGCTCTACCCTGTGACACAGGAGTTCACAGTTTAAGTTCTAATTCATGCTTCAAGGTTAGCTTCCATTTTGGATTTATCATGCTGTTGCCCTTCTAAAAGGCACATGTCAAGGTGAGTGTTTTGTCTATAAGCATTTAAAACAAAATGAGCATCAAGGAAGCCACTGTAAAATGGGGAGGAGTGTTCTGAACTCATTGACCACTTCATCATTCAATCAAGATTTAGCAAATGCACTACGCTGCTAATGATGAGCATTTCCACCCAATATTTACCGGCTTTCACTGCACATTCATACTGGGAAGCAGGGTTCTAGAGTTATTATCAGCTCTGACCTCATGAAGGTTATGACCGCCAGTGACTCCTTTCTTGACCCTGACTACATGATTTGTGTGTTTCCTTACTACTGCATCGTTGATATGCTCAAGGATCTGTTGAGGGTTAAAACGGGAAGCCAGTGATCCTTCTAAACCATGTTAGCATCTCCCCGTAGTAAGATGTCAACCATCTGGCATGCAGTATTGTGTACATGGATCATTGTGCTGTCGCTAGGCCTCTCTTTGCCCAGTAACAGTCAAGATGTGGTCATTTATGCTCCCTTGCTACCAGAAGGAACACAGCTTCTCAGGACTGTCAGTCATACCTGTTTAACTCCTGTCTAATGTTCTCAGTGACAGCTTTAGCATCTTGGAAGATACATACCATTAGTGCTCTCCAGGAGCCAAGGGTCCCAACTCTGGTGAGTTAAGGCAATGGCACAATTATAATCCTGGGTTGAACTGTCAACATTATTGGAAAGATCATCCTAGGGCTATTGCTGTGGCATTTCCCCATATCTGAACTCTCTGGCATGGATCTGTTGTGAAAAATGCTGCCAAGTATGATGATTTTGAGAAACAAGAGTCTAAGGAACCTTGAGGGGAATCCAGGGCCCCTTATAAAGATGGTCATTTCTTAAGTCATTAGGTACAACCTTTCTGGCGTGTGTCTAGACTCACTGGCTTCAGTAAGCAGCCTCCAGTTGGTTTCAGCCAGTCTTATCTCCTAAGCATAGCACTGATGGGGAGAAGAGGAAGCAGAAATTCTGCCTTTGTGCAAGAAGGAGCTTGCCCACAATTGTCTCGGGATGCATACTAGTCTTTGTACGAATTGCGTTAGTGCAAACATTTCAACCAACACATAAAATTTCAGTTGTCTTTGTTTTGAGCCTTCCGAATTCAGAGGAAGTATTTCATGCTGATATATTTAGATGAAAGAGAAAGTTACAGAGCACTTTTGGTTTGAGGTTACCACTCCAAACACCTTAAATGAAGATGAAATTTGAGAACTAATTTATAGAGATAATGACTTAGAGTAGAAATTGAGAGCAAATACTTCCTTCCTTGGAAATGGCTCAGAAAGTAGACAGTAAAACAAAGGAGAGCCAAATGGAACTTGGTTGGGATGACATGGGCATTTCCTCTTTTCATCCACACATCCATTCTTCAGATAAATGTTTATTGATTTTATCATGATATTCCAGACACTTAGAATGCAGGCATAGTTAAGATCCATTTTTGTTTTTAATTTAATAGACTTGGTCCATGGTAGCCAGCCTGCAAGACTAGCTCCTAGTAATCCTCATTTCCTGGTGTGCATACCCCTGTTTGGTCCTCTCCCATAATGAATAAGGCTGACCTGTATAACCAATAAGATAATATGGAATTAATGATTTGTAACTCCAAGGCTAGATCGTAAAAGATGTCGCTGTTTCTACCCTGCTCTCTTGGATCGCTTGCTCTGGAGGGAAACTGGTCACCATGTTGTGAGGACACCTAAGTAGGCTGTGGAAAGGACCGCATGGAGAGCTGAGCCTTCCTGCCAACAACCAGCCCCAACTTTCCAGCCATGAAAAGAAGCCCCCTTGGAAGCAAGTCTTCCAGCCCCAGGCAAGCCTCCGGATGACTGTGGCCCTGGCTGATGTCTTGGTTGCAACTTCATCAGAGACCACAGCTAGAACCACTTAAATTCCTGACCTATAAAATTTGAGTGACATGATAAATGTTTCTTGTATTAAGTCTCCGTGTTTTAAGATAATCTATTATGTAGCAATATATAACTAATACATAGTCTTTATGTGTGCCAGGCTTTGTTTTAAGGCCTTTGCAAATAGTAACCCATGAATCCTCATAACAACTCTTCAAAGTAGGTACTGTTGTTACTGTCATTTTCTACATGTGGAAACTGAGGCCCAGAGATTATTTTTACTTTTTACAATTTTGTCTTTTTTTTTTTTGTAAAAATGTTTTACTTTTAATTTTTATGGATATATAGAGATGTTTAAATTACTAGCCCAAAGTCACAGTTTGTAAAATGTTGAGCTGGAATTTGAATTGAGCAAGCAGTCTACCCCTTAGTAGAATCTGCTTTTTTTAAATGAACTAAGCAGCCTGGCCAGAGTCCATGCCCTCAGCAGCTACGTTGTGTTGTCCTTAAGGAGGAGCATGTTTTAGAAAATCAGTTATAAAATCAGGTGATTGATGAAGTGCAGGGTTAAGTTAAGAGAAGAGTGAACTGCCTTCAGAATCCAGTGCTGTTACCACTCAAGTGGAGATCTCAGATAAATCAGTTATTGGAGCTTCTGTACAATCATCTGTAAAACCATTACTTCCCACTTGGAGAGATTTTTGAGGATTAAATGAGATAATGCATGAAAGCCCTCTAGCTTGGGCATCAGTACACCTGAGTCCCCTTCCCTTGCTCTGCACAGCCTGCTCATCACCACTAATGGGGAACTCTGTCCTCTGCAGGGCCCCTGCAGACATGGGCCTTGCCTGGATGCTGCTGCTGTCTGAGCCTAGGAGAGCTGTGCCTAGCATCGCAGCACAGGTACTCACAGCTCTCAGAAGGAGACTCCTGTCTGGGACCCTGCCCTCATTCCCACGTAGGAAAAATCCGTTTCATGAGCATCTCCTGGCCTTCATTGTTAGGTTGTAGACTACAATGAATGATATTCTGTGTTTAATTACATTATGCACAACGCTCTACAGAGTGGGTGGTTTTGAATCCCAACCACTAATTTACGAAGTGGAGCGGCTCTGCTGGCTCTGTGAAGTATGTGTTGTGGAGCCAGAGGTGATGTTGTTGGATGTGGGTGGTGATTTACGGGAGAGCAACATAAGCAGAGGAAGGCACAGAGACCTGGGTTCAAATCCCACTGCCAGTGCTATCTGATGTGAGACTTTGGACAAGTTATTTAACCTTAAGGTTTAGTGTCCTTGCATGTAAAATACAAATAATGCTGACCTCATTGATTCCTTGTGAGGAGCCCATGGGATAATGTGGGGTACCATGCATCAGTATCATTTCCCTTTCCCTTGATAATGATTATATTGGACAGCTAGTGTCATAGGAAGCTAATGGTTAGGAATTCAGACTCACACAAGAATAGATTTTGTTTTGCAATGGAAACTTAGTGATAACTTCGGACTAAGACAATGTGAAGACATTTTGGCAGACAATCATAGAGTAGTTATATTCTTGTGAGGTCTGCAGAAGTCCCTAGTGGGGAGAGCAGACAGAGCCTTGGATGCTCAGACCTAGTTTGGCTGTGAAACTGAAGCTTTAGTCCTTTTAAGTCTGTGTTTCTGACCCTGGAGGAAAAAAGTTATATATACCTTGAAAGATTTTCTTGAAAAAAAAAAAAAAAAAAACTTGTACATGTCTGTATACACAAGATGGAAAAAAAAGCAGTTCATAAAGTATAATATGCATTCATGATTAAAAACAAGAAAATATTACAAAGCAATACTCATAGAAGTTTAGACATAGGTAACTTCCTTATTCTGATAAAGAATGTCTACAAAAATATTCAAGAACCAAACACATGGTTAATATCATACTTAATTGTGAACCTTTATAATAGGAATGATTTAAGGATGCTCTCTTTTACCTTTTTCATTTACTATTACACTGGATGTTCTAGCTATACTTAGGCAGGAAACAAAGTAAGATTAGAAAAGAACAAACAAAATTGCCCATATTTGCAGATAAGATTATCAGTGTTAAAAAAAAGATAATTTTAAAACTATCAGTATTCAGATTTAACAGCTACAACATCAGTGTAGAAAAATCTTAGCATTTCTATAGATAAGCAAAAACAAGTGGCAAATGAAAATTGTTTAAGAAAGTAAATATTTATGCTAGTAATCAAAACCATAACGTATCTAAGGAAAAAATATGACAAAGATAAGATCTTTATCAAGAATATTATACAGCTCTATTGAAAAGCATAAATAAGATATTTAAACAAAGGGTAAAATATACCATATTCATGGATGGGATGATTCAGTATCATAAACATTTTTTTTTTGCCCAAATATACCTGTAATTTCACTTCCATTGCAATAAAAACAAAATAGGGATTTTCATGGGGGTTGGGAAAAGTTCATGTGGCAAAGTAGATGACCAAGAATAATTAACATAATTTCGTGTAAGGGGATCATACAGGAGGGAACTTATCCTGATAGTTATCAGGATTAAAAATTATAGTAATTAATACATGTGGTATTGGCACAGGGATATAGAAATAGATGTTATTTGAACTGCCTAATGTGCTCAAAAACCAACCCATACATATACAGACAGCTAAATGAGAGCAACAACACTACAATTAATGAGGAAAAATGATTCATTTAATGAATGGTGCTTAAACTATTAGCAAATGAAAGGGACAAAAAGAATCAGATCCCTACTGCATACCACAGTATAAATATATCTAGATGGTTAACATCCTGAGTATGAAAAGCCAAAAATTTAAAACGTGTAGTGAAAAAACACAAAAACCCTAAGGGAAACTCTTAATGTAATCTAACTGGATTACATTAAAATTAAAACCTTAATAAAAGGACACCATCAACTAAGTTAAAAGACGAGAGGAAGTCCTAGCCAGAGCAATTAGGCAGGAGAAAGAAATAAAAGTCTTCCAAATGGAAAAGAAGTCCAGCTGTCTCTCTTCACTCGTGATGTGACTCTACACCTAGAAAACCCTAAAGATTCCACCAAAAGGTCCCTGGAACTGATAAATGACTTCTGTAAAGTTTCAGGATGCAAAATCAATGTACAAAGATCAGTAGCATTTCTATACACAAATAACATTCTAGCCAAAAGCCAAATCAAGAATGCAATAACATTTGCAATAGCTACATCCACACCCACACAAAATACCCAGGAATGCATCTAACCATGGAGGTGAAATATCTCTAGAAGGAAAACTACAAAACACTGCTGAATGATGTCATAGATGACACAAACAAATGGAAAAACATCCCATGCTCATGAATTGGAAGAATCAATATTGTTAAAATGGTCATACTGCCAAAAGCAATCTGCAGATCCAACACTATTCCTGTCAAACTACCAACGTCATTTTTCACAGAAGTAGAAAAACCTATTCTAAAATTTATATGGAACCAATAAAGAGCCTGAATAGCCAAAGCAATCCTAAGCAAAAAGACCAAAGCTACAGAGGCATCACATTACCTGAATTTAAACTATACTATAAAGACATAATAACCAAAATAACATGGTACTTATACAAAAACAGACTACATAGACCAGTGGAGCAGAATAGAGAACCAATAAATAAAGCTCCACACCTGCAGCTCTCTGATCTTCAACAAAGTTGACAAAAATAAGCAATGGGTAAAGGACTCCTTATTCAATAAATGGTGCTGAGATAGCTGATGAGCCATATACGGAAGACTGAAACTGGACCCCTGTCTTTCAACATATACAAAAATTAACTCAAGATGGATTAAATATTTAAATGTAGGAGCTCAAACTATAAGAATCCTAGGGAAAGAAACCTAGGAAACACCACTCAGAATATCAGCCTTGGGAAATAATTTATGGCAAAGTCATCAAAAGCAATTGAAACAAAAACAAATTTGATAAGTGGAACATAAACTAAAGAGCTTCTACACAACAAAAGAAACTGTCAATAGAGTAAACAGCCAACCTACAGAATGGGAGAAAATATTTTCAAACTATGCATTCGACAAAGGTCTGTTATCCAAAATTAATAAGAAACTTAATTCATTAAGCAAAAAACAACCTCATTAAAAAGTGGGCAAGGTCAGGTGTGGTGGCTCATGCCTGTAATCCCAGTACTTTGGGAGGCCAAGGCAGGCAGATCACCTGAGGTCAAGGGTTTGAGACCATCGTAGCCCACATGGTGAAATCCCATCTGTACTAAAAATACAAAAGTTTGCTGGATGTGGTGGCGCACCCCTGTAATCCCAGCTACTCAGGAGGCTGAGGCACGAGAATCGCTTGACCCTGGGAGGCTGAGGTTGCAGTGTGCCGAGATCGAGCCATTGCATTCTAGCCTGGGTGACAGAGTGAGACTCTGCCTCAAAAATAAAAAAAAAAGTGGGCAAAAGACATGAACAGACACTTCTCAAAAGAAGACATACAAGCAACCAACAAATATATGAAAAAATGCTCAGCATCACTAATTATCAGAAAAATGCAAATCAGAACCACAATGAGATACCATCTCATACCGGTCAGAATGGCTGTTACCAAAAGTCAAAAAACAGCAGACGCTGGCAAGGCTGTGGAGAAAAGGGAATGCTTATACACTGTTGCTGGGAATGTAAATTAGTTCAGCCACTGTGGAAAGCAGTTTGAAGATTTCTCAAAGAACTTAAGACAGAACTACCATTCAACTCACCAATCCCATTACTGGGTACATATCCAAAAGAAAAGAAATTGCTCTACTAAAAAGACACATGTACGTGTATATTCATTGTAGCACTATTCACAATAGCAAAGACATGGACTCAGCCTAGGTGCCCATCAGCAGTGGATTAGATAAAGAAAATATGCATATACATCATAGAATCCCGAGCAGCCATTAGAAGGAATGAAGTCATGTCCTTTGTAGGAACATAGATGCAGTGGGAGACCATTATCCTAAGCAAATTATGCAGGAACAGAAAATCAAATACCACATGTTCTTTTCTTGTAAGTACAAGCTAAACATTGGGTACTCGTGGATGTAAAGTCGGCAATAATAGACACTGGGGACTACAGTGGGGGTAGGGTGTGGGGAAAAGGGTGAAAGGCTATTGGGTACTATGCTCTCCACCTGGGTGATGGGATTGTTCATAACCCAAACCTCAGCATCACACAATAGACCTGTGTAACAAACATGCACATGTATATCCTGAATCTAAAATAAAAATTGAAATTATTTTTAAAAAAAATAAAAAGACACATATGGGCAGAAGATTTCTGCTACACATAACCAATCAACGATTAATATTCAGAATATTTAAGAATTCCTAAAAATTAGAAAAAAGGCTATGCCATAGAAAAATGGGTACAAAATAGGAAGAGGGAGAAATCAGAGGTGAGGAAACTGAATGGGTAATGAGCATAAAAAACATGCGCAACCTCACTAGTAGTCAAGAAAGTGCAATTAAAATAATACAAAGAGATACTGTCCTACACCTTTCAGATTGGGAAGAATTAAAATCTGAGAACACCAAGGGTTGGCAAAAATATAGGGAAGTGAGGATTTTCACACAATGCTGCTAGCCAGGGGCAGTGGTGCATGCCTGTAGTCCCAGGTACTCGGGAGGCCGAGGCAGGAGGATTGCTTGAGCCCAGGAGTTGAAGGCTGCAGTGAGCTATGATTACTCCACTGCACTCTAGCTGGGCAACAGAGCGAGAGACCCTGTCTCTGAGAAAAAAAATTGTAAGATCACTTTGGAAAATAAGTGGCATTTTCTATTACAAGTCAGCAAATCTACAAATACAAATATACTCTCGAAAACCATAGATACAGGAGGAAACCTAAGAATGTTCACTGGGGCATTGTTTGTCAGAGTTAAAAACTGAGAGCAGTCTAAATGTCCATCACGAAGAGAGTAGATTTAAAAAGTATTTGATATGTATAAGATAGAATACTATATGGCAATTAAATGAATGGATTAGATACATTTGAATAACTTAATGTTGAGTCGGATAAAAGTCTCAGCTAAGTAACGTTCCTTTTGTGTAACATTTTTTAAAACCACAAAATGGCACCTTAAATTATTTTTGGACATATATATGATTTTATATATGATTTTATAATTGTGGGCATGTGTGTATAGATATACAAAACATGTATATTTACATATAAACATTCATGTATACATACAAGCACACCCACAGTTATGAAATCATGCCTGTGAAAGACATCTAGAAGTTTCAGAGAACAATATCCTCTGGGAAGGGAAGCGGGGGCAAGTTAAATTGAGCTGGAGCGAAAAGGAGGCTTTAACTCTGTAATGTTTTTTTTCCTTTTTTTTTTAAAAAAAAAAGAATCTGGGGAGCGCCTGCTTAATGAGTATGTGTTTTCTTTGTGGTAATGCAAATGTTTTGGAACAATATATCTATAGGTGGTGGTTGCATAAGGTGAATGTATTAAATGCTGTTGAATGCAGAAAAAAAGGGAATCAAAATAATAAGAGACCTAAAGGCAATGTCACAGAATTGGTTAAAGTTGAGGGTTGATTATGCTAATTAAAGTTGAGGGTCAATTATACTAATTTAATTATTTTCTGTATTTTTGTGTTTAAAAGCCTTCGTTGAAGCAACAGCCATCAGCACTTTTGAGATGTACCCAGAGAAACTGTTAGAAATCTGTCTCTTAGAGAACGTTCTCTTTAGGTCTGTCCCTGTGTACCGGAAGGTGTTTGTGCATGAGTGCTGGTACCTTGCCTGCGTGCACACACGCTTGTATTCATCTCATGCTCAGCTGCTGTTGCCTTGGCAACTTGGGATGCTCTGTCTCCTGCTGAGGCTGGGGTAGTTGGAGGGCTTTGTACATTGGCTGTTCATTTCCCTTCGAGGACTGTCATCGAGAGCAAGGCTGATCAGTCTGTCTGTCTTTGTCTCTGCCTCCTAAATATGCAATTTACCTTGTCATGAGCATCTTCTAGCTACTCTCCCCAGCTTGCATACCTCATTTTCAGCCATTCATTTCTAAGACATAACTGTGAATGCCTAATCAAAAAAGAAAAAAAGAAAAATTTACAACCTTAAACCATTTTCTCTAAATAAGCAGTTAAGAACCAGGAAGTGCTTTAAGGACCAGGTGGGGGGGCGGGGGGGGGTGTGTGGAAGAAAAGACAACATGCTGTATTTGCATTGTTTCTACAGATCCTCTTTTCCAACCACTGGGAATGCCTCAATGGGCAAGGCGTCCAGCTTAGGACCTGGCACCAGCACATATTATGGGACGCTGCTTCCTTAGTGCTTGTGGAATAAATTCCTACCTTTTGGTCACTGTGGTCCATCAGGAACCTTCTGGCTTGAACCTCCTTGTTCAGACTGGTCTACAGGGTTGAGCTTGACAGTGCCTCCTGCCTCAGCCTCCTGTGCCTGCTGGCCTGCTGTGCCAGTCTTTCTAGCTGTCACTTGGAGTGCTTGAGCCAGAAACTGATATGATAAGGACACTTAAATGCTGGTTCAGCTCTGGGTCTCACATGCCCCCCCACCCAGGGAGATTGTTTAGTGGATTGAGGCTGCATGAAAAGATATAAAACAAACGTGCTGTTTATCAACACAGTAGGGTTTCCATTCTTAGAATGTTAAAGTGGTCATATATTAAAGATCTCTATCCCAACCAACCAGCTAGCCAATATTTACTGAGTTCTTACACTTTGCCAGGCATTTTAGAAACGTGAAGACTGAAATCCATGGAAGTTGTGTGAGTTCTTTTTTGTTTTTTTGTTTTTTTTGAGACGGAGTCTCGCTCTGTCACCCAGGCTGGAGTGCAGTGGCGTGATCTCTGCTGTGTGAGTTCTTTTCATTAGCTCAGTTGGCACCTTTGCCTAGAGAGGTACCTGCTCAATGCAGGTCCCTCCATCCTGCTTAAAAGGATCATTAGAGCCTCCTCTTTTCATATTGCTCTTCTAAGATCACTACATACGGAAGACCACGACATAGGGACTCTTGGGTAAGTGCTGAATCCATATTGAGCCCTTAGCTGCTGGAACTGAGGGTCTTAGCCCAGCGAGGATGTGAGATTCTTAACCTATGGAGTGGATGTGTGGTTTTCCCATTTAGCCTCAGTCCAGATGTACATTTGCAAGGAAAGAAGGCACCTACCTGCTATTACCCCAGGTGTTAATTGTCCCTGATAAGCAGCCAGGGCCCTGTTCCAAGGCAGGCAACGTCTAGACACAGTCCTTGGCCTGAGATAGCAAGAGGAAGAAACCGTCCAATGGAAACTCACTCTGGAAAGGCCCTTGAACAATGTACTCCTCATTCAGGACCTGTCTGGACAAAGTGATGTGTGTTTATCAGTCTGGCAACATTTCTTACAAGTCCATAAGGCCCAGGTGATGAAAACAGCATGGTGTGAATGTATTTAGTGCTTTTTCTCTTCTGTTTTAAGAAAAAAACATTATTAACATGGAATGCAAGTGTGTTCCTACTTGTCATTCTGAGAATTTTTCTTCTTCTTGACTCCAGCCTTTCCAAACAATTTTATTTGCCTGATGCACACATAGTGGATTAAGAATTTTATTGTAAAGATATTCTCCGAAATTAGTGGTAGCAATTATCTCTCAGGAAGGGCCTGCGATGGGCAGGAGACTCACTTTTTATTGAATATTCTATAATATTTGAATTAAATTTTCCCAAATGCATCTCTTTTTCAATTAAATAAACTTAATTAAAACATCTTTTCTAGTAGAACACAAGGGATACCTATGCTGATGATATTACACGCACTGTGCTGACTCAGTATAGGATCATTTAGATTACCATACCCCAGTTCTACTTCATAGCTGTATGATGCCGCCAATTAGTTCAACATCCCAAGCCTCAGTTCTCAAATCTGAACAGTAGAGATGAGGATGATTGCTTATCTCACAGAGTATTATAAAGGTGAAGTGAGGCAAGGATATCACTCTTCCCTGCATTAAAATTACATTGCCCGCCTCCCCTGTGAACCCTGTGTACCTCCATAGTAGGAAATTCATCTTATGTATCTTTACGTGCCCAAGTCCCCCAGCTCTGCTCTGAAATGTTCTGATAGGAAGGGCCATTCTGTCATATTATTTATTGCTATATCTCTAGTGCCTGGAACCGTGCTGAGCATAGTATACGTGCTGTGTAAATGTTTGCCGGGTGCACTTACGCGTGGTAGGTGGTAGTTACTTGGTGGTTGGACACTGACTTGCTGAAATGACTTACACATGTCCTGTGTCACCCCTAGTGGTTAGTGCTAATAAATGTCTCGGCTTCAGAGAAGAAACACTATGGAGTATACATTCCTTTTGCTTATTAGTACTTTATTAGTTTTTCATCAGCTAGCCTGTCATGCATTGGCCTCAGCATCTATCAACAGATCTTGTCATTCTGCCTCCCCCTTCCCATCAGAGGATGTCTCATCAGTGGACATCTTGTTAGTGAATACCTCGTTATTCCTTCATCAGACCTTCTGTCATTTTCTCAGCTGCGTTAATGAGAAATCCCAGACTTCATGGGAAAGGTCAGGAGTTGGCAAATGAGAGCTAGACAAGATTCAGTAGTGACATGCAGTGGTTGTCCTGTGGGATGAAGGGCTTTCGTGAGTGATACAGTAGGTATACACAACAGTTAGTTCCCCATGGAATTCACGGATACAGGGCCAGGATTACATGCACCACCAGCCAGAAGATGACACCAGGTCAGCCTGGCCAGACTGTGGGTCGGATCACAGCCCTTGGCAGTAGGTTTGAATGAGGTGGCACTGGAGTAGGCATTGCCTGGCAGTGCTCCCCATCAGCACTGCGCAGCTGGGGACCAGCTGCAGAAGGGCCATGCTCACACTGCTCAGCAGCTGTAGCTGTCAGCCTCTATCATGGATTCTGATAATCGTCCAGATTAACTGAAATGTGCAAAATAGGTTGGTACCTCATGGTATGTGGTACGTGGACCGTCTCAGGCACTGGTTATAGGGGCAGATTCCTGGATCCCACCCAGACCTTCTGGGAGAGGCTCTCTGGGGTAGGGCTTCATAAGTATCAGCTTTAACATGCTCCAGTCTGTGCTAAATCACAGGAAAGGTGGAGAGCCATGCTGGACTAGCTGGGAGTCTGGTTTTTGGAGCTGACAGACCTGGGCAGGATCTAGGCTGTGCCACCTGCTAGCTGTGTGATTGTGGCATGCAGCCCTGCTCAGCCTCTGCATCCTCCTATACGGTGAAGATCATGACGATGGTGTCCATCTCATGGAACTGTTAGGATTAAGTGAGATAGTGTATGCAGGGCATCATAGCACAGCATATGGCCTACCACAGGCAGCTAAGAGTATAGCTGGTGAGGCAGTGATGACAATGGTGATGACTATCCGTGGAGAGGGGAGTGATTTTAGTAATTTGCTTCTCCCAATTGTCCCTCAAATGCATTAGTCCCAACTGAAATCTGGTGGTTTGTGTAATGTTAAAAACATTCTTTTACTTTTCATCCTGGATGCATCTATGGCCTGCATTTGAGCTCCTACCTAAAGTAGTTCCGTCTGGCAGAGAGCAGAAGAACACTCCAAGTGTGGTCTGTGGCTCTAAGCTCTGAAAGCCTCATCATTTCCTTATGGGGATAATTAAAAAATCTTTTAAAGCCTCTGAAACTCTCTTATTGAACCCTAATAAATATCAGTGGCTTTATTTGCCACAACTTACTAAAAAGCAGAGCAGTGGTTAAATGAAATGATTATGATATTTGCATTGTTTATTTTGAAGCATCTAATTAAATAATTAGTTCAATCTTCTAGCTCTTTTTAGAAACAAGTCTTTAGAACCCTACAGAGAGATTTTCTGGGCCCAGGAACTCATTTGGGGAAGTGATTGGCCTTTGAACAATAAGTAGAAAGTCATCAAGGTAGCTCTGCCCACCTGGTGTTTGCTTATGGAAACCATCTGCTGGTTAAAGTTCCTGGCTCAGAACAGCCCTAGCCAGGCAGTCACAGCCTGCACAGAGGTGCAGTGATGGCCATAGTGTGCCGAAGGGGCTGATCGCTTCAAGAGCGT
Source organism: Pan troglodytes (assembly GCF_028858775.2). Lineage (NCBI taxonomy): Eukaryota > Metazoa > Chordata > Mammalia > Primates > Hominidae > Pan > Pan troglodytes. Next base: position 83,800,136 of record NC_072414.2, read on the forward strand.
CTGGAAAGTTGATGGTCTATCTGTCACTGCGATCTTGACATCCTGTGTGGTTCAGTCTGGTTGCAGTTGGACTCATGCTGGGTCTGGCGGGTAGGTGAGAAACTCTACCTTGCTGTTGCTGTCCAGGTTTCAAGGCAAGCATGAGAGTAGTCCTACACAGAGGAAAACACACGTTAGGCTCAAGCACCTGCCTGTGCTTTGCTGCTGCTTGTTTAAAGGAGTGCTTGGAAATGCCAGCTGCCCAGCCTCTAGAGAGCTGGGGGGATGGACCCCTATGCTGTGGGAAGTTGAGTTTGAGGATACACCTGACCGCTGAGGGATGCAGAGCACACCTATGCTAGCTCACTTCTACACAGCCCGATAGATTTCTTGATGTTATGCGCTGGATAATTCCCTTGTGGCCCAGTCACCTTCCCTTTTGTAGGGATGGCCTGTCTATGTGATAGAAAGAACTCAAGCCATGGAATCAAGTGGATGTGAATTCCACTGCTTAACCTGCCACACACTGACTTTGGGACTGAGCGAAAGCATTTCTGAGACTCAGCCCTTCTAACTATCACAGGAGGAATGGAATAGCTAATTGCACCCAGTGAGGGTTAAAAACGTCTTGTATGTGAAAGGAGATAATGCCACACCAGGTGTGCTCAGGCTGTGTCTGTTAGCAGCTGAGTTGCTCTGTCGTCTCATGCTTGGGCGTGCTGTTAGGTAATTTGCTAATCTGTTTTTTATAAAGCCTAGAAAGCAACAATCAGAAAATATTAAATTCAGAGGTTAATTAGGTCTCTCACATAAGCCAGGTTGTGCTGGAGTTGCCTAAAAATTTTGCATCCTTTCTAACTTCTGCACTTCGAGAAAGAGCAGGGCCTGTTCGCCATCCTGGTTTTAAGAGCAGATGGTCTGCCTGACCAAGAGCTCAGAGGTGACATTAGTTAAAGATCCATGACATAAGCTACAGCTTCTATGAGCGCCAGATTGACCTTTGTTAGAATGAATGAGTTTTACTGGACTTTGGTGCAGCTACTGAGTTTTAGTTCAAGAGCGCAGGTGCTTTTTGGTTAGAGGCATATTAGGTCATGAGCTTGCTAGAAGTCAGTCTTTGTGAGTCTTTTTCCCACAAATAATGAGTGCTGGGGTTCATGTTGGTGACTATTTCCTGCTTTGATCTGGCATATTTCTGCCTGATCCAGCCTTTTCTGTGCCCAACACTCCTTGTGTCTTTAAGATGAGCTGAGTAAAAAATTCCAGCAGGAAAAAAAACGACAACAATTTCCTATTCATTTAAATGACTGCTGTTATTGTTAAAGACTCAACTCTTTTTCAAAACTAGATTTCCAGTGCCCCAAAAGACAAAACATAGTGAGTGTAATAAACAGGATAGATGTGTCTAGTGCAGAGAGAATCATCAGAATTACTAACTGAAGCTTCTTCATGAAGCTACCACTCCAGACCAGAAAGGGAGTTCCCCTCTAGGGAAAGCCCCCAAATGTATCCTTTTAGCAATGTCTCCCTTTATTTGATCTCTGTTTTAGAGAACGAGAGTCCTTTACTTCAACGAAATAATTTCTAAAGGAAGTAGCAGAAAGGCTCGTTAATTGATAGTTTGGGAATTGTGCTGCATTGAATTATATAGCCTGGAATGTCATATTATACCGGTTAAGCACTCACATGCATTGCACAATAGTTTATACACACACTAAGCAACATTTCCACTGACACGCAGGAGGACTACAATATGTCTGTGGTGTAACATTTAGGACAATACCTTTATATATATGTTCTCAATGAGATAAAGGTCAGTTTCATGGTAGGTGCTGCTAAGAATAAGGAAGAGAGATTGTTCTCTTAACACCTGTCTAGTTAATGTGGAACTTGGTTGGAGAACCCATAAACACAGAATATTCAGGCATTGTTCCATAGTGAAAAGACGATAGCTTTCTACCATGGCAGACTCTGAGCTTGAGTTGAAGGGACATTGGATGGATATATGGCTGGAGTATTGAGGTTGGGAAGTCCTCTCTTACGTTGAATCAGGGAAGACTGCAAAGAAAAGGTCGGGGAGAGAACAAGAGGGGGTGGATGTCAGATGTTGTTTTGGGGGAGAACAGAGGAAGAGGAGTCACTGAATAGGGATAGTGTGGAAGGAGGCTTGCCTCATGGTGAGTGGCAGAAGGGCTTGGGTTGTATGTACTAAAATGGCCTTGCATAGGAAGGGAGGAGCAAGGGAAGTGGATGATTTAATTGACGCTAAGAACCTCTCGCAGATTTTTAGAGGCCTTAGAATTAGTAGGCTTTTCTGAAAATTAGAAGAACTGGAGAGGGCGTGGAGGAAGGAAAGTAGTATACTTCTTTTTCCTGTTCTGTAAGTTTTGGGGCATCATGCATTAAATTATTAAAATAATCCCCAAAGCATAAAATTAGGGTATTTTGGGGTTACCCTGAGTATTTTACCCAAGGAAGAGCGATCCAAGCTCTACTAGTTTATAGGGTAGTACCTCAAAGACTGTAAGTTTACTTATTTTCTAAATTTTTGGAAGCATCTCTTTTCAGAAGAAAGACTTTAGAAAGAGCCATACTGACAGCCTTGAGGACTTGGTGATTTCGAACCTACAGGTCAAATGTCTCCGATGGGTCCAGAAAGGTTGCCTTTTCTAAAGAAGTCGGCTCGGTAAACAGGAGGCCCCAATCACAGGTGCCATTGCTTGAATAAACTTGAGAGCAACCCCATACTTGGTCCCTAAATGACCCACTAGCAAAACTGAAAGACCTTTTTTTCTTCCTGCAAACACATACACACATAACACATAATTCAGATTGCTATATTCCTTGAAATGGCTTCCACTGGGGTTGACATGGGTCTGATTTGATCAAAACCTGGACCCAGCAAGTGAGACCTCCCTGGAGCTCAGGCTTTATGGTAACACAGACTGGGGTTCGCATCCCCCTTTCGCCGCCAGGTTGTGCAGTGCCCCGACGGCAAGTCGCCTATTCTTTCTGAACTCCAGTTTGCCCTGCTGTAAAAACAGAATCATAACACTTGTTCCATGTGGGTTTTGTGAACATGAAGTAATGTTTATGAAGTATCTAGCTGAGTTGCACATTCAATGAGCTAAAAAAAAAAAATTGCAGTGAAGATGTTTTCATTTTAAATTCCTTGACTTGTGACCTCCTTTCTAAACTGGCATACTACGATCATCTAGATTCATTTTTACAGGTTTTGGGGAGTCAACATTGACACTGAAATCATAAATCAGGTTTAAAATTCTGTGTTCAACTTGGTAGAACATAAGGGTTTTATACACACACGCACAGAGATAGGTATAAGTTGTTTTCTCAATGATGTTTTTCAGTGATATTGGCAAATGTGATTATTACGCCTAGAAAACAATAATTGGGACCATAATCGTTTATATGATATATGTGAATGTAAAACTGAAACTAAAAGCAAATCCTTTCAAAAAGCATATCTGCTTTGGATAGCATCAGTCATGGTCAAAAAGGCAGATAAACGCCCTGTCTACCAAGAAGAGCAATATTTCAGCTATGGAAACTCTATTTGAAGAGATTTTATGGATTTCTGATGTGTAAAATGATTTTGTATCATATTGTAGATGGAGTCATTTGTAGAGAGAATGAAAAATATATTACTTCTGACATGTTCTTTTTAATTGAAATGACATTTGTACACTCTGATATTTCTCTGTGCCAATGTGTTTTTCTTCTCAGTGACCACAGCCATCATCCAAGTCAAGGTCAAGGGCTGCATGCTGTCCCAAATGTTATGCTCTGCCAAGCCGTCCCCTGAGTTACAGTTGGGAAGTCTGCAAACCTCTGCCTCTCTCACCATCAGAATATTTTCTGGAGGAACAACTCTAGGATTGAAATAAGCAAGAGCCAGTTCTGCTGGGGTCATAGTCCAGGGCACACAGCTCAACCACGAGAGAACAGATACAAAGTGTCCTGGGCTCCTTCACATCTCTGTCATTCTGTCACTCAGGAGCCTGGTTAGGTGACTCAGGTTCTGAGCAGTACCCTGGGTTAACTCCTGCCAGCCCACTCAGTTTCTGAGCTGCAAAAGCCAATTCGAGAATGTCTCCAGCACGGCCTGATGCTTGTTGTACAGCCTGTGCAATAAGTAAACCAGGGATTCGTGTGTCAGGAAGACAGCAGGCTTTGACACCATGGTGCCATTTGGATTTGGCTCTACCACTATGATCTGTGTGATCTTAGGCAGGTCATCAAAGGTCAACAAGTCTCAGTTTCCTTCCTACATTTTGAATGACAGTACCCACATCCTTCAAAGGTCTGTCTAAATGGGGTGGTGCATGGACAGAACTTATCTCCTTCTAAAAGCTTCCTTAACGTTAGCTACTATCAGTGTGGAGTTGTAATGAGGACCAAAGGGAAGTAACATGAAGCAATACAAAGCTTGTCCCACAGATGTTTCTTTCCTGAAGTCCTTTCTGTTTAGTTCAGATGGGCAGGTGATGTGAAATGAGGGACATGCATTAGAAAGGTGTGCATTCATCCAATAGAGGCATTTTCCAAAGCCCCGTGCTCATGGAGAGGGACAGTGGCACAGGGAAGTCTTATGGAGAAGTGCCATGTGGGCTGGACTCCCCCAGACTTCATTATGTAGCTCCTCCCTGCAACTTCACAGCACTCTTGACAGCCCAGAGTCAAGCAAATGGGAGATGGCGGAGCAGGTGCCTTGAGCCCCTCTAGGATAAACTACCACATGACACTTAGGATCTTTACTTTTCATTATATCTGCAACACTCAGCGTAGGACCCTGGAAAGTTTTTGTTGAATTATGGGATGCTAGACTGCAGAGTAGATACTCAGGTGATCTATGTAACCTATTCAGTGTTTCTCTAAAGTGTTTCAAATAACATTACTCTTGGAAGGGGCTCCATTAAAACAACACCAATAAAATATATGGTCTTGATAAAGCTCCCTTTTGGAGAATGGTGATGCACGTTAACATATTAAAGCCCCTAGGCAGTTCTACACAAAGAAACCAGTTTAACTGCATTCAGTCCAGCATTTCTCAGTTTCATTTGGTCTAGGGACCCTTTTTCACTTCTTCCTAGGACACTTATTAACAGCTCATGCATATTGGAACCCATCAATCAATGGCATATTGATTGGTACTAGTATATAATAATAAATCCTTGTGCATTTTTATGTAATTATTAGACTTCTGTGTAGGCATTTGCTTCCTGTTACAGTGCCATTGTCCTTACCTGTCTGCAAAACAAAATTCATTTAAATTTTTCTCCTGTAACTCTGTTGTTGATGTCAGTGGGGATCAAATTTCGGCTGGACTTAATTTTTTATGAGCCCTGTTGATCTTTCTGCATGATGACCCCTCTGCCGCATGAAGCCCCAAGCCCAGTAATAAATGATGGGCTGAGACTCACTGGGCAGTCTCAGGGGGCCCTGATTGTTTTCACAACTGTCTCTATGATCCAGTCAACTTTGTTCTGAAAAAATAGCTGGGATGCCCCCTACTCCTCACCACCTCCATCACCAGCTGGCTGTTCCAGTCCAAGCCATCATTGTGTCTTACATGGATCTTCACAGTAGCCGTCTAAACAGACTGTTCCCAGGACAGCAGCCAGTGCGATCCTGCTAAAACCCAAGTCAGATCAAGTCAGTCCAATGCCTGGAAAATACCAGAATCCTCACAATAGCCTTCAAGGCTCTACATGACCAGGGCCCCTGCCACACTCCTCTTCTCTCACTGGCTACAGCAACCCCGGACATCTTGGTCTTCTGGAATGCTCCAGGCAGGGTCCTATCCCATGACCATTGCATTTCCTCTCCTTTCTACCCGGGACGCTTTCTCTCAGATATCCAAATGGCTCTCTTCCTCACTTATTTCCCACATCTGTCAAATGCCATCTTACCTTATGTCATGATCAAATCAGGGTAATTAGCATAGCTCTTACCTCAAACATTCGTCATTTCTTTGTTGTGGGAACATACAAAATCCTCTTCTCATGCTATTTTGAGATTACAATGCCTTATTGTTGACTGTAGTCACCTTACTGTCACATGTATGGAAACATCACATTGTACTCCATAAATATGTACAATTATTACATATCAGTTTTAAAAAATAAAAATTTAAACACATGCTTCTTAAAAAAAAATTCCATCTTATCAGAGAGGCTTACCTGGGTCACCCTATGTAAAATGCAAGCATCCCCCACTTCCTTGACAGTTATTCACTCTCTCATTCCTTGCTTTTTAACCCCCTTGGCGCCATGAGTGCCTGCCCTGTGATGTATTTATATTGTTATTTACTGACTCACCTTCTCAAAGGAATGTTAGCTGTGCTAGGGCAAGGGCTCAGCTTTGCCAAGGGCAGCATCGCTAGCTCCTAGCGTGGTGCTTGGCCTGCAGTCAGAGCCCAGGACCTGACCATTGAATGGGTGAGTAATGGCAGTGGCTAGCAGCCCTCTAGTGATGTGAACAGAGCGAGTTATATGCAGGAGGTTGTGAACATCAGGGAACCTCTCAGTTTGCTGTGTTATTTGGAAATGCTCAGCCTGGCAGCTGTCCCCAGGGTCACAGACTGCTGCTTCTGAGTAAACTTGTCACAGCTGAAGGTGAGAGCCAGCGAATCACCAGCACTTGAGCGGGGACTGAAGCCTCAGAGGAGAAGGAGGTGGTGCAAAGACAGCCCAGAGAGGAAGAGACAGAAGGCGGAGCCCCGCAGAGCCTCGGGCAGCAATGCAAGCAACCCACTGTCACTGAGGTTGCCTTTATGTAATAATCAGTGCCGTTTATTGCATGAGTGCATCTTCTGCTGTCCTTGTTGCCTCTTACAAAGACCATTGTATTTTCATCTTCTCAGTTACAAGCCTTTGAGATTGGAGCAGCTTGCACGTGAGCAAACAGCTCGCCATTAGGAATCAGTCTGGATAAGAGCAGGAAAGGGCTCAGCTTTCTTGGGCTTTTCTTGCCGTGAAATGAGCAAATTGAAAGTGAAGGTTTTCAAGGTCCCTTCCCAGCCCACGGTTCTGGGAATTTAGTCACCTTGAAGCCAAGGGAGCATGTGTGTCACTCACCTCATGACTCAGAATAGCAGGCACTTCAGAAATACATAAAGCCAGACCCAGAGGTGGTGTTGGCCTTGTGGAAAGTGTCCCCTTCCCATCACTGACCACATTGCTCTAGAAATTGTTTTCCTTGGAGTTTATGTAGACTGTGGTGAAGAACCTTGTACAGGTACATGGTTTTCCCCTGTGAGAGCACTGGTTCACACCCGTAATCCCAGCACTTTGAGAGGCTGAGGTGGGCAGATCCCTTGAACCCATGAGTTCAAGGTCAGCCTGGGCAACATGATGAAATGCTGTCTCTAATTAAAAAAAAAAAAAAAAAAAAAAAGGCTCAGACGAGGCTTAACTCTAGGCCCTGCTTGACTGAGGTAGAAACATCCTCAGAGCATCCCCAGGGAGGTGGAGAAAGGACAAATAAATCACCAATGAATACAAAGATGAATAACTTCAGAGAAGTACTTCATGAAAAAGAAAATGGCATTTGTTGAATGTAAAAGAACAACTGCGGTAGCAGCTTATGGACCAAAGCTGTCACAGCCTGAAAATTAAAAGACCCTGCGTCACACGGTCCTCCAGGGACATAGCCAGTGGCCCCACAGTTCTGGCCACGAGGCTTCAGCTTCCAGAGAGAGGGAGACTGACATCTCCACTGGACTAGAAGAAAGGAAGCCTGTGTGCAGATGGGTGGCTTTGCATGTGGCAGACCTTGAAGCTAGGGGGAGACAGCCATCTTTCTAGACTTGTCAAAGGGCAAGACCGGGCCCTTCTCAGCATAGAGGGAATGTGAACTTGGACTCTAATTACTCATCAGTTCTCTCGGCAGCATGGATTGGTATTGGTATCTCATTTCGTGGACGAATAGAGAGGCTCATAGATGTTGAGGCTTGGTTTGAGTCACACAGGTGCTGCTGCCAAACGCCTCTGATGTTCCTGCAATGTGTGGCCTATTCTTTGGGCCAGGTGCTGTGTTGGCTGCCATGGTGATCTGATCTCAACCCTACCAGCCGTTTTGGATAGTGGTGACCCCACTGTGGCAAAAGGTGACATGAGATTTGTTCCTGTGGTCTGGTGTGCCCGAGGAGCACAGCACAGGGAGCCTTGAAACAAGGTGCCCCAGCCATCCCCCGAGTTAGGTTAAACTTCTCAGCTGATGACTTAAAGTATTAAGAATAGACAAACAGGCATTCTTCAGTGATACAGAAAATGTCACTCACAATCAAACATTCTTTCTTGTTTTTAAATCCAGCTGAGCTATAGACCTGTCATAAAATCATGGCATCTAAAAGGCCCTTTAGAGGTCCTGCTGGCAGGGGGATGTTGAGGAAGGATTTGGACTTTGAGTCAGACACATGGGGTTTAATTCCTGGACCTGCGCCGTGCAGTTCAGTGACTGGACAAGATGCTGAACCTCTCTGAGCCTCAGTTTCTCACCTTGTCAAATTGCTTAAGAATATGCTGTCCTAATAGGTGACAGAGGTCAGGCAGGAATTAAGCAGGTTTTTCTATGTAAAAGGCTGAGCGTACAGTAGGTTTTCACCAAAAATAGGTGACCTCCCCTCGCGTGGTCACTCCCACCCCCATCTTTTCTGGACCAGGAGGGCACAATCTTAACCCCAGTGAGCAATGCTAAGGCCTCTTTATCTCCCCAGATCCAGGCTAAAGCTTAAACCTGAGCCCATTTTCCTTTGTCTCGGCTGGCACCTTGGCAGGGGAGAAATATATGGAGGAAAATCAGTACCTTTGTTTCCTCCCAAGGAAAAGAAAATGCAGAAGCCTGATGGGCGTCTCACCTAGATCATAGTTCACTGGGCCGCGGGGGCAGTGGGCCACCTGCGGCTCTTTTAAGTGCAACTCCGGTTCAAGCCAAATACCTGGGCACAGATGTGAAGCGTGGGTGGCAGAGAGGGAAAGAAAGAGCTGGAAAGAAAACCGGCACTCTTCGGAGGGCTGCAGGAGTGAGAATGCCCCATGATTAGGGTTTCCTTCTAGGCCCGTATTTTCAATTACAGTCATAATTTATTGCTATTATGGCACCAAACTATACTTGCCATGGGCTTTGCATACACAGGAAATGAGCCAGCATTTAAACACTACTCAGAAAAAGGGGCCTAATGGCTAAAAAGCAGTGGGAGAATGCAAACCTGCCCTCTCCTTCTGTCACAAAACACCCACCTCTTCCTCCTCCACTTGTCCACTAAAACACTTCCCTTTAAATATCAAATTAACAACATTTACTGCTTATACAACATTTATTGGGTGCCTAGTCTGCCAGGCTATATGGTGGAAGTGGTGAGGAAAATGGGGCACTTTGAGGATATTGTCCTTCTCTGTGGAGGGAGAAGGGTGGGAGGTTTTCAGGTCCCAAGCATTCTGGGAACTCAGCGTCATGGCTTGGCGAGGAGACAGAGTGTAGGCATTGAGGGAGGTGGAGGAGGAGGGTAAGGAGGATCAGGCCTGGATCTGATGTGGAGGGAACTGAGCTAGCTGTGAGTGTAAGTCCTTCCTAAGGGGAAAAGCTCCGCTGTTTGGTTTGCAGTCCCCCAAAAGGCTGATGCATTCTGTCTTGGTGCCATGGCTAAGCTTAAGGCATGGCTTTCAGAAGCCTTGGACAGCAGAGAAATACCGGGAAGCAGGTGAGCCACCATTTCTAGTTCCAGGTGGGAGAGCTCTTTGGAGTGATGTCCTACTGATGAGCAAGGTCCATCCTTGGGGGCTTGGGCAGGCAAGAGCTAGGCATAGGAGTGAGCAACTTGGTACATTTAATGCCAGGAGTTTTCCGTAGGTCCTGTTGGCGGGTGTATTCGTCCATTTTCATACTGCTGTGAAGATACTACCTCAGACTGGGTAATTTATAAAGGAAAGAGGTTTAATTGACTCAGTTCCACATGGCTGGGGAGGCTTCAGGAAACTTACAATCATGTCAGAAGGCAAAGAAGAAGCAAGTACCTTCTTCACAAGGCAGCAGAAAGAGAGAAAAGCCCAGGGGGAACTGCCACTTCTAAACCATGAGATCTCGTGAGAACTCCCTCACTATCACGAGAACGGCATGGGGGAAACCGCCCCCGTGATCCAATCACCTCCTACCCAGGTCTCTCCCTTGACACATGGGGATTACATTTCAAGATGAGATTTGGGTGAGGACACAGCCAAACCATATTGGGTTTAGGACAGCTTTCACTCCCAAGGTAGAGGCAGAACAGTAAGCAAGCAGGAAGATGGCCAGAACCTAGAGTTTACACATGGCAGTGAGCGTGGGGTGTGAACAGGCTGCTAAGGGTGACTGTTGTGGGCATTGCCCAAGCATTGCTGATGATAAGACTGGTCCAGTCCCTGCTTGCTGGTGGGGCCCAGGCTCTGACCCCATTTGCTCAATCAGGAAGGCCCGAGCTTATAGGAACATGGCTTCAGAAACAGGGGCCAAGAAGAACTGGTGAAGGCAGGAGCTGATAGCTGGAAAAATAAGACATAAGAAAAATATGAAATGGAAATTTAAAATAAGGTACAAATGATTTGGCACGTGGTTGATTACCAAATGAATTGTAGAGACACTCCTCAGAGGATTAAAGTAGTGGGCAGAAAGGATTTCAGGATAGGGCACTCCAAGGAGGAGATGAAATTTCTGCTAGACATTATAGGGTTTTATCAAACCCCAAGAAGAGAGTTAGACATTCTGGGCAGGAAGATGATGTGGAAAAGGCCCGAAGATGTAAGGCTGGGAGATAGCAAACCAGGTCTTGATGTTGCAGATTTGTTGTATATATATATTTTATATATATATATAATATATTTTTTATATATTATATATTTTATATATATTTTATATATGTATGTTATAGATATATATATTATGTATTTGATATAAACTAATGTATATCAAACTTTTTTTTTTGGTAGAGATGAGATCTCACTGTGTTTCCTAGGTTGGTCTTGAACTCCTAGCCTCAAACAATCCCCCCAACTCAGCTGGGATTATAGACTTGAGCCACTGAGCCCAGCCTGAAGAAGGCTTTGAAGGCTAAAGGAAGGAATGTGGTCCTGATCCCTTGGGATCTAGGCAGTGGCAATCTCTATGGCCTTTGTAAGTTGACATGGAGGTAGGTAGTGTGCAGCACGGGACAAAGAGATGGGAAGCAGAGAGACTAGTGTGAAAGACTATTGCATGGCTTAAAGAATGAATTAATAAGGGGCTGAACCAGGATACTGACTGTGAAATGGAGGAGAGAGAATGAATTCCAGAGAGTTATCAAAGCAAGGATGGATGGGACATGAGGAAAAAGACCACAAAGACAGGGGGAGTGAGTGACAGATGGTCACAGTCATAAAAGGAGGAGGAGGGAAAGATTGGGGGAGGATGGAAGATGAACTTCGGGCCTGTGGATTTGAGGTGGCAGAGAGAATCCAAATGCTTACATCTCAAAGTGAGTTATGTGGGATTAAGATAAAGACTAGGGCTTGATCGCACATTTGAAAATTTTCTCTGTAGTGTGGATCTCTCTAGAAGTCACAAGGGAGACCACTTCCTTCAAAGAGAGGAGAAGAAAAGGATACAGAGGATCAGCTACTCAACACCCACTTTTGATGGGCTGAAGAAGGAGAGTGAACAGATAAAGGAGGACTCCAAGGTTAAGAGGCACCATAAAAAACGACTAGATACCATTTGCAAAGGAGAAAGAGCCCAAAGAAGACAACATCAAACATTAGCAGCTTCAGCTGCTGCAGGGAAATTAGGGAGAATGAGAGTTAAGATCTGGTTATTGGAACTGATCCCTCAAAGGTGCAGATGATCTTTAAGAATGTTGTTTCCATTGAGTTGGAGGAGCTGGGATTGAGGGGGTAGGGAAAGAGCAGGTGGCATTGAAAACATCTAAGTAGCAAAAGGAAGCAGGGATCCTTATATAAACTTAAAAAGCTGTAAGTGAAACCAAATTCTGTTCCCTGACAGGGAAGGACCTAGTGTTGAACACATGGCAAAGAGAAGAGGCGGTGTGTGAAGCATGTTCTGGAAAAGGCGGGGAAGGGCTGGACACGATGGCGCTCCCCTTCTCAAATCCAGGGGTGGAAGAAAATGGGTGTAGAGGTGGATATTTAGGGGAACAGAGGACTGGAGCAGGGTTGCTGACACAAAATAGCCACTGCTTCTTAGGGATGTTCAATGAGAGGGTGATGGCTGTGGGTGGTAGAGGGGGATGGGAGAAGGCCTGTGTGGACATTTGGGGAGGAGAAATTCTGGAATGATTCTTGTGGAGGATTGGCTCAGGAGTTCACAGGGATGAGTGAAAAGGGAAGGTGAGCCACCAGGGGCACATGACACCTCCCAGGATGCTCGGACAGCCAGGGATCTTGTTTGGGTGGTGGGGGTTGGTCCAGCAGACCAGGGTAGAGGCTTGGAGACATAGGCATAGGTGAGTGAGACAGGGGCCCATCACACTAGCGCACTAGCCCACCACACACTCCTGGAAGGGCAGGAGGCTCTGAACAGTTGGAGGTTTGGAGAGGTCGGAGGGAAACTTCTTGATGAAGCAGGCAAGCTGCGATGAGTAGAGGAGGATGGATGGGAGGTGCCAGGGATGAGATGACAGAGATGGAATGGAGAAGGTGATGATGTGGTTGAGGGCTGGGCTGTGGCTGATGCGTACCCGAGTACAAGGGACTGAGATGGACGGGCTGAAGAAGACAGATGTGAGGCCAGGCCTTGGGGCGGTGGCGGGGCTGGCATAGCTGGAAGGGAGCTGGGTGGGAGTCAGGGACTTAGGTTTTAACAAACCTGTTGCTAAGTCTTTGGTTGGCCTTGGCCAGGTCACTTGGGTTTCCCTGGTGAGGGGCTGCTGTCAGCACCATCCTTGCATTACTGTACACAGTAGTCCTTGAGAGCCAGCAGGGGCCCTGGTGATGGTTCAGAGCAGTGACCTTGGGTGCTTCAGCCTCATGTGGTCACACCTCCACAGAACATGGTGCTCCCTCCCTCCTAACCAGTGTTACATCCACGACCCCACCAGCATCTCTCATGGCATCAGAAGTGGCAGCAGGCAGCCATCACCTTGTGATACTGCCACTTCTCTTCCGCAGGGATTGGAAGCTCTGCATTTCAGAGCCAGGTTTCATTCAGTCCCCTCACCAGCCTCCTGGCAGCCTGACCTCAGGTCTGGCAGATGAGGTGGGGCTGCTGTGGTAATCCAGGAGAAGTGAGGCAGGAGGGAGGACTGGCGTCCGTCGGGCCACCAGGAGTGGGGAGCCTGTCTCACCTGTGAGCTGCACCTGAGTGGGTGAGCATGGCATCAGAGGGGATGCCGGGGTGGGTTGGAGTGCAGGGATGTCCCCCAGTGTGTTCCCCATTTCAGTCGCCCTCCCAGTCTGTGAATCTAAGAGCCTGGCCACTGAGGCATCCAGGTGCAAGCTGGGTGACCCTCAGTTACGATAATGTGACTGCAGCATCTGATGCCGCTACCATCACTCCCCTGGTGCTGGGCCTGGGACAAGGTGCCATATGGGGACTTTTTCCCCCCCAGGAGGCTATTTTTAGAGTGCTCCAGCTGAACTGTTGCTGTGAGCTCTATGTCTTAACTAGGAGTGTGTGCGTCATTAACGAGGCAGGTGTGTGCGTCCTGGGAGGGGCTGATGCGGTTCCTAATGGTAACATGTGTGGGCTGGCCGGTTGCTGCTTTCAGCCTGCCAGGGTGACTTTGCTCATTGCCTCTCACTTGTGCAGGCAGAGGTTGTGTGTGAGATTTAGGGTGCCCTGGAGTCAAACTATCTGCCTGACTCTTGGCTCTACCACTTACCAGCTCTGTGACCCTGGGCAAGCTATGGATTATGTTTGATGTGTTTCTCAAAGCCTCAGCTTGCTCCTCTGTGACTTGGGGTAGTGAGAGCACTGATTTCATGAAAGTCATAGGGAAATCAAATCAGGTAAAGGCAAAGCATGTAGCTCTTCAATGCTAAGTGTTCAGTAAATATTACTTTCTTCCCCTTAACCCCCAGAGGCTTCCTCCTATTTATAAGCTTCGTTAATCACTGCCATGGCCAAGCCCTGCCCTAGGCCCAGGAGAGCTGGTGGTGTTTAAGGTACGACACACGCTGGAAGCACTCCTTGTACAGCAGGAAACTTGAACTGCATCTTGAGGGATGGTCGAGTTTGCTGGGTAGAAATCTGGGGGTGTGGGGAATGATTGTCCTATGACAGAACCCTCCTCTTGAAGCCTATCTACTTTCTAGATTTTAGCCGATCGCCCAGTTCCATGGGCAGGCAGGAAAGGGAGGCCTTTGTCCCTTTTCCCGAGGATGAACTCCAGCCCCTGTGTGAGTTAGATATGTACAGAGCCCAGCAGCCTTGCCACTTGTGGGGTGGCTCCTTTCTACTTGGGTGCCTTATTGTCTGTCGGGTGCCCCACAGCAGAGACCTCAGGGTTTTGGTGGCAACCTGCCCAGATACGGAAGAGGAGAAGGGAGTCAGAGTGGCCTTCATGTCAGGGCAGTGAGGACTGTATCAAAGCCTAAGGCTCGTGGAACCATGTTGGGGAAGCGACATGGATACAGAACCCTGAGAGAGGGCGCTTCCAAAGAACTGCTGCCTGTTGACCATTCTCTTCCCCTGAATGTGATCCATTTACAAGGTGGGGTTCTTCTCAGTTCTTATATATCTGGGATATGAGCCTCTCTCTGAGTACCTCAAGTTTTTTACCAGCCAAGTAGACTTGTAGCTTCAGTGTATATGCGATGTGTGCATGTGTATATATACACACACACACTATGTATATACACACACACACTATATATATGTATAGTATATATGTACTCTATCCATCCATCCATCCATCCATCTATATTTTCCCCCATAGCACACACTTTTGTAATGTCCCGAAGCCTCTAGTTTGAAGCAATGCTGAAATCTGTCAACTCAGTGGATTAATAGTCTAATCTCAGCCAATTTATTTGGCAGAAACACTAAATTCCTGAAACTATGTGGGCTGGCCCACTTGACCCCTGTCCTGGGAAAGTGAAAAAAATACATCCCAGGTTTTTGGGCTAACTAGCATTGAAAATCAATCCATTTTTATTTTCATTTTCCTACAGTTTCATGGTGGCCACTCTTGACTCCCATTTGTATTCTGTGTGGGTCATGTTGATTAAGGAAGTGAGGAGGATGGATAGACAGTAAGAGGGATGGCACCGTGCATGCACCACCCAGCACTCCCCTACAGAGAGAAAGCTGGCTCTGAGGGTCAGGCCAGTGCCATGAGGCTAGCTGGCTTCTTTTGACATTAGTGCTCAGAAGAGACCTGTTTCCATAGCTTATCCATGTGGGCAGTGGTGGAGAATTTACCCAGTCCAGAAGGTAGTATAGTGCATGGTACAGCATTTTCCAAAAACAGATATTCTTCCAAGCCGACTTAGAAATATTTTTAATCGTTACATTATTTCTGTGGTATTTGATAAAGAAGTGAATTTAGTAACAGTGTAAAATTCCTGGCTTCATTGTTGTGTGATCTCATGTAAATTGCATCTTCTCTCCAAACCACAGTTCTTGCCTAATGAGGAGATGCTGATAATAATACCTACCTCTGAGGGTTGTAGTGAGGAGTAAGTAATATGTCACAGGGGTTTTCCCAGACATGTCTAAGTACTCAACAAATGGCAGCCACTATCCCTATCATCACCAGTATGGTTGTGCTTGTTGTCATCATCGCATCCTCACATTTTTGGGTGGCCCAGACTTAGTATGCCCTTGATAGTGCAGCAGAAGGCCTGCTGAATCCCTGATGCAGATGTCACTTACTGTTTTAAGAAAGCATTCCCTAGCCAACCATGCAGTTAGCCTCTCCCATTCTGTATACATTTCTCATGTACCTATCATACCATTTATCAAACCATCTTTTAACTGTATGTTTGCAGGCCTGTTGTGCCCCATGAGGGCAAGAGACTGTTTCAGAGAGAGACAAAATGAGTAAATAGCTGATGGGCGAATTCATAAACAAAATAATTTATTTTGCTTTCTGTCTTCTCTCTCAGACATTTTGCAAGAAGGCAGACACAATGCATTTTGAGAAAACAACCACTCCTACAAGGCAAGAGGGTTTTCCTCCACCCGAGAACTTCCTACACTTAAAGCAAGTAGGCGAAGGTCACAGATTTCCTTAATAGTTTTATTGGAGACTTGGTCTTCATTTATCATTCATGAGAGGCTTACTTAGCTCTTATTACATGCTAAGCATTAAGGTCACAAAAATGAATAAGACACAGCCCTACCCTCAAGAAGCTTCCACTGTGGTGAGAGATGTTCACATACATAGTCGAGGTACTTTGATTGTTAACGATGACTCTGTGCAAAGCAAGCACCAGGGGCACCGAGAACCCAGGGCTAGGGACGCCTGAGGGAGCCTGTGGGAGGCAGAGGAGTGTCAGAGCCTCCTGTGCCGTTCCACCCAGCCTAATACAGTGGCAGCCCTGGTTTCAGAAAGCAAAGGCCAAAGCTGACTTGTGGTCAGATTGTCACACCTGCCTGGAGTGGCAGGAAGGCAAAGCCAATACATTTTATTGCTTTGGCTCTAGATTCAGCCAGAAGGTGTAGTGATGAGGCAGGAAATCCTGTCTGAAACCAGAGTTCCCATCTGTTGGCATAAAATCCTGATGAGCCTTTTAGGGGAGATAAAACATCAGTAATATTCAAGTGATACCAGGAAATTCCCGGCTTTAAAAGGACAAGATTTTAGCAGAGGAAGTTGGATATTTAGAGTTGCTTTTTTTTTCCAAAATTATTTTTAGCCTCCAGCTATATATAACTTTTCTTGCTAACTTAGGTACAGTATGTGGATTCGACTGATTGTATTTAGGAACAAAAACAGACATTTTAACACCTGTGCATGTGAACATTCTACATAGGACCTGCTGAGTGATACCTTGTAAGGACCAAGGGTAATAGTCACCCATAAGGAGTCACCAATAGAACTATTAAGGAAATCTATGACCTTAGCCCACTTGCCTTAAAGTGTAGGAAGCTCTCAGATGGAGGAAAAAGCTCTTGCCTTGTAGGAGTGGTCATTTTCTCAAAATGCATTGTTTCTGCCTTATTACAAAACGCCCGTGAGAGAAGACAGAAAGCTAAATAAATTTGTTATTTTGTTTTCGAATTCACCCATCAGCTGTTTACTCATTTTGCCTCTCTGAAACAGGTCTCTTGCCCTCACAGGGTACAGCAAGTCTGCAAACATACAGCTGAAAGATGCTTTGATAAATGGTATAATAGGTAGGTGAGAAAGGTTTACAGAATGGGAGAGACTAACTGCATGGTTGGTTAGGGAATGCTTTCTTAAAACAGTAGGTAACATCTGCACCAGGGCTTCAAGAGTTGACAGGAGGCTTCCCAGGAAGAAGAAGGGCAGAAAAGGCATGGGCACTGGGAAGCCTGCAGTGCTACCTGCAGTCAGGGAGTCGTGGGATTCTGGGAAGCCTGCAGTGGTACCTGCAGTCAGGGAGTCGTGGGATTCTGGGAAGCCTGCAGTGGTACCTGCAGTCAGGGAGTCATGGGATTCTGGGTGTCAGAGCAGAGTGGCTTTGTAGCCAGAAGTCATTGAATCAACTGAGTGGATGGTTATGCCAGCAAAACTGTTCACTTTACAGGAGAGGAAGCACAGAGAAATTGAGGGGCTTGTCCAAGGTTACACAACTCTAGGGAAGACTCACAGCCAGAACTTGGGTCTTAGCTTCTTCAAGTGTGGCAGAAGGGCTTGGCGCTAGGTATGCTAAAGCCACCTCGAGGATTCCTTGATATTTCCCTGCAGCCTTACATGCAGCCTTACAAGGATAAACTTCAGCTTCAACTGAATCCACCTTTCTTTACAGAACATACAAGGAAAAGTCTAGTAGCTGTTTGCATCCTAAATGTCCACATTTGTGCCACACAGCTAGCCTGGTCATATTTTCAAGACTATGGGATTGAAATTTGTTGCATTTTTTTAATTATTCTTTTTCATTGTTTGGTACTATATGAGAAGAAAACTGGAGCTTTCAGAAAGTATTGCTATTAAAAGGTGAGGTTGAATTTTTTTTCTTTTTTTTTTTTAAGACAGTGTCACTCATTCTGTCACCAGGCTGGAGTGCAGTGGTGGGACCTCAGCTCACTGCAGCCTCTGCCTCCCGGGTTCAGGCGATTATCCTGCCTCAGCCTCCCAAGTAGCTGGGATTACAGGCATGCACCACCACACCCAGGTAATTTTTGTATTTTTAGTAGAGACGGGATTTCACTTTGTTGCCCAGGCTGATCTTGAACTCCTGGCCTCAAGTGATCCAGCCGCCTCGGCCTCCCAAAGTTCTGGGATTATAGGCATGAGCCACTGTGCCCAGCCAAGACTGATTTTTCATAAACAAACTTAACTTTAAAAGTTGAGACAGATCTTACCCTCCTACAGAAACTCATTCTGAAGAGCTAGATCCTTATCCCATTGATCCTTACCCTAGAGGGCGTTTGAGCTCCGTCTTACGGGGCTAAGATACCTTTTTTTCCAGCTCATAGTGGTGGCAGAAGGTCAGGTTTCCTGTATATCCTGGTGTCATATCCAGAGCCAAGTCCAGTGAATCTGTTGGGCCATGTGGTCCCCGGTTCCTCTGTCTTTTATGCTTCCAGAACACCCACCATGCCTGGGTGGCACTTCGCATTTGAATCGTCTTTTCCCTATTGTGGATTCACTAGGTTGCAAAACTGTGGACATAGCACAGACTTGTTCCCTAGTGAGTGAAAAACATGAATGAAAAAAGCAAAAGAAACTGATGCAATCCCCACTTCCATACATATCATGGGCAGAGTTCGTCTCAGTGTTTTTTTTCTTTTAGTGGAGTCTGTGTGTTCATTTCTAGATACGGTTTGGTAAATAGAAGTGACTGGACAAACAGTAAAAAGGGAGAGGGCTTCCCTCACTTTCATTCCCACTCCCAGGCTTTAATCTTCAGAGGAAAATGAGCCTTGGGTCCAGTGGGACGTTTATGGAAATACTGTGCTGTCCAACTTGCTTTTATAGTGAGTTAGACAGTTTTGGAATTCATGATTAGTCTGTATTTAAGTGGAATTTATGCTACCATGTATTGACGTGTTTGTGTGACGTTCGTGTGTATGTATTCATCCACCCACTCATGTCTGCCTAACAAATGTTTGTTGTGCCTACTATGTGCCAGGTGCTCTCTCAGTCATGGGGATACAGCTTTCAAAAGGCAAAGTCAAAATCTTCATGCTGCTTACATCCTAGTATAAGAGAGACAAAAATTTAACATCTACACAAAGCAAAACAGGATTAGAGGCTAGAGAATTAGTGGGAATGAAGTGTAATGTTTTACAAAAGTAGGCCACGGAAAACCTCTCTGAGAAAGTGACATTTGAACAGACTTGAATGAAGTGAAGGAATGCCCCAGAAAATATTAGGAAACCCACAAATACAAAGGCCTTCCCATTCATCAACCCACCTACCCACCCATCCATCTACCTACCCATCCATCCTCCCATCCATCCCTCCATACATCCCTCCATCTGTCCTGCCACTCATCCCTCCATCTGTTCATCCATTCATCCATCCATCCAGCCAACCAGCCAGCCAGCCTTCCATCCATCTGTTCATCCATCCATCTGTCTATCCATCCATGCATCTATCCATCTATCCATCCTTCCATCCTCTTAATGGCATGTCCTCATGGTGTGGCATGTTGAGAGAGAATGATTACTGTTCCTTAATAGCAGTTTAGTAGACGTTAATAGCAGTTTAGTAGACGTTATTTTTCTTAGGTTGTCCTTTTTTTTTTTTTTTTTGCTTTAAAAAATTTTTTTTCTTGGGTTTTTTGTTTTGTGTTAGAAGAGTGGTATTTTCACTTGCAAGAGATTTTTAAATTCAAGAAGCCAAGAAGCACTTAAGGATACAGGCTCAAAGGTAAGCCAAGCCAATCCCTCCTAAATTTTAAGTTCTTATTTTAAGGCTGTGGATGATACTTCATAGGGTTCTTGTGAGAAATGTATGGGGGACACCATAGGCACAAAAGCTAATTGCAGCAACAGCGATGACACTAATGCTGCTACTCTTGCTGCTGCTGCTACCACTACTACTACTGCTGCTGCTGCTACCACCACTACTACTACTGCTGCTGCTGCTACTATGGCTAGCAAACATATCAGTGGCATCCACTTGTTGTTTTGGAGAATGCTAGGCTCTGGGCCAGGCACTTTCCATTCTTGCTTTCTGATTTGTGACAACTCTACAAGGCAGGTATATCCTATTCCACATGTGAGCAAACTGAGGCTGGACATGAGGCTATGATCAATTCTTTTCCTTCCCCAACCATTCCCGTAGCTGTCTCTATGAGTTTAGTGTTAAACTGGGATGATCTGGGACTCTCTTCTCAGTCAGCAAAGGCAGAAGGAAGTGTTTTGAATTCTCCCGGCCGTGAGTGGCTGCCATCTACCTTGCTGATGCCGCGTGATGCATGGCAGTAAGAGTTAATGTTTCCCAAGGGTCCTTTAGCAGTGGAGATGCTGGAAGAGTGGTACACGGGTTTCTAAGTTACTTAACAGATTTTATGAACTGCTAATTACCTTGTAAAGACATTTTATTGAGCTAGAGTGATCTGCTGTTGGCACTGATTGTTTACATATCTCAGTCCTTTGGCCTGTTTCTTTTGCCCCAGGTCAGCGCATCCCTGAGAGCTCTGCTCTGTGTGCAGCAGGGAGGCTTTGGTGCAGTTCTTTACCCTGCATGTGTCCAAGCCCGTGTCCATGCCCTTGTCCACCACCAGTCACCAAGCGTAGGGATGGGTCTCTGTTTCTACATCCGGTAACTCCTTAACTGTCGTTAGGAAAGGCAAGCAGGGGAACTGCAGTCTTGGGTGTGACCTCCCAATTTGACTACTAGATTTGGCAAGAAACAAGAGCCTTGGCTTTCCTATCTGCAAAGTGAAGGAAAGAATGGAGAAGGCAGGTGTGTGTTCCTTGTCTAATGGACTGTTCCTCCACAGCCTATAAGAAGTTTCTCACTAAGGAGACAGAAGTGACGAGAGCAGGTGGTGGTATGTTTAACAGATACCTGAGAGCAAGTAGAACTCATCAGCTTCTGTTTTATTTTTATTTTTCCTACTGAGTAGAATGCCTTAAAATGGAAAGTGTGGGACACACAGGTTTACAAAGCAGCTAGAGTCCACAGTAATTAAAAAGAAAAAAAATAGTCAGGGGGTCCCTAAGGGTTCTATGATTTCTGCTTTCCGTTTTCTTCAGAGAATTTGATGTGAGTTCATAGGTCTGTAACCAGTTATTTATTTATA
This sequence comes from Pan troglodytes, assembly GCF_028858775.2. Lineage (NCBI taxonomy): Eukaryota > Metazoa > Chordata > Mammalia > Primates > Hominidae > Pan > Pan troglodytes. The sequence goes on from NC_072414.2 coordinate 83,821,489, forward strand.
AAAGCTATGCAGGACAAGGAAAGAGACATGTACAAAGGAGGTGGCCATGACCGTCATGGTTTTCATTACACTGGTAAAAATGGATTCTGAAAACAATGGACAATTCATGAGAGAGTGTAACAACATACCCACCAAATGTCTAGCATAGATCATGGCCGGGCACAGTGGCTCACACCTGTAATCCCAGCATTTTCAGAGGCCAAGGCAGGTGGATCACTTGAGGTCAGGAGTTCAAGACCAGCCTGGCCAACATGGTGAAACCCCATCTCTACTAAAAATACAATAAATTAGCTTGGTGTGGTGGTGCACGCCTGTAATCCCAGCTACTTGGGAGGCTGAGACAGGAGAATCACTTGAACCCAGGAGGTGGAGGTTGCAGTGAGCCAAGATCGTGCCATTGCACTTCAGCCTGGGTGACAGAGTGAGACTTTGTCTCCAAAAAAAAGGGGGGGGTACATTATTAAACAGATGGTGAGCTTTGATAGAAGATCTCTGGGAGTTGTCTTGAGCTCTGTAAAAAGAAGCAAAGCCAAATAATGCATTACATTTTTGATAGGGTCGGTATTGTGACAAGAAATGCTAAAGACGTGATTTCCTGGAGATGTAGAACAAACGTTCTTTTAATATCCTTGTGAACTTTCTAAACAACACCACATTGCTTTATTTGTTGAGAGATAAACTTTGTGTAAGACACAGGCTAATGCCTTTATATACGTTGTCCCACATAAATCTCAAATTCACCATTTGACGAAGGTACCATCATCGTTTTTTTCGATATTGTGGATGAGCAAATAGGCTCAGAGATTTAGCAACTTGCCCAAGGTCACACAGCCAGCAGCAGCAAAGAGGAGTCTCATCCTGGTTTCTCTCGTCTTCACCCGTGCTTTGGCCACAGCACCGCCGTGCCCTCTAAGGACTTCTGTAAGCTGCACAGTTTGCTCCCGACGCATGCATTAAAGGATTGACATTGGTCTGGAAAGACCCCTGGTGTGGAGTGCCACAAGACTGTGCCCTTTGCTTTGTGCCGTTCAACATTTTTATCCATGTCCCTAACGAAAACACAAAGACACACTTACCACATAAACGAAGCAGTTGGCACAGGCTGGAGGAATAGATCATGAAAACAGGACCACGTAAAATAATCTGTCACACCCGTGGACAGAAACCTCGACTGCCATTGCAAAGTGCACAAGTCTGCAGCTTGGTTTTTAGTTTATTTTAGCTTTCAGGTAAGGCACGAATGTGCAAGAGGAAGCTTAGGAGCAGAGTTTGAGACAAGGATGTGGGCAGTTAAGAGCCTGCACTGACTCCTCTGATCACAGCGTTCGGCTCAATCTGCACAAACCATGTTGAGAATCTTCCCTAGAATTTCTGCCGAGACTTAGCAGTGGGCACAAAACCCATCACTCTGCTTATGTGCTGCTGTTTATACTGGGTGCCTCTGAGCACCATGTGGGAAACAAAGACCAGAGTCTCTTGTGGAGGAAGAGAGGGCAGCACAGAGTGGGGGAGGCTGGTCGGTCGTATGTCAGGTGATGATGGTACCAGAATGGCTGGGGGCCTCCTGGGAATTTCCACAAGTCCCTTGAAGTCCCCAGCCAGGGGATGGTTGAGTCCAAATCCGAGGCCTCCAGGTTCCCATTAGCATCCTCGGGAAGCCACAGCACCAAAATCTGCCCCCTACCCTGGCCTTTGCTGACCCCAGGAATAGCTCCGGCTCCTGCCCCTCAACATTTGCAGGGTGTTCGCCACCATGCTTCACTCAGCAAAAGTATTTTTTCTGCAGATGTTTATTGAACACCGACAGCACTAGACAGCCAGTGTTCTAGGCCCTGGGGATACATTTTTAATGAAATGCAGAGAGAAAAGATGAGGAGAGAAAAGACACAAATTCCAGCCCTCAGATCTGAGAGACAGTCTAACCCAGAGCCCAGCCAATCCAATCAGGATTTGGGACCTAATGCAATATTCAGACAGCCCACATATAATCGTTTTAAGCTAGAATGATCAGGACTTGGGTTTAAAAAGCAAAGTAGATTTTGTTCCACAATAAAATCACTGCTTCTGATTTTTGTGGAGAAGATGCTACAATTAGGGGTTTTTCCATTCTATCCGAAGCCAAGTGGAGAATGCCAGAAGTTTGGCATTCCCAAGAATTTTTGTAGGATCTGGAAATGAGAGTGTTTGCTTTTTGCTGGCGTATCAGTTAGGAGATCTTGACGTTCTTGTTTCAGCTGCAGGCACGTGTGTGTGTGTGTGTGTGTGTGTGTGTGTGTGTGTGTGTGTGTGTGTGTGTGTGTGTGTACGTACATGAGAAAACCCCTGACCCATGGTCAAACAACCCCCAAAACTGCCAGTTGATTAGAAAAATGTCCTGTTTCCTTCAGGCCCCAGAGGACATACATTTAAGTAAATACTTTAATTAAATTACATCCTGTTGCCAAGTAATTTCTTAAAAGAAAGGCGGTAAATGGAATCTCTTCTGGGAAAGTTTGCTATAATTACTGGATGGCTTTCTTGGGGAGGAAAATGTTTATTTAAAAACTCCACAGCCTCTTGTACTTCCATGCCAGGTCTCTGACCCTGGGGGAAAAAAAGGAAACTTGTTCACTTCCTGAGGTTGCCAAATTTAGGATTTGTCCCTGGCGATGGGAACAGCTACCAGGGATTGTTTTGCCTTCCCAGCCAGGCTCCTGCCCTGGAGTGGGCATGAGCGGCAGGACCCCTTTGCTCTGGGGATTAAAGATGTTTGCACTGGACCAAACCAGAGACTATTCCCAGGCTTGGTAGGTGTCCATATATAAACTCTCCATTTTGCATCTTTTACCTACTTAAACATAGTCAGTGCCTGGGCAAAGACCCATGTGAACATTTGTTTTTGAAAAATGTTTGTTTTCTCATAAAGAAATACATATTCTCTGTAGAAAATTTGGAAACACAATAAAGGCTAAGCAGGAAAATAAGAATCGTTTTCCTACAACCCAGGGAAAAAGTACATTTTTGACTGTTTTTTTTCCCCCTCCTTGTATTTTTTTTTTCCCCAAACACATACATGTAGTCGCGCTGACACTGTGTAAATGAATTATTTCATAAGATTTTGTCAAAAGGAAAGGTGAATGGCCTCTGGCCCCAGGATCTGGGCTCCCAGTGCAGCTGAGGCCTGCTCACTTGGCTTCATACATTTTTAATGGAACTTTTCCGTCTCATGTTATGAGAGATAAAAGATCTATGATTCAATCAGGCACCTTCTTGGCTCAGGTGAAGAGTCTGTGAACCAAAAGGCCACAGGTCAGTTACCTCGGAGCTGCTAAGAATTGCAGCCTGCCGGCTCAGTCTGGCATTATTACTCTAATAAAATGTCCTCGGCTACATTTTCATAACAGTTGGTGATAGGAGTCCCAAAGGGGATTGGGCATTTATCTTGAACACGGGCTCTGCCCACGTTCCTACCATAGCATAGCAAAGTTTGGCTTAAAATTGAATGCGATCCTCCTGTTGATTCTTTCTGTGTATTTTATCCCACAAAATGCCCCAAAGGGTTAGTTGGTTTTCAAAAGCTACGTGTTAGACACAATTTGGTCTTTTTTTTACCCTCCTTTCATGGCCTTGAGATTATGAATTGATGCTTTTCTTAGATGAATACCAAGAGAAAAGAACTTTACAAAATAACAAAATTTCATCCTGGGAATCCACAGTGGACTCTTCTTGCTTTGCGGGGAGCTTCTGGCAGAAGCTCTGCAGTGGGGAAGGATGGTGGTGTTGGGCTGGCACAGGCCTGTATGATTATATTTCGTGCTAGAGCCGCAGTCAGTAACACAGCCATTACTGTGCCGTCTAAGACAGATTAAAAACCTGGTGTCTTTTCTGCTGATTGAACTCTGGAAACCTAACATGAACTTTGAAGAACTCTGCCCTAAATCCAGCTCACTGAAGGGATAAAATACTTGGGACACATTAGATCTAAAAGAATCTTCAGGTCATCTTTTCTTGGACCTCGGATTTACAGATGAAGAAACTGAGGCTCTTTGAGGGTTGAGCAACATGCTCTAGGTCCCACCCCACCATGGCAGAGAGGAAAGTGGTGCCCACCTCTCCATAGCCTAAGCCATGCCTCACCTGTGCTTCCTGGTACCTCTTAGTGCTCGCATTCTAAGTACACCGGTGAGTACACTACTGAACTATGTGTTGAGATGGGTACTATGGAAACGAGAGATGCCCACCCTTGACTCAGCAGTTGGATTACTTTAAAAACAGATGCCAACCTATGGAGTTCCCATTTTGTTCTTAACTGGAATGAGTGTGCTGTAGAATTACATAAATGCACCTGTAGCTGCAGCAGCCAACCATCTGGCATCTTGTCTGGGCTTGGACTGTACCCTGTGAGGGAGGGAGGCAGGGAGGGAGGGAGGGAGGGAGGGAGGAAAGGGGAGGATGTTTCATCAATGTTGCCAATGTCTGCTATGCTTTTAAAGAAATGTTCTGCACGCATTTCTGGTATCCGCTAAGGCTTTATTTAGTGGTGCCAGAGACCCACAGGAAAGCCAGGGGCAAGGAAGAGAAAAGACAAAAGACATCAATAGAGCTATGAATGAGAAAAAAATTAAAGGAGTTGAACAGGAGGAGTTTTTTCAAAGAGATGACTCAGTAGAAAAACAATAGCAGTATAAAAAGACTTTGAAAAGCATGAAGAGAAAGAAAGAGTATTAATAATGTTAACCTTTTGGAACTTACTGAGTGCACAGCAGGAATGGGAGCCTGTTTTGTTTGGTTGAAAACATCCACCTGACAGTAAAGACTTCCTAAAAGCCCAAATAAGAGGGCTGAGTTTGCAGCTCAATTGCTCCACTAATAACTCCTCATGCTCCTTGGGGCTGCAAAGGTTTTGGGAGCATCATTTCGTGGATCCCTGACCTTGACTGTCTTCCTCTTGGGAATTTCACTGTACACTCTGTAGAAGTGTGGTATGTCTGAGGTCAGCACCTAGGGATGCCTTCATCACCTTCACTCTTGGGAGGGGCATAGAGCTGGGCCAAGGGCACAGTCTTTTGCGGGTACATAGTAGGTGTATATATTTATGGGGTACATGAGATATTTTGAAACAGGCATACAATGCATAATAATCACATCAGGGTCAACAGGGCATCCATCACCTGAAGCATTTATCCTTTCTTCGTATTATAAATGATTCCATATCACTATTGTAGTTACTTTTAAATATACAATAAATTACTGTTTACTGTAGTTGCCTTGTTGAAGAGCACAGTCTTTTGAGCAAGACTGAGCGTTTCATCGTGGACCGTGCCACTCACTAGTTCTGTGATACTGGCCAAGTGGGTAGGAATTTTCGAGCCTCAGTAGGTATCTTTAAATGGATGTCAGTTCTGTCCACTCTCAGGATTGGCATGGGGACTGAGGCCCAGGTCGTCCATGCATGGTTGTCGTTGTTGGTAGTGATATTCAGTCTGCCCTCATTCTTGGACCACTGTGTGTCTTTTCACTTAGTGTCGGGTCTCTGCTGTAGCGATGTTTGGCCAAGACTGGGGGCCAGAATGAGTTCTCTAAGAAAAGGCTGGCATTAAATATTGTCCAGTATTTTCTCAAGCCCAGAGGGTCACACCATGTGCAGGCGTGTGGCAGGGGGAGAATGAGGGAGCAGTGGGGCCAGGTGTGAGGAGAACTGAACTCTCCCTGGGAGCATCTAGGGATGCCTCCTGGAGGATGCAGAACCACAGAGGTCCTCAAGGAAAATGAGGACTTCAACACAGCGTTCTAGGTGGAGCGAATGGCTGCAGGGAAGTCTGAGAGGCTAAGTATATAGGGTAATTCCCAGTCTAGGGCTGTGTTATGTTTTCATTACCATAGAGTCAGTGCAGGGGTGGTGAGGGTGTGTATGGTCGGTGATGAAGCTGGAAGGGAGGGATTTTGGATAAGGCTATGAATTTTCAGATTTTACTGTGCATGTAATGGACAAACTGGGTGAAAGCTTTGGGTAGCGGAGGTGCTCTGGGTTTTGGCAGAAAGCCCTGGGTGCGGTGATTGGGTAGGTTGGAGTGGGCAGCATCTTGCAGGTGCAGATGCCCCCATCGAAGGCGGTGCGATGCTCCTGGCAAAATTTGGGGAAAGCAGGCCAAGTTGGAGATGTGGTGAGGAGACAGCTTTGAGGAGCATCATGGAAGCAGTACTAAAAAGATTTGGAGCATGGTTGCATTGCCCTTATAAGGGACAGAGAAGAGATAACAATTACTCTGAAATTTCAAGTCCATACAGCTGGCAGCTGTGATAGGAAGTCAAGATAGAAAAAGTGGGGCGGGGCGGGGTGAGAGAAAACAAGTCACATTTGGACACCTTGATTTTGAGGCATCAGGGGAAGTCCATGTCCGTGGATTTAGCTGGTAGTGTGGGATGTGGGTTTAGCACTTAGAGCATGGATCAGAGCATGGTGTGTACAGGAAACTTTGTGATGCTATCTTATTTATATAGAATTTTAGAATTTACCAAAGAATCTCACGTGTAAAAAAAACAAAAGAACTCCATGGATGGGGCATTGTTTTTCCATTCTGGGATGAGGAAACTGAGGCCATGCCTACGTAAATGTATTGATTAGAAAAGAGTCAAGTTGAAGGAGATTTCTGAGCATATTGTTCCAGCACCTGCAAGTGTGGAAATGGACACTGATGTCCTCTTAGTATTTCTGCCCTTTGGAGAGACTTCTGCAACCCTCCCCTCCTCCAAGAGCAGGGTAACTTCCTCCTCTTGCATTCTCCCTCCAACTCTGTTCCCCTTAGTGGAGAAGTAACGATGTTCACGCTTGGGCAGCTGGATGGACACGTCGTGGAGTGAAAACCTAAAGGGAACTAAATGCCAAGACGGTGGGCAAATGAGAACGAGGGAGGAGCAGAGGGTGACTTCCAGCTGGGACTGGCATGTGTTCGTTCAGCCCGAGCTTCCACAGCACACCACATGCTAGCTTAAGAGCTGTGCATACAGCAGCAAACAAAATAGAGAAAAATCCCTTCCCACTCAGATCACATATTCCAGTGAGGGAGAGAGACAGTAAACAATATAACTAAGCAGAGTAGGTGGTGGCTCGCTGGTGGCAAAAAAGACGGGGATAGGAGTGTTGGGACTCGTACAGTTTTAGTGTCAGAGGGGCTGGTCTCACTGAGGTTTTGGCATGTGTGTAAAGACATCAAGGGAGTGAGGGACAAGCCGGGAGGTTATCTGGAGGAAAAACATTCCAGACAGACCAGTGAGGGCTGAGGCTTATTAGGGCTGGAGCAGGCTGGCGTTGATGAGCTGGGAGCAGGCGCATGGGTGGGACCCAGTGAGGGAGGGGGAGGAGCAGAATGAATGGGGACGCCATGGCAGATCACGTGGAGTCCTGGTGACCATTGGGCTGATCTTGGCTTTTATGCAGAAGGACCTGGGAAGCCATTGCAGGGTGCTGAGCAGAGAAGCGACATGGTCTGACAACTCCTGGATGCTCTGTGGAGAGTGGACTGTGGAGGAGTGAGGAGGAAAGTGGGGGCTGTATGCAGGGATCCAGGAAAGGGATCCTGGGAACTTGGGGCCGGGGATAGCACAGATGCCTCCTAAAGGAAGCACTGACAGAATGTTCAGATGGATTCGATGTAGAGAAGGGGAAGAGGCCAGAAGTCCAGCATGGCCTGAGTAACTGGCTAGGTGAGGCTGCCAATGGATGGGGAGGGCTCAGAGAGAGCAGGCTGGGGTGGGGGTCCTGAGCTTGTATTTGGATGCGCTATGCTGGAGATACTGCTGGAACATCCAAGTGGAGACGATGAGTGTGCCTGGAAGTCAGGGGAATGTGAGTTTATGAGTCATCGGGGTAGAGATGGTACTTAACACTGCGAGGCTGGGTGAGATGGTTTGGGGCATGGATGTAAGAAAAAGGGAGCCTGCAGCAACTCCCTTGCTGAGCAATCGGAAGAGGAAGACCTGGCCCAGAGACCAGGGGAAGCATCCAGGGTGGGCAGGACCAGGTGGAAGCCCTGCAGCCACAGGAAGAAAGTATTTCCAGGAGGAAGCGGGACCGACTGGGTTCCCAAAGTAGAGGATGGATCAGGTCAGATGACAGCGACCATTGGATTCACCCACTTTCACGCCTGGGAAGGCCTCGTTCCCATGTCCCCTCCAGTGGTGGCATGTGGCTATGGGAACTGGCATTGAGACGTTGGCTGGCCCTTTGGCCAGTGAGAATAATGCTTCCATGTATCAATTCTGTCCCTGCGTTAGTACTGATAGCTCTAACTGTCATTTGCTGATTTCCTGTTTAATCTGTCAAGTGATCTACGTCTACCCCTCATTTCATTCTCACCATGGCACTGTAAGGTTACCACATTTTGCATCTGAGGGAACTGAGGTTTGGAAAGATTCAATGGCTTGTCCAAGGTCATAGTTAAAGAGGCAGGGCAGGATGGAGAATCCAGGACAATGAAGCTCCCAGGTACATGGGTTTTTGAACTGTGGGTAGTTACTCCAGTGGCCCGGAAAACTCCAGGGCTCTTTCTCCCATACCGGCCATGTACAGGGTCAGCCTTCTATTTTTCCAGGTGGCCTCATGAGTTCTCTGGAGACCCTTAGATGAATTTGTAGAACAGGTTGGTAATGACCCCAAATCAAAATTGCTCTGTGCTGTATATGTTATGTCAATAGCAGCGCAAAAGTGAACTTTGCCAATGGGAAACATCATGATTTTGCTTTTTCCTTCGTCCAAACTGTGTTTGCTGAAAATCCCTGTTGTATGGCCCAAAGGGATACAGAAACCCAGATCTGTTTAAATATAGAATATATAAACTCATGGAAATATGCACATATAGGATTATTAATTCTAAAAAGACTCTTGGGCAGATAGAGTGATCTAAGAGGACCAGGAACCAGGCTGTGGGCTGCCTGGTTTTACTTCCTGTTGCCCCCTTGCTGACAACATGAGGCTAGCTCCTGCCAGCCCTAGGGAGCTCACCACAGGACAATTTAGAGAGGGAGGACAAAGCTCACATAATTGCAACCATGAAGTGGCTTTTAACACCCATGGAGCCTCAGACCTTTAGGACCTGTCCTTTGCAGAGGCTCGTCCCTGAGAAGTCCCTGAGAGTGTGAATGTCCCCCAGTCTCCATCCAGTGTTACCTCCCAGCCCAGAAAAGGCACTGCTTCCTCTCCTGGGGTGGGGATGCAGCCCAGTGCTGTTTGCAGAGCCTGTGGCTTATAAAGCCTGGTGGTAGGGAAAAGACAGAAGTTTTGGGTGGTACCACAATTTGGGTCCCTGGAGGCTGGTCCCATCCTGAGCTCACTGGCAAGGAAGGGGTCTCATGCACTGCCTAGTGTAGACTCTAGTGTCAGCCAGATGTGCCCACGACCTGTTTCTGCCAAAACACTGTCTCTTCCAGTATAACTGGGGCGTGGCCACTGCCCAGGGCTTGGACCAGCACCACCAAGCCACTCTCCAACTGCAGAACCTCCCAAGGCCATGTTGAAATTAGAGGAAGATGCCCCATCTGTTTTCTAGATTTCTCCTGCATGTCTGACAATCCTTCTAGCCAGCTGGATTTCATGAAACCCAAAGTGGATCTTGCCTGGAGCACATTCTTTTCTGATTTTTAAAGCCAATCTGAGAATTTGTTCTGGAAAATGTAATATGTGTGCTTCTTTTGCCAGCCTATTATTGAAGAAGGGCTGGCAAAATACCAAATTACTGAATTTGGTATCTGAAAAACCTTCTGAGGTTTTCTTTTCTTTTTTTTTTTTCTATCTGTGTTTGAGTTTTTCTTTTTCTCTCACTGAAAATTCCACTTCGCCAAGAATTAAGGGACTCTAGCTCCTGGGAGCTGCCTTTAGGTTTAAACACTGACAGCTCTGCATTCTCCCCACCCTGGGCAGCGGCGTTGCTTAACCCAACCTCTTTACACACCTTGATAGGGAGCTGTTTGCCTCCTTCAAAGCCACAGTATTTTTTTTTATCAAAAAAATTGTTTCCATTATCACTCTTTGGTCCTGAGTTCTAGCTTTGCTGCTATCCAATTAAATTTGCCTTCCTGGGCTGCAGATTCATCCATTTCAAAAGGACCAAGTCAGGTGGTCTCTGAGACTTCTTCCAGCCCTGAAGTCTTGTGACTTTGTAGGTTCTTAATTTCTTACCTTATACTGTGCTGGGAAGCACCCAAATCTCGTGGCAATTACATTTTTCCTTCAACAGACCATTAGAATGTGACCTCTGTGAAGACAACAGAAATGGAGGAGGCGATCCATGGGCATCTTCTGAAGCTGTTTTGGTTAACTTTGATTTGGAAGTCCTGGTTCCAGGTTCTCCTGTTTCCTGGGACCAGCTCCAGAAGTTCATTATTTTCATAAATAATAAATGAATGCATACTAGGGACTGGACACTGTTTTGAGTGCTGAGTATACAGAAGCGAATAAAACCAAATACCCTGTCCTTACAAGAGCAATATGCAATACGGTAGCATCATTGCCGTGGGATGGTCAGTTGTATTCTATAAGCCCCCCAACAGGTTTGATTCTCCATAGTTAGTTTCTCTTGCTTACAACCATCATCTTTAAGATCCACAATCATTTCCACCTACATAGTATTTGGTAACAATGTTCATGCCAAATGATATGTTTTACTGGCAGACAAGACTGCCTTTTCTTCCTGGCTTGTCCTGGAGGATTCATGCATTCTTCATTAAACCCTCCAAACAGCTCTCTGTGTATAGATAGGAACCTGATGCTCAGAGACTGATGCGTGGTGATATTTCAAGGAAATGGTCAAGCTAGGTTTCCAACCCAGATCCCCGACTCTAAATCTAGGCTTCTTTTAATGAAAAGCCCAGTGCAAAATGAAGTCATGTGTCCATATAACAGGGAGTCAGCTTCTAGAATGCTAAACCTAGAACTTATTTCATGGGTCCTAATTATCAGCCTTAACCTCCACCCCCAGCATGAGTTAAATTCCTGACAGATTTCTAAAATGGTCTTTGCATTTCTATAACACCAGGTTTGCATTACCAAAAACCGTGCTTTCACTTTATCGTCATTCATTCTTATTCTCATTGTCAAGCCAACTGTGTAATCCCCTGGAAGACATAGCCCAAGACTTGATGTTATCTACAGATTACATTGCCTTGCTCCAGCAGCTCATTCAGGAACTAGAATATTAGCAGGCTTCCTTCCCTTCAGCTGGTTTTTAATTTTTTACCCCCAGCTTACCATAGCAGCTTAGTGGTGAGCATTCTGGCAAGGTCGTGACTTTAACACCATCACCTGGGTCTGTGGTTTATGACAAGGTGATCTGTCCTTACCCATGGCTGTTGGATCACTAGAGTCCCAGGTAATGAGAAGAGCAGTTAATCTCACATGTATAGTAATGAGACCTAAATGCCTCCTGTGCTCCTTACTAAAATGATTTGAAGGTGACCAAGAACCTCCCATGAAGGTCACAGAAGAGCAGAGTGTACTGGAGCTGAAAGACATGTGTTCAGGTGTTTGTTTCTCTAAGGAAGCAGTAGAGAATGTGAATAGATGTGCTATCTCATCTCTCTGATCCTGTGTCCTCATGTTTAAAATGGAGATAATTATCCCAGTCTGAACAACCTTGCTGGTTGGCCAGGAGAAAATATATGAGCTAATAATGTGTGTAAAGGCACTAGGTAAGTTACAAAATTCTGTACCAATGTGAGATCATTATTTGCCTTCTATAAACATAAAAAGTGATTTTCAAAAAGGGAAATGCATGGGAACGTAGAAGTAGCTGGCTATTTTAAAGGACACATGCAAAAGTCTCAGGATACAAAATCAATGTGCAGAAATCACAAGCAATCCTATACACCAACAATAGACAAGCAGAGAGCCAAATCATGAATGAACTCCCATTCATAATTCCTACAAAGAGAATAAAATACCTAGGAATACAGCTAACAAGGGATGTGAAGGACCTCTTCAAGGGGAACTACAAACCACTGCCCAAGAAAATAAGAGAGGACACAAACAAATGGAAAAACATTCCATCCTCATGGATAGGAAGAATCAATATTGTGAAAATGGCCATACTGCCCAAAGTAATTTATAGATGCAATGCTATTTCCATCAAACTACCATGGATATTCTTCATAGAATTCGAAAAAAACTACTTCAAATTTTATATGGAACCAAAAAAGAAACCATATAGCCAAGACCATCCTAAGCAAAAAGAACAAAGCTGGATAAATCATACTACCAGTCTTCAAACTATACTACAAGGCTACAGTAACCAAAACAGCATGGTACTGGTACCAAAAAAGACATATAGACCAATGGAACAGAACAGAGACCTCAGAAATAACACCACACATCTACAACCATCTGATCTTCAAGAAACGGGACAAAAGCAATGGGGAAAGGATTCCTTATTTAATAAATGTTGCTGGGAAAACTGGCTAGCCATATTTAGAAAACTGAAACTGGACCTCGTCCTCCTCAAGATGGATTAAAGACTTAAATGTAAAACCCAAAACCAGAAAAACCCTAGAAGAAAACCTAGGCAATACAATTAAGGACATAGGCATGGGCAAAGACTTCATGACAAAAATGCCAAAAGCAATTACAACAAAACCCAAAATTGACAAATGGGATCTAATTAAACTAAAGAGCTTCTGCATAGCAAAAGAAACTATCACAGTAAACAGGGAGACTATAGAATGGGAGAAAAATTTTGCAATCTACCCATCTGACAAAGATCTGATATCCAGAATCTACAAGGAATTTAAATTTACAAGAAAAAAAGAACCCATCAAAAAGTGGGCAAAGGATATGAACAGACACTTCTCAAAAGAAGACATTTATGTGACTATCAAACATAGGAAGAAAAGCTCCATATCACTGATCATTAGAGAAATGCAAAACAAAACGACAATGAGATACTGTTTTGTGCCAGTCAGAGTGGTGATTATTAAAAAGTCAAGAAACAGATGCTGGTGAGGCTGTGGAGAAATAGTAACACTTTTACACTGTTGGTGGGAATGTAAATTAGTTCAACCACATGGAAGACAGTGTGGCGATTCCTCAAGGTTCTAGAACCAGAAATACCACATGACCCAGCAATCCCATTACTGGGTATAAACCCAAAGGAATATAAATCATTCTACTAAGAAGACACACGCACATGTATGTTTATTACAGCACTATTTACAATAGCAAAGACATGGAACCAACCCAAATGCCCATCATGATAGACTGGATAAAGAAAATGTGGTACATATACACCATGGAATACCATACAGCCATAAAAAGGAATGAGATCATGTCCTTTGCAAGGACATGGATGAAGCTGGAAGCCATCATCCTCGGCAAAATAACACAGGAACAGGAAACTAAACACCGCATGATCTCACTCATAAGTGGGAGCTGAACAGTGAGAACACATGCACAAAGGGAGGGGAACAACAAACACCAGGGCCAGTTGGAGGCTTGGGGGCAAGGGGAGGGAGAGCATTAGGACAAATAGTTAATGCATGTGGGGCTTAAAACCTAGATGATGGGTTGATAGGTGAAGCAAACCACCACGGCACCTGTATACCTATGTAACAAACCTACACATTCTGCACTTGTATCCCAGAACTTAAACTAAAAAATTAAAAAAATAAAGGGCGCAGCAATTTGGCACCCAGCTTCATTAATACTAATTTTGCATCTGTCACCTTAATCTTTTCAAGAAAGCCAAATATTAGAAAAATTTGGAATGTCTATTCAAAGGCATGGAAACAGATCAGTTCTTGGAATGATTCAGGTTCCATTCAGATTTTGGTTTTCATGCTAGGCCAGTGAATTTTGGAGATACTGATTTCTAATGAGCATTTGAATCTGCTGTGCCCAGAGATATCCCAGTGTGAAATGAGAGCAATCATGTTATCTTCCCCAAGTTCCAGGCCCAGGAAATGGGTAGTGGCCAAAGGCAGATGATGCAACTATAAATCCATCCACATTCCAAGAGCAGTGTCCTACCATGACACTGGTACCTTCCTCTCCTAAGAACCTGCTTGGTGCTCTGCCTGTGCAATTTTGAGGAGCAAGTGGTGTATACCTGGACAATACTACCAGCCTCTCCCATTGCCTGTGACATATTAGGCCACCTAGGGATATTAGGGTGGGTCAGGTGAGGTGGTTCTGCAGGAGAACAGATTGGTCCTCAGCCTTCTTTAATTACTGTCCTTTGACTATGGGTCTCAAACATCAATAGTGTCTGTGGAGCTGTTTAAAATGACCATTTCCAGATGCAACATGTAGAAATTCAAGTTGACTTAGTCTGGGATCTGGGCCTGGGAATCAGCATTTTGATGATACTAAGATTGATTCGGTTTGAGCAATCCTAGTCCTCTGGACATGTGTCCTCACTCCTCCCGACATTCTGTGTGGCCTGAAGCCATCTGACCTCAGACTTTCGGCCTCCTTCATGATGCCCATCTCATGGGGTTGTTTTGAGCATTACATTGAATGTGATGCTCTTGTAGAAAGTGTCTAGTCTACAGGAAGCCTCAATACGCCTAGCCCCCTTCCCTTATAACAACCCTGGACAGGAAGTAGAACTGGCTTTATTTCAGCTTTCCTAAGATGAATGACAGTGCTTTGTTCCTCCTAACCCTTTTGTGCATGTATAGTACAGGTATGTTTCCATCAATCAACAGGTATTTATCCAGGGCACACATCTTGCAGAACAGGCATTGCAGAGGCAGGGAGGGAGACACAGAAGATTCATATTTCCCAGCATAATAGACTAGAAGCCCGTTTTTGGGAGGTGAGACTTCAGCACATGAATCACATGGTTGCCAAATGGACAGACCTTCTAAGAAATCAGCTAATATACAGCAGAAGACTAAGTTGTGCAGTTTTTTTGTATGCTGTGAATTCAGAGAACAGGGAAAGCAATGGTAGACTATGCCAGCCAACGGAGTCTCGAATGAACTATGTGGTCTCTTCAACCCGTACATTTTAAATGCAGATGGAGATGTCAGGTTTCACTGAATATATGTGCATATGTGTGTAATTCAAATCGTAGTTGCAGAATCTGAGGGATCTTCCACTTATTTAGAGCCTGCCCTATCCTCCCCATCCTTCCTACATGTCACTTGACATTAGAAATCAGAACTGTAGAGGTCCAAGGAGACGAAATACCATCTTAGGTACAGAAAGGAATTCAGAATTAGAAGCACATAAACACAGAGGATAAGTGTAATGACATTTAAATATTTAATTTTAATATTTTAGCCAATCTGTATGCTGTAGATTTCTAGCTAAATGATGTTTATCACATTCTAATCATGTAATTGGAGGGTTGGCAGGAAGTATGGCGGGGGTGGGGTGTTATTTAATTTAATGGCCATGAGGCTCAGCTTCAAACTAAATTATGAGCAGAATGCACCTTCCAAAGAGTGGGTGGAAGCAGGCAAGAGGTCCAAGAGGTCTCAGATGAGCCCCATGTGACTCTGGGGTTCTTTAATGGCGCTCTCTGCATTCTTGCCCTGTCCTCTCTCAGCCAGGTGGTTTCAGTAGTTGATGCTGTTTTCCATCTACAGCAAGCTATTCTCATCTTTCCTTGAGTAAACACTTTTACTCTTTCTTTTTACTGCTACCATTTAACATTCACACAGTGTCAGAAATGTGCCAGGCAGAGGCCGTGCGAACCTACTCAGATCATCTTGCCTAGCGAACTTAAAATTAATTTTAAAAGGGAAAAGAGGTTGACTGTTGCAGACAAAAGTGGAGGATGACTTACGGGATCAGCGATGACTGTTTTATTATGCCGTCTAGAAAATGATTCTGAGGGGATCCACACGGTTGGGCCAATTGATGTAGGAATAAGGCTGTATGTCTGCTTAGCTTATTCATCTACCTGCTGAACACTTAAGAGCATTGTGACAGGCCCTACACCAGGCACTGGGAAATTGCAGAGTCACCTCCTGCTTCAGAGGAGCACACAGAAAAATCCAGCATTGCCCACGTCCTACAAAGCACAGAGAAATGGGCCATTGACTGTAACATGGAGGTGGAGGTCTGAGAAGGTGCGACTTTAATGTGCCTCAGAGAGTGGGTAGGTGTTCACCAGATAGCTGAGGGAGGAGGGCAGCCTTTCCATGCAAAGAAGATAGTGTGTGCTAAGATGTGAAAATATAGGAGAGTGAAAGCACAAGGCACACTGAGAAATCAGCAAGCACAGGACAGGCCTAGGAGAAGTAAAAAGTTGATGTCGTGTTTTGGGAACAGTTTCCACCCCTAGAGTGTCAGGTGATCTTTTAGGCCATAGGAAGTCATCAGCAGGTTTTAAGGTGTGTATTTTAGAAGGATGACTCAAGTGGCCACGGAATCATTAGAAGATGAGAGAGATTCTAGAATCAAGATGACAAGGATGGGCTCTTCTGGGTTAATTGTGACTTTTTTGGTGACCTACCTTTGTGCAGTTGTCACAGACATGGCTGTTTGATCTGCCAAGAGTCATTTGGCCCAGTTGTTTGAGCTGTGATATTAGTAGTTGGCCAACTACTAACTGTGTTTGCTTTCCATGGTTGCCAGTTGACCTTACTCCTTGACCAGAACCAGCCTCCTAGCCATGGCTAAGCTTCAAGGGTGGGTGGGTGGGAGGAAGTGTTTGGACCTGTTTTACCCACAAAACTAAGGTAGAGTACAGATTTCATGGACGGCATTGCCCATAGGATTATAGACACTCTGTCTCTTTAATTGCAGGCCATGAAAACAAACAGGGGCCAAACATCCAATGAGAATTAAACATCACACAGTGCAGGTGCTCTTGCTCTGCCTGTATAACCAGCGATAGCAGGCCCCAGATGTCAGGACTGCCAGCCCCTCACTGGCCCAGGCAGGCTGTGAACGTCAGTTCCACTGTGTGAGAAGCATCCTTGAGTCATCCAGTCCGGCCCAACCCCAGAGCCTAAACGTGCTTTGATACCTTTTTGTTCAGGACTGCCCAAGTTTGAATGGCAGCTTTTCAATAGGCTCCATGCATAGAGAAGTTTTATTTCATTTGTATTCCTTTCTTAGCTGAAGTTCCCACCAGGTTCCTGGTTCACATTTTTCAATCCACTGCATCTCATCCATTTTCTTTATTTCCACATAATGACAACCACTTTCATAGATTGCATGTCAACAGTCTCGGGTGTTTTACATGAGTTAATTCATTCAGTTCTTACTCAGAACCCCAAGAGGTCGAAATTATAACCCTCCTTGTAGAGATCGGTCCAGGGGAACTCAGGGAAGCTGAAGCACCTGTTCATGCCTCCCTCCTGCTGTTTCTCCCTGGTCGGTTTTTCCATCCCCCCTGGGAGCCTGCTTCCTTTCTGCTTTCCAACGTATTCTGCATGCTTCTGTTGCTTCTGCTTCCCTTGTCTGAAAAGGAACTTTTCTCTAGACCCAGCTACTCCTTCCAGCTTCAGCCTGGTTCTCTCCTACTCTTGCTGTAACTGTATCTGGCAGCTTCATAGACCATTATACGAATTCTTAGGATCTAGAGTCAGCCCCACCAGTGACCTCTGCCTCATCTCCACCATGACCTTCCCGGGGACACTCTCCTGTCTTGGCTTCTGGGAAGGAGGGCAGGTCTGGCTTCCCTCCTATCTCAGTGCCCACTACTTTATCCCTGTCTGCGTCTGCTCTTCCTCTCCAGTCCTGGAATGATGTGTACCTCCTGAAACCAATTTCACGAACCCCTGTTCCTCTCTCTGGGAACTTATCTCTTATCCTGTTCAGACAGGCCCCAACTGCAGGCATATTCTGTCTGCTAGATCACTAGATAAAATCTCTTCCCATTGTGGGTTTCAGTGACAGCCCTGCCACATCCTCATTCTCTCAGGCAAGCAAACAAGAGGCACCTTTGGCTCCCTTCTCCCAGCCTTTCCCTTCATCCCCAAGTGGACAGGAAGTCTTCCTAGATCTTCAACCCTGGAGGCATCCCCACTCTGGAGCTCCTTCCTCCAGATCCCATCAAGGTCAGGGCCCCTCACCTTCCTCCTCCTAGGTCCATGTGTCTTCAGGTCATCCTGTGCTCAGAGACTGAGGCAGCCCACGGAATTGCTCTTCTTAAGTCGTCACCTGCCTAGGAGGCTGCAGTGGCTCCTCTGCCAACTGTTGCATCAAGTCCAGCCTGTCTGATGCTCCAGCTTCTACCCAAAGTGCCACCCAATCTGTCCATCGATTCCTCTTTCCCTTGACTCCTGACGTAGTCTCTGGCTTCCAACAAGCAGATCTTCTAAGGTTGTCCCCATCCCCTCGCAACACCTGCTCTGTGGTTCCATCTGCTTCTCCTTGGCCTGAACACCCTCTGAGCATCCTTCCATCTCTCATCTCCAGCCATCCTCTGAGCCTTGGCTCAAATCTTGCTCCATCTAACTTCTGAAATTAATAATTAAAACATGTTGTCTGTAATCCCAGCACTTTGGAAGGCTGAGACAGGCGGATCATGAGGTCAGGAGATGGAGACGATCCTGGCTAACATGGTGAAACACCGTCTCTACTAAAAATACAAAAAATTAACCAGATGTGGTGGCATGCACCTGTAGTCCCAGCTACTCGGGAGGCCGAGGCAGGAAAATCGCTTGAACCTGGGAGGCGGAGGTTCCAGTGAGTTGAGATCACTCTGTCGCACTCCAGCCTGGGTGACAGAGCAAGACTCCATCTCAAAAAAAAAAATTGTCTCTTAGAGTAACACATACTCATTGTAAAATGTTTTAAAGAACAGAAAAGCATACACAAGAGATAAAAATCACTTATAATTCTGCCACCCAGAAATTACCATTATAATGTGTATGGATCATTCAAAGAAATAAATGTGCATGCATATAAAGGTAATATTATTTTTACATGACTGATATTATGCTATTTATATATCTTCTGTAACCACTATAATATGAAATTTTTCCTATCCCACTAATTTGTCTTAAAATAGCATTTTTAATACTTGTATAATAGCCTTTCATACAGATGTGCAATTGATTTATTTAGTCAGTCTTCTACTCTAGGTCATTTTGTGGCTTCCACCTTTTCAGCATTATAAATAACAAATGTCCCTATTTCCTATCTCTAGTCATTTGTTTTGAACATTATATGATTTAGAATTTTTTGTAATGCAGAGGCAAGGTGCATTTATTGAGCTACTGCTGAGTGCCAGCATCTATACTCAGTACTTCCCTTTCTCACATAAGCCTTCAGAGCCTCCTTGCAAAGTAGATATTATCAATATCTCAAGTCACTTGGCTTCAGTCACCCAGTTGCTAGGATACGAGGTTCAAATTTGGCTCAGCCTTTGATCCCAAATCTAACCGGCATCGCTCTGTCCTCGTGATGGTGTTGACAGTACACCGGTGCGCATCTGTGGGCAAGCTCTAAGTGTTAATGAAGGGAAGGGATGGTTTCATTTATTTTATTACCATTTTCCAACTGGGTTATAAGATCCTCCTAGGTGTCTGATGTATACATTAGGGTTAATCTTAGACCTAATCGGAGCTGGAAGGGATTTTCTCATTTTATAAGAAACTAAGAGGTTTAAGAAGTATCTACAGTGTCAGATTGTAAGCTATATTGGACAGCCTACAGTGGACACATAAAAACATCTTCTAAAAGTTATTGTTGGCTGGGCGTGGTGGCTCACACCTGTAATACCAGCACTTTGGGAGGCCGAGACGGGTGGGTCACTTGAGATCAGGAGTTCGAGACCAGCCTGGCCAACATGGTGAAACCTTGTCTCTACTAAAAATACCAAAAGAAAAAAAAAAATACCTGGGCGATGTGGCTGGCAGGCACCTATAATCCCAGCTACTAGGGAGACTGAGGCAGGAGAATCGCTTGAACCCAGGAGGCGGAGGTTGCATTGAGCCAAGATCATGCCACTGCACTCCAGCCTGGGCTACAGAGTGAGACTCTGTCTCAAAAAACAAAAGAGTATTTTGTTTATAATATAGACTTTCTTTTCTGTGCACATGTGTCAGAATCTGCAGCTGTACTGAAGTGCAATACAGGCTGCCTTGTCCAAGGCTGCAGTTTTGGTAGCCACTGTACTGCATCAGTGTTGAAGAATCAACTGTGAAGCCCCACGTAGCTCACCTGTGAATTCCTTGATTTACTTCAGGTAGAGCACAGCCATGAGAAGGCTATAGTACCAGCTTAGGATTTCATTCCGCAGAGAGTTACAATCTCAATTTTTCGTTGTCTGTCACCTAGGTCTGTCTTCTTTAGGCAGGTGTTTCTCAGACTGTTTTCAATAGGGCTGGCAAGGGCCCTGTGAATTTCTAATTTCTGATTTCTAATGAGCTCCTGGGGGATAATGATGCTGCTGGTTGCAGCCCACACATTGAAAACCATTGCCTTTGGCCATTAAATATATGTATATATAAATATATATATAAATATATATATAAATATATGTATATATAAATATATATAAATATATGTATATATAAAAATATATAAATATATGTATATATAAATATATATACATATATGCATATATAAATATATATAAATATATGTATATATAAAAATATATAAATATATGTATATATAAATATATATACATATATGCATATATAAATATATATAAATATATGTATATATAAATATATGTATATATAAATATATATAAATATATGTATATATAAATATATGTATACATAAATATATATAAATATATGTATATATAAATATATGTATATATAAATATATATAAATATATGTATATATAAATATATATAAATATATGTATATATAAATATATGTATATATAAATATATATAAATATATGTATATATAAATATATGTATATATGTATATATAAGTATATATAAATATATATAAATATATAAATATATATGTATATATAAATATATAAATATATAAATATATATGTATATATAAATATATAAATATATATGTATATATAAATATATAAATATATAAATATATATGTATATATAAATATATAAATATAATATATAAATATATATAAATAAATATATCAATATATATAATATATAAATATATATATATCTGTAGGTTATACAGTTAACTTGGTCTTTTTGGCCCCATTATTTAAAATGGCAAAACCTGTGTCATTCAAAACCTATGTGATTCGAATCGTTCATCCTTTACATCTTTTGAAGTCCAGAATGTGTTCATCGGTTTGTAATCAGCCTAGTTATGGACCTGAGCCTCTTCCTGCTCAGCATCAGGTCCTCCCACCACCAGCTGCAGTTTCAGTCCCATCCAGGCCTGAGTCCATCTTTCTCAAGTCAGGCAATGTACCGGGCACTTCATCTGAGCAACGGATGCCCAGAACCTTGGATCTCGAGAGCTGAGGTTGGGTGCCCAGGACAGTGATGTTCTCACTGAACTACAGGGTCTGCTGTTGCCTGTCTCTGCCCCTAATAGACCACAGCCATTTGCCTGGAGTCCTGGACTGCCACCTTGTTAGCTTTTGACAGTCACTTCTCCACAGGAACCGCTTCTCTGCTCTGTCCCTGAGTGGCATCTAGAATCTGTTTAAACTGCCTCAGACCTCCCCAGAACCCCAGTATCTCATTGTAGCACCCACATTTTACTATTGCCTGGACTTATTCTGCCATCCCTACCCTAAACATCAGTCCAGGGACCTGGCACCCAGTTGTGATAGAGGTGAGTTTGCTGTACCCCCATCGGACTCTGAAATTGTGCTGCCGTCCCTCTCTCTCCTCTCCTGGGGAAGTCCCAGAAGCTCCCCAGTCCTGCTGCTATGAAATGTGGTCGTGTTGTCACTGGGAAGGAGTCCCCAACCTAGTTGACTGCAGTAATCCAGACTTCCTAGTACAGTGTCTCATCCTCAGCAGCACTGACATTCAGACCAGATCGTTGTTGCTTGGAAGTGACCGGTGTAGAATGTTTAGCAGTGTCCCTGGCCTCTACTCACTGGATTCCAGTAGCAGCCCCCTACCATGTAACCACCAAAAATGTCTCCAGATATGTCACATGTCTGCTGGGGAGGTAACCCGTCCTCTCCCTGCATTAAGAACCACTGCTTTGGGAGGCCGAGGTGTGTGGATCACCAGAGGTCAGGAGTTCGAGACCAGCCTGGCCAACATGGTGAAACCCCCATCTCTACTAAAAATACAAAAATTAGCCAGGCTAGTGGCGGGCACCTGTAATCCCAGCTACTCGGGAGGCTGAGGTAGGAGAATTGCTTGAACCCAGAAGGCGGAGGTTGCAGTGAGCCGAGATCACGCCATTGCACCACTGCTTTAGAGCATTTGTGCATTCAGCAGTTTCTTTATTGTTGTGAGGCAGGTTCTTTCACCAATGGTGACTCACTGAATGCTCACATAACTCCATGAAATGATTGGCTTTAGCCCCATTTTACAGATGAGGCAGCCAAAGCCTGGAGAGGTTATATGTGAAAGGATAACATAGGAAGTGCCAGGACCAAGATTTGATTCCAGGCTGGTCTGACATCAAAACCCATGATCTTAGAGATGAGTGGTTACAAGGAAAAGACACCCATTGATAGGGTTTATTTTAAGGGTACAGTTGGATAGTTTACAGGCAGGTCGTGCCTGCATCTTTCTGCACAGTGGCTTCTCCTCCTGGCCTCTGCTACCCTCCCTGCTTTAGCTTCAGTGCCAGCCCCAGCCCCCAACCTTATTAAAGTCTCTTAGTCTCTGTGTCTGAAATCCAGATTCCCAGGAAAAAAACTATGTGATTGGCTCAGCTTGGGTGAGTGATTTGCTCAAGGTCCAATAAGCGGTGTGTGTTCAGGGTGGGTTTGGTGAGGGAAGGAAGTGATCGGCTTCTCCAGTATCCCCAAGCTCTTGCAACTGACCCTAAGCTACCATTGCCCTGCTGTCACCATGGCAACGGAGGCCAATTCTGCCCAACACCTTGGGACAAAGATTTTACCAACCAGTGCCTAGGCCACAGCATCCTACAAAGTGAAACCACTGGAGATGTGGGCAGACACATCTGTTTCTTCCATTTAGCAAACAAGTGGAGCTAGATCAGCCCCCCAGAAATCGATCTTTACCAAGACTTAATGAAGAGTTAGCTAGTTAATAGCCCATGACAAATCCAAACGCTGTTAGAGGTCTGACAACCTAGATATTAACAGCAGCAGTGGCCAATTTCCAAGAGATTACTGACATTCAGGGCCATTCAGGAAGACATCTGGGAGGAAATAGTCATGGAATTGTTTAAGGCCCAGCTAGGGAGCGGGGGAGGAAAAGAAGACTCGACAGCTTTGTAACGTACAGTGACACTGGCACCTCTGAGCAAGAGCACAAGTTGCTCGTGAGCTTTTTAATCACAGAAGAGTTCAGAACCTGAAGGAGCAGCGAATGTCAGCGGAATTTCTTCCAGCTTAAAATGAATCCAACAGGCCCCTAGATGCCCAGAACCCTAGTGCTGTCTGAGGTGTTTCCAGGGGTCATTGCCTCATGACCGGATGACCAATAGTCAATGCTACTGATCGCTAAGCTGCACACTTAGGTGACTGTCACATACAAATAAGCGTGGCCTTTAGCTTCTGGTCTTGTGGACTTTTTCTGGTGATGCTGCCTCTGCTCTCTGTTTCGAAGGTGTTAGCACCTGTGGCCTTTTCAGTGCCTTCAGCAGGTGTCTATAGTGCACCTCTGTGGGCTGGGCACTCTGCCCTTGAGGAGTCGCCAGCCACACAGGGATGGCTTGTTTGAGACCAGACAGATGACAAGGCAATTTATTGCAAGCTTTAAGAAGAGTGGAAACAAACACACCTAGGGAACGCATTTTCAGACTTGTCTGAGCAGATGCGATGTTGTCACAGAGTCCCTGCACACGGAGGCACGGTGCCACCATCCAGAGATTCAGGAAATGCCTCCTGCTCTCTGGGAACGCACACTGGTATGGTCGGAAGTGGATACAAGCCCTTGCCCTCGTTACCCACATCTTACGTGTCAGTAAATGCTCTCAGCTCTGTTTCCAAATTACACCCCAACCCATTACATCTCTATCTTCTGTCCACTGTGCTAGTCCTGGCCACTGTCACTACCACCAACCATCTCATGTGTCCAGTCTGTAAGCCATTACTCACTCAGCAACCAGAATCATCTTTTAGGTCACGTCCCTGCTTAAAATGTTTTGGTGGCTTCCTGTTCCACATAGGATAGAACCCTGACTGCTTATCACAACTGGGAGAGCCTGCCTTCCTCTTCAGCCTGTGTCTTGCTATGCTGTTACGGCTCGGGATGATGTAGCCTCCTGGCCCCTCTTGCTATTCCTCACATCCATCAAACTCACTCCCACTTAAGACTTTCACGCATGCTTTTCCCTCCACGGGTGACACTCAGCCTTCAGACATAGTCTTCTTGTCTCTCAGGCCCCAGCCCAAATCCACCTTCTTAGAGCAGACTTCTCTGACCCATCCAAAGTTGCCTTCTGCCCCACGTCACTCTGTCACATACACCTGTTGTGTTTTCTCCATAGTATTATTACCTACAGTTTTCTTGTGTTTTTCTCTTACTATGATAGAGGTGCAAATAATCAGGGGAATTAAGTAAGGCATATAGTATGCTCAGGGTCCACAGTGAGGTGAAGGCTTCAGGGCAGTGGTAACATTTGAGCTGGAACTTGAAACAGGTGTGATTTGCCAGGTCAAGAGGTGGATGGAGAGATTTCATCAGAGGCAACAGCATGTGTGAGGGCACAGAGGCTAGGGAATGTGTCACCCTTAGGGAACAGCTTTGGGACAGCATCCCTGTAGCCTGGACTGCATAGGAAGGCAGAGCAAGAGTGGCTGGGGGCATTTAGACTTCATCTTGTGGGCAGTTGGAATCATCAGTGCACAGGGAGGGATTCACTAGACCTCATGGATTTGCTCAATGGAACCAAATAAGGTTTGAAAGTGTAATTGAGGGGTTTTTTTATTTGGAATATTTTTATTCCAATTTTATTAGGAGCCAAGCCTGGAGAGGGAGGGAGAGTATGCTAAGACCAGGAGCTTCAGTTTGGAGTACGAATCAAGGAGGGGCTTTGGAGCATGAGAGCTTGTCTTCTGATCCCATCTTGAAATGAACAGCTACGTGACTGTCTTGTGTGTGCTAGGTTCGTGCTTGTATCTGAGAGATGAGAAATGGCAGAAGGAACAGCCGTGAAATCAGCAGATTAACTCTTCAAAGAAGACACTTACATTTTCCATTGATGGCTTCCTCCCTCTCCTGTTAGTTCAAGCTGGACAGAAACAAAAGTGCTGCTTGATGAGGGTTAGATGCTCTTTGTAATTCTACAGCAATGAGTCTTTTTTTTTAAACACCCAGATGTCAGTACTATTTTGGGCAGACGTACTGGGGAGCAGTTGGTGATGACCTCACGAGGGTGTGACTTTAAAGACCAAATGACACAGCTTTTGAGTAAAGCAAGCTCAGGTCTCCTAATCCCTGGGCTCCAGGGTTCTCGAATTCAGAGCAAAAGTGGTACTCCACACTGCCGGTGTCCCTGCTCATCGCCATATCCCCAACCCCTCCTTGCCCCAAGCTGCTGAGTGTGCACAGAACTTGTGTGGTTGGTCTGGGGCTCTAAGACAAGTTTCCTTGGACAGACAGCCTGTACTCAGCTGGGTGTCCATGCTTCTGTCATCCACCTTGAGATGGGGTCAGCATTGTATAAAGTTCTCTTTCTCCACTTTGAGCCTCTGTTTCCTTATCTCAGGAAAGAGGGTGAGCAATACCTACCTGGAGACACTGGAAGACAGATTGGCCTTTTGCATTCTGTAAGGGATCATATGAATGTTCATTATTATGACTTCTGGCTTCCAGAGCATAAATCCTAGACTCACCTGGGTAAGAACTAGATAGGACCTCAGGGTTCATCCAGTCCAAATGCCAGGCTAGTGAAAGAGTTCTTTCTCAGCAGTTTCCAGCAGGCAGTGACCAGCCTCAGATTGGATACCTTCAGTCACAGGGAGATCGCTCTTTCCAAGGTTCTTTATTCCAGCCACATATACACAGGATTCAGTGTTAAAATGCATTCCCTTATATGCAACCTGGCTCCATGTAATTTCCAAGTTCTTGTCTTTCCCTCTAGAGCTGTGCTGTCCCAGATAGTAGCCACTCTGCATGTGGCTGCTGAGCACTTGAAATGTGGCCAGTCCACACTGAGATGTACTACAAATGTAAAATTTATACATAGGCATAAGTACATTTTATATTTATATAAATACATTTTAATTTTTTCCTTTTACAGGTTGAAAGGATAATATTTTGGCTACGTTAAGTTAAATAAAATGTTGTTAGAATCAATTTTACCTGTTTCCTTTTACTTTTATATTGTGGCTACTAGAAAAATTTAAATTATATAGGTGACCCACATTATACTTTTGCTGGACAGTGCGGCTCTAGAACTTTCCAAAATAAACTAGATCCAGCCCTTTTATCTAACAGCCCTTCAGATGTTTCAAGGCATGTATCTTATGCCCCTAAGTTTTTCTGGACATTTATTCACAAGTCTTCGTTGAGTGCCTGCTATGTGCCAGGCACCGTGTAGATGCTGAGGTGGGATGGGATGATGAGCAGGACCAGCACAGTCTTCTCACTCCTGGGGTTACAGTTTGATGGGGAGATAGACATCAATCACAGCCTCACAAGCAGGACTGTGCTTCCAAATGTGGCTTCCTGGAGCCCCCTTTTTATAATACACTTTTTATTTGACAATAGATTTACAGAAGAGTTCTGAGGATAGCACAGAGAGTTCCCACAGACCCCACATCCAGTTTCCACCATGATTAACATCTTACATTAATATGGAACATTTGTCACAACCGATGACCAGTATCAATACATTGCGATCATCTGAGGTCCACATTTTATTCAGATGCATGTAGTTTTTCGCTAATATCATCT
The DNA here is from genome assembly GCF_028858775.2 of Pan troglodytes. NCBI lineage: Eukaryota > Metazoa > Chordata > Mammalia > Primates > Hominidae > Pan > Pan troglodytes. The sequence continues at coordinate 83,848,369 of NC_072414.2, forward strand.
GTTCTGTCCCAGGATCCCATCCGGGACATCACATTACATTGAGTCATCATGTCTCCTTTGGCTCCTCTTGGCTGGGACAGCTCCTCAGACTTTTCTTCTTTCTGATGCCCTTGACAGCGTTGAGGAGTACTGGTTAGGGGTTTTGTAGAAGCTCCCTCAGTTGTGATTTTATGTTTTGTTTTTGTTTTTGTTTTTACTTCTCATGGTTAAACTGGGGTTATGGGTTTGGAAGAGGAAGGACACAGAGGTAAATTGTCATTCTCATCCCATCATATCAAGGGCACATACAATCAGTAGGACTTATCACTGGGGGTATTGGCTGAGGGAGTGTTTGTCAGGTTTCTCCATTGGGAAGCTGCCCTCTTTTCCTCTTTGTCTGCTGTTTGGCAGGAAGTCACGGTGTGCAGCCCACACTTACAGAGTAGGAGTTGGGCTCCACCTCCTTGAGAGTGGCACATCTACATAAATTATTTGGAATTCTTCTGCATGGGAGGCTTGTCTGTTCTCACCATCCGTTTATTCAGTTATTGATTCTGTCAGTATAGACGCATGGAAATCTATATTTTGATTTACAATCCAGTACTGCTATGTTTTGTTCCTCAAGGCATTCCAGCTTTGGCCACTGGGGGCTGCTTCAGTTGGCTGCTGTGTCCCTTTGACGTACCCCATCGATGTTCATTTTCCAGCAACTTTTTACTTTCTGGCTCTATGAGATGCTCTAGACTCATGCTGTATTAAAATGGGGATGCTTTTGTGCCTGTCTTGTGGAGCTGTCCTAAAAATTGAATGATTTACTGCAAGTAATGCTTATTTCCCTGCACACTTCCATGTTTGTTTGCTTGTTTTAACAGTTGTAGCACCACAGTGAATCTTTAGTCAAGCAAAAAATGATCCCAAGTCTTTTTTCACTGAAATGCTTTTTAAGTCAAAGCCCTCTATTATTGTTTTTTTAAGTTCTGGGATACATGTGCATGATGTGCAGGTTTGTTACATAGGGAAACATGTGCCATGGTGGTTTGCTGCACCTGTCAACCCATCCCCTAGGTGTTAAGCCCCACATGCATTAGCTATCCTGATGCTCTCCCTCCACCCACCCCCGCCCACAGGCCCCGGGGTGTGTTGTTCCCCTCCCTGTGTCCATGTGTTCTCATTGTTCAGCTCCCATTATGAGTGAGAATATGTGGTATTTGGTTTTCTGTTCCTGCATTAGTTTGCTAAGCATAATGGCTTCCAGGTTTATCCATGTCCCTGCAAAGGACATGATCTTGTTCCTTTTTATGGCTGCATAGTATTCCATAGTGTGTATGTACCACATTTTCTTTATCCAGTCTGTCATTGATGGGCATGTGGGTTGATTCCATGTTCTTGGTATTATGAATAGTGCTGCAATGAATATTCACATGCATGTATCTTTATAATAGAATTATTTATATTCCTTTGGGTATATACCCAGTAATGGAATTGCTGGGTCAAATGGGAATTCTGGTTCTAGGTCTTTGAGGAATCGCCACACTGTCTTCTACAATGGTTGAACTAGTTTACATTCCCACCAACAGTGTAAAAGCATTCCTATTCCTGCACAGCCTTGCCAGCATTTATTATTTCTTGACTTTTTAATAATTGCCATTCTTACTGGTGTGAAATGGTATCTCATTGTGGTTTTGATTTGCATTTCTCTAATCAGTGATGTTGAGCTTTTTTTCATGTTTGTTGGCTGCATAAATGTCTTCTCTTGAGAAGTTTCTGTTCATGTCTGTTGCCCACTTTTTAATGGGGTTGTTTATATTTTTCTTACAAATTTAAGATTCTTCTTACAGATTCTGGATATTAGACCTTTGTTAGATGGATAGATTGCAGAAGTTTCATCCCGTTCAGTGGGTTGTCTGTTAATTCTGATAATGGTTTCTTTTGCTGTGCAGAACTTCTTTAGTTTAATTAGATTCGATTTGTCAGTTTTTGCAAAGCCCCCCAGTCTCTACTTGTGTAGTTTTTTTTTCCTCTTAATGCAGAACTTCCTTTCCTTATTCATTCTCATATTGTGTATTCCACGTCGTGGTTGCATCCTTTTGTGATTTCCTACAGTGTTGATTTGTGCATTCCACCTCATACACTCTCTGCATTTGACAAACAGGTCTTGCCATGGCAGACAAGACAAAGACTGGGCCACATGCAGCCTCTTGAGCTCTCTGCACTCATCACCCCACAGGCATCTGCATGTGGCCCCTTCTTTAGCCAGCATCCCGCCATCTTGAATCGAGGTTATCAGGAAAGACATTGTCACATGAGATTCACTGTCTATCAGTTTTTCCCTAATTTATTCAATCTAATGACCTTATGAAAATGGGAAGTGAGGTTAGTCAGATTCGATTTGTCTTCAGAACATCCCTTTGTGCTCATATTTATTGCCTTTATTTTATTTTTTAGAATCCACAAACCGTGGTTAACTTCACTCTGTAATTTTGCTAATGTCATTTCCAGAATCTGTGTCAGTCTTTAAAAACTAAGCAGTTACCTAGTGCCAGTCTTGGTGGTATTTTCTCTGTTTTTCCATATTTTTCCCATGTAGTCTTTGTTGCGTCTGCAGTTTTGTCTGCATCTAGTAACACCTGGGGCTTGCAGGGGGGACTTGAAGTCATTTGAAGATGTATTTTCCTTCTTTCCCCTTTATTTCCAGGTTCCAGTTCCTTCATAACCACATTTGTTCAGCCTTTGGGGGTTGAAGAGCATTATCCTTGAAGGCAAAATAAAGCATACAGAATTACAGTTAAGTGAATACAATTCCTTGCTGAACCATCTGCTCTAAATTGAAGACCCATCCTCTGCTCCTGCTTTTTTCTGCTCCAAAAAAAAATGGCTTTCTGAGATCTTTGCTTTTCAGAACCTTAGTCTGTCTTGGGCCAGAGCAGGGCAAATAACTTCGCTTAGAAGTCCCTGCCACACTTCTATATCCATCCTTAAAAATAGGATGCTCCTTCCATCATTTGTCGCTGGAAATTCTAAGTTGATCCAAGGGTTCTCGTTTAAACTACAGACTCATCTTGTTACTTCCTCCCGTATAGTATTAGTGAGAGTGTTTATTTTCTTGGACTTCCTTCTCTCCAAAGCCATGTTCCCTATAATTTCCCTTTCAAACAATTTGCAATTGTTCTAATATCCAGTTGAGGTCTGTTCAGACCTTCACCGCTCTACCTTCACTTTTCCGCTGAGAAAAGGCACCTCTTATCACTGTCCCCTGCCTAAGACAGCCTTGCTGGCAGCAGCGTGGGTAGGGTTTATGGGAGTACCTGGACTTCAGGATCCTCAGGATAAATTGCAGCATCCAGAGTTGATTGGAGAGAACAAGCTCAACCCCTTCCCACTTTTAGCTTTCTTTACTGTGGAAGGATTTGGCTTTTAGGTTTCTTTACTGTGTTACCCAGTTAATTCTTTCATAATGGAAGGACAAACATCATGTCAGTTTCTCCCTCCTGCCAGAAAATACATTCCCAAACATCTCAAGGTCTCCCTGTCTGTGCCCTTCCAGAAGGTAGCCCTTGCCTGGCAGTTGCCCTTCTGGGCTATCAGAGCACCCAGCCAGCTGCTCTGCTGTGCCTGTCTCAGGAAGCCTGGCAGGCACATAAGTCCATTCTTGGCTTTCTGTCATTCCAAGCCGAGGGTGCTGGGGCCTGATTGCCACCTGGACTGCCGGTAAGAAGGCTGGAACTTGGGCAAGGCTGCAGAGGGAAGAGTGGGTCCCATGCCCCTTCCCTAGGGCAGCCCTGCAGCCTGGCAGCCCGTCATTTCACTGAGCAAAGGGATCTCAGGAAAAGCCAGCTTAGAAGAGAGATTACTGTATTCGTTTTCTTATTACTCTCAAGCTGCTTGCTTTTTCCTGAAGATAATGGTTAGAACTGAGAATATTGGCAGGCTCCAAGCATCACACACAGTCCTTGGAAAAAAACAAAATACAGTGGATTTTCACTCCCAACATGGAGAGGGTCCCAGGGACTGATGTGCCTATCTTCCCAGAAGTGCAGAAGCAGACCAGGAGACCAGTCCATCTGTGAGGACACAGTCCCAGAGAGATGGATTTTCCTCAGGCCCCACCTTTGGGGATGGAGAATCCAGCCCCATCCAGACCCAGCGCTTGAGCCTCCAGACATTGACCAGAATGTCTGCTGCTTCTTGATGCGAGTTCTCCTAGAACCTCATGTGCCAGCCCGCTAAAAGAATCACTGATCATCAGAGGCTGCATGAGCTGTCAGAGCCATCCCATTTCTCAGTGGACAAATGAGCACATTTGGTTGCAGAAGGGAGAGGGGCCTTGCCCTCGGCGACACCAGGGGACTAACAGAACCTGAATGTGGACCCAGCTTTGATGATGGTTAATAATAATGCTTATTATTAAACAAAGCCCAACTCTTTGCTGGGCAGTGTTCAAGGCTAATGGCATTTGCCATCTCTCCTTTTTATTGTAAGTATGATACATCCTATTGTCCCCAGATTCCCAGCTGAGGAAACAAGAAGCAGAGAAGTGATGTGACTTGCCCGTGGTCACACAGCGGGTAAGGGGTCAGCTGAATTTCGACTTGAGCCTCATCATCACTATTGATTAAATGCAGCCATCTTTTGAATGCTGCGCTAGGTTCCTGTATAAGCGTGAGAGTGTGTGAGTGTGTGTGTGTGTTTGTGCACGCCTGATCCGTGTAGCATCTCTAGAAGGTGGAGGGTGTTTCCACAGATCCAGAAACTGAGGTCAAGTCCTGAGAGTCTAAGTTCAGTGCCCTTTCTACTATTTAAGGGAAAGAGGCCTGTCTGTGAGTTCTAACCCTATACATAAAGAATAAATGGGGTTCATTATTGAGTTTTCCCCCTGTTATTCTATAAGTTAAAATCAACCAAATGGTTGAGTTTTACCCCTCACCCATCCCCTAAGCCCATTCCTTTTAAGGGACTGGCCTTCAGATGACCTTGAAGATAGGATGTTGGGTGTCCCGCAGGGTATGGCTACACCCCACTGGATGACCCCACCTGCTATCCCATGGAAGAGAAGAACAGGCAAATGTGGCCCATCACCCCATTCACGTAGGGACACCTAGTGTTCTCTGGGAGATGAATATTCCAAACCCACATCACCATAGTCCCCATCAGGGATAATGCTTTCCTGGGGCTGCAGAAACAAAGTACCATAAACTGGGTGGCTTAAAGCAACCCAAATGTATTCTTTCACAGTCCTAGAAGCCAGAGCTCCACGATCAAGGTGTCTTAGGGTTAACTTCTTCTGGAGGCTCTAAGGAAGAATCTGTGCCTGCCCCTCCTGCCTTCTGGTGGTTGCTGGCAATGCGAGGTGTTATTTGGCTTAGAGACACATCCCTTCAATCTCTGCCTGCAATGGCCTTCCCCTCTGTGCCTGTGTCTTTCTCTCCTTTCTCTTAGAAGGACATCAGTCATTGTATTTAGAGCCTATCCTGAGATCCTTCATTTCATCTTCAGTGACTCTTATTTCCAAATGCATCGCACTCACAAGTGCTGGCGTCAGGATTGGAGCAATATCTGTTTGAAGGCACTATCCAACCCACTCTGTCACTGCTCTGTCATGGTATATCAGCAGCTGGGGAAGCAGTTGGAAGTCTCGGGGTAACTGAGCTTTCCCCTTTCCATCTCCACCCTCTCTTACCAAGTAGATCAACCTCTTCCCTAGGGGGGTGTTTCCTGTCACAGAGAAAGGCCAAAGCCAGGGTGCTAGAACAGGTTTCTGCAAGGACAGTGTTACCTGTCTGTTTCCAAGAAGCTGTCGGGTGCCCTGTGGCTGGGCTGGTTTAGCTTTCTCTCTGCCCTCAGGCAGGGGGCTGGGTTCCATAACTTCCCAAAGCCCTTTCCAACCGGGGCACACACCACTTTCTCTGGCAGCATGGGTACATCCTCAGGAGTGTCACATTCCCCATGCTTCTTCCGTCACCCCTGTCCAGCACTTTTCCCCAGGGCTTGACAGGACACATGCCTGGCCCTCAGGGAAGCTTGTCACTTCACTCATTATCCAGCCTGTGAGCAGCGGCTGGCAGTGTGCCCACCGTGAGCTCTGTGCCCCCGACCAGATGGCACACGAGGAGCCCAGGGCTGCTCATTCCACAGTAAGCCTAGTGGCTGGCTTCCCTGGATTTAGATATCACAATTCACATTGGTGGAGAGAAGAGGGCTGTATAGATGCAGGGGTCTCTACACTGAGGCCTCCTTTAGCACGGAAGACCCTGTGACCTCATGAAACCAGCATTGCTGCCCAGAGCCCTAACACAGCCTGACATGTGCATATCACTGTAGTCAGTCACGCATGGCTTAATGATGAAGACACTTTCTGAGAATGCGTCGTTAGGCAATTTTGTCATTGCGGGGACATCACAGGGTGTACTCACACAAACTCAGATGGTGTATCCAAACGTACACCTAGGCTATAGGGTGTAGCCTGTTGTTCCTAGGCTACAAACCTGTGCAGCATGTGACTGTACTGAATACTGTAGGCAGTTGCAACACAACGGTAAGCATTTGTGTATCTAAACATAGAAAAGGCACAGTAAAACTACAGCATAAAAGATAAACAGTGGTACACCTATAGAGGGCACTTACCATGAATGGAGCTTGCAGGACTGGAAGTTGCTCTGGGTGAGTCAGTGAGTGAGTGGTGAGTGAATGTGAATGCCTAGGACAGTATTGTACACTCCTGTACCATAGGCTACACTACATTTATTTCAAAAAAAATTTCTTCACAAATAAATTAACCTTAGCCAGCTGGGCTCGGTGGTTCATGCCTGTAATCCCAGTACTTTGGGAGGCCAAGGTAGGCAGATCATTTGAGGTCAGGAGTTCAAGACCAGCCTGGCCAACATCGCGAAACCCTGTCTCTACTAAAAATACAAAAATTAGCTGGGCGCTGTGGTGCACGCCTGTAATCCCAGCTACTCGGGAGGCTGAGGCACGCTTGAACCTGGGAGGCAGAGGTTGCAGTGAGCCGAGTTTTTTTTTTTGGAGACGGACTCTCGCTCTGTCACCCAGGCTGGAGTGCAGTGGCGCAAGCTCGGCTCACTGCAACCTCCGCCTCCCGGGTTCAAGCAGTTCTCCTGCCTCAGCCTCCCAAGTAACTGGGACTACAGACGCACAGTGCCATGCCCGGCCAATTTTTTTGTATTTTAGTAGAGACGGGGTTTCACCATGTGGTCCAGGCTGGTTTTGAACTCCTGAGCTCAGGCAATCCGCCCGCCTCAGCCTCCCAAAGTGCTAGGATTACAGGCATGAGCCACTGTGCCCGGCTGGTACTTTTTAATAAAATTTTTATTTTTGTTCACTTTCTAAACATTTTTGTTAAAAACTAAGATAAAACATACACATTAACCTTGGCCTACCCAGAATCAGGATCATCAAGACATAATTGGGTGATGGAGATTTTGCAGCTTCATTATTATCTTATGGGACCACTGCCATCGTATTCGAGGTTCATCATTGACTGAAACATTTGTTACACAGTTCATGGCTATATTTGGATCTGAGCTCCTGCAGGCACTGGTCTCATATTTTGACATCCACAGTAATTAATGACGTGCCTTATACGTGTTGGGTGAGTAAGTGTTTGTAAATTAATGTTTGTGAATTAGCATTTTCCCTCTTCTCTACCTTTGCACTGGGGTCTGGTATACATAGGTGCCTAATAAATGATCCTTGTTCTTCTGGGTTTCCCCTCTCCTTCCATGAGTCTAGGGGTGTTTAGAGGCTGACTGGCTCATGCCCACAGCTCAGCCCTAATAATATTTCAGGACCACAAATATCAGACTGACAGTGGACAGAAATGAATGTAGACATGGATGAAAGGGAGGGCTTGTCTGATTTCCATCCCAGGGATCAAAGAGAAAGAGATGCACAGCAGAAGAGATCTTCTCTCCACTCCCCACTGGCATTTGATTCAAACTCCTAGTTCATTAGTAGTTGCCCCTCTGAAAGTCCTGAGAGACTGAGACTTCCCAAGCATTTATTCACTGAATCACTCCAGAGATGTCCTCTTATGGGGATTAGCTATGAAATCTCTAAAACCCAAAGGGCTAGTAGGGCTGTTGGCTGTTGGGAAGATCCTGAGAAAGCTAAGAGGTGGAAGATGTGCACCCACTGTCCATCCCCACTGGCCACCGTGGTGGAGATGGGGAGCTACAGGAGGTTCCAGGCCCTCAGGAAAGCAAAGAATTGAACAGCATGCTAGCAAAACAGGCCAGGAGGACCAAGAGCCTGCTGGGTTGTCCCAGGCAACCCATCACCCTGTTAGACACTCCTATGGGTTTGTTCGTGGATGCACATGTACATCCTTACATAAGGGCCTCCCCTTTGGGAGCCACAAGGGTTTAGCTACATGGTCATGTCAAGGCTCTGGGTGATACAGGGCAAGATCTGGATTTTGGCAACCCTGTGGCAGTCACGCATCTGCCACCATCCAGATGGCATTGACAGACAGCGCCCCAACTCACACCCAGCCCTCCCTGGAGCTCCCACTGCCTAACGTCTCTACATGTTGCCCCAGGCCCCTCCTGGAGGCCTTGTCAAAACAGGATGAAGAGCAAACCCTGAACACTGGGGAAATCCAACTGAGGAAGACCTGAGTGTTACCTAACTCTGAGCCTTCAAAATCCTGTACTAGGACAGCAAACACACACACACTATTCTGATTCTGTTCTGGGAAGGGTTTCAGATGATAAAAGTTTTTGCAAAATGAGTGAGTAAGTGATTGGGTGAACCTGTAGCTGCTCAAAACCAGGCCCCAGACGCAAGAGACTGTCCTTCTTTGTGTGAAGGGCTCCCTGTGAGTCGCAGGCCCTCTCTTGGCTCACCCTGCTTTGAGATATAATAGGAGGGTCTGAAGAGGTAAACTTCCCTTTGGGGGCTCTGGAGACACCTATTGGTGTCTTAAAGGAAAAGCTCCCTGTGAAAAATAACACAAGTAGAATTGTAGGTTTTTCCTATTAAAAGAAAGCTCTTATCATCTCTGCTTATCACAGCAATCTTCCATACTGTTCTCTCCAGAGTCCTGAAGGCCTCCAAGGGTTTGGCATGTTTTTAGTAATATAATTCACCCCTAACACCTGCATGATTCAGTAGGGAGGAGCTGAGCTGTCTCTGTATTGGAAAACTAATCACCCAAGGCATAGGTAAGGGGTTGGGGCCAGAATCCAGGTTCTCTACCTTCCCCTCCAGCCAAAACTAAGTTATGGCCCCCTAGAATGTGGTCAAGGTGGGCTTCTTACATTTCCTGGAGCATTGGCCTCACCTGGGAAAAACTGTTAGCATGTCCTGGGCTGGATGGAGTGGATGTGGCCACAACTTCATCTCCCTACAGGCAGAGGAGAAAGCAAGGCCAAGATCAGCGAGTCCCCCTAAGACCGCTGTTTGTTCCCAGGAGCCCTTGGAGATGCACCATTGGCTCACACAAGCCATGGCGGTTGGATTCCCTGGTGTTTTTGAGGAGCCAGGGTGTGGTGTGTGTCGCTTCTGTGGCTCCCCCGACCCTAGTCTGGCAGGACCTGTCACATGGCCAAGAGCAGCTTCTGCCTAACAGCGAGGACAGTCATCCCGGCACTCTGTTCTCTTAAGAGCCTTCTCAAAGGTTCCTTCTCCTCCCTCATTCTTTGGGAAGTAGTTTGGGGCTTTTCATTTGCATTCCACCACAGACTGCAGAAAAAAAAGGAAGGGAACCCTGTCTTCCTGACCTTTTCCTGTTTATTTGCTCACATCAGGCAGCAAGCTTACCTTTTCTGGCCTTGGTCTTCCAGGAAAAGGGCAGCTCTTTTGCCTCTAAAATGAGCAGCCAGAGGTGAAGAGCAGAGGAAACCCAGGGAACTGTAGGCAGAGAGGCAGGGCTCCCAGGGCTGTGGCAGGTCCTCCCATGTCCATTGGAGCATTCAAAGAGCATTTACTCAGAGGAGAAAGGACAGAGGACGGGGTGACTGAATGCATTCAGGGAATCCTGGGTTACTAGTGCCTTAGGAATGCTGAGTAAGAGAGGCAGTGGTCCTCTTTGAGAATCCCCAGAGATCAAATGTACTGTGAGTTCACATACGTGAACTCATGTGATCACTAATTCATAAATATTCTCTAAGCACTTATGGGGATCCAGGCCTTGTGCTGGGTATGAAGGAAGTGCAAAGCCTTCTTGTGCTGCATAGTGATTAAATGAGCCGGTTCAGAAACTAGCCTTTCCTGGATTCAAATCCTTCTGCTAGTTCCTTTATAACCCTAGGTTAGTGGCTTAACCTCTCTCATGCTCAGCTTCCTCCACTGTGTCATGTGGATGAAAAGAACCTTTCTTATGTTGACATTTTGCTTATTATCTTAAGATAAAAGCCCTTGGCACTGAGTAAGCACTTGATAAAGGTTAGCTCTTGGTAGATTATTTGGAGGGGAATGGTGGGTATGAATTCTTCTGATGTTCCCAGGAGCTGTCCCTTTTCCTGTCCAGCTGCTTCTGAGGCATCTGCGCAGCCAGAGGGCTTCACACAGGCTGTCCATGTGTCAGGAAGTGGCAGCCTCCTTGGTGGCACTAGCTTGTATCAGCCCATGGCTATGTCCAGCCCGAGGCGTGGAAATCGGGTTTCCTGAGTCAGTCTTCTTCCTTTCCCTAAGGGAATCTATTTTTGACAGAAAGTTCTCCTGGATGTCACTTGTGTCAGCCCTGGGGCTGAGGTTGAACTCCTCTAACATCCAGCCTTCCCAAGAAGGGAGAAGGAGTCCAGTTCCACTGTACCCAGAGCCACTTGGCACATACCAGTTGCATTATGGAAAACCCGCCCCAGTGGTCAGCCACACAGGCCTTTGTGTCCTATGGTCAGACTTACAGCATGCTGGGTGGACAGTGCTGGACCTGGCATCGAGAGATCTAGGTCTGGTCCCAGTTTTCCCACTTACAAGTTGTAGGATCTTGGGTAAATCACATAACCTCAGGGTTTCAGGTTCTGCACCTGTAAATGAAGCATAAGGATACCACTTTGACTACATCAGACAGTTGTAGTAAGTTAGAAACTCTCACCTCTCCTTGTATCAGGGCACAGTCTGTTCCAGAAGGATCAGTTCCTGTGCCATTCCCTGTCATCAGATTGTGAGCACCTTGATTCCAGTTTCAACAGGAGGCCAGCAAACACCAAATGTCAGACGGCATACTGCTGTGACCCAGGCAAACAAAGAGGCAGAGACCTCCTTGCCCTTCTTCCTGTATCTGGCCCGTGCTCTTCACCATCAGACTCCACATTTAGGGACGCACTGAGGGAGTGTGTTTGCACAGGAGTGCCAGTGACCGAGGATGTCTCCCTTTCCAGACAAATGTGCATATTTTAATCAAAGTCAGCTGCCTTATAATTCAATGCAGCAAACTTGGGTTGAGCATTTATTATGCTCAAAGGAAGAAAACTGGAAGAGCTCATGGGCTGGAAAGGGGCAGTTTTATGGAGGAGGTGACATTTGCATTCTGTCTGAATTTTGTGGGGACAGCTCAAGGAGCAGGCTGACCTGGGTCCAAGTCGGGTCAGTCATCCTGGGAAAAGCAAGGATTCAGTGGCCTGAATCATGCCAGGCAGGGAACTCTGCAAAGGGGCCCGAGTGCCGTGTGGTCCATGTGGGAAGTGTGAATTGCATCCGGAAGGCAATGAAGAATCAAGCCACTAATGAGTTTTGAGGAAGGGGTTCGTGTGGTCAGGTTTGTGTCCTAGAGAAGGCACCTCTGTTGGCAGCACCTTAGAAGGCTTGGAAAGAGAAGGGCTTGGCAACAGGAGACTGGTTGGCCTGAAGAGTGAATTTCTAATTGTGGACTTTCAGACACTGGCAAGCTGTTAGGGGAGTTATTTTGGGGTGGCGAGATCCAGAGCTGTGGTCCAGAGGCAGTCTCTGACATGCCAGGTCACTCTCTCGGGCTCCGGCTCCCGTACCTGACTACCACTTGGAGCGTGGCTGTGGGTGTTATCATTGTGGTCCCTCTGCTGGATGCTCATTAAGGCTTTCCCTGGAAATCAGTGTCCAACTTTTCTCCCACCACAGGGCAGCCCTGGGATGGCTCCTGAATCAGGGCCTGCCCGCCTCCTGCAGGTCCCTCTCAGTAAGTCAGAAGGTACAGCTCTGTGGACCCAGACCTTTGGAACCTCAGTATTTCTCAAAGTGGGAGTTGGTGAGAAGAAAAACCTTGGGACAGAAAGCAGCTTAGCCTGGGCTATCAGGTCACCCAAAAAGAACAACCAAAATGGGCAGCTCAGAATAACACCTTAAGGTTAACTCAGGTTCTGCTTATAAATACTAAGCTCCAGGCTAGAGGGAATTTATCCCTTTGGGAACCAGATATGCTCTGATGTTTTACCAGGGTTCATTTTGAGAATATGGTAGTGTTAACTGAGAGTGTGGACCTCAGCAAAGATGGACGTTTTATTAATGTGATAGATGCTGATTGGGACCCCTTGTGCATAGATATCCAGTTAAACCCATTTCAGTCCAAACCCTGGAAATGTGGGTGGAGTCCTCGGTGTAATGGCATGGTGTAGTGTCGGTTTTCTCAAAGCCAGACAGGCCCGGCTGCAAATCCCAGCTCTGCCACCTATTAGTCAGGTGACCTGGACATGTGTCTTAACCTCTGCAAGCCTCTCTTTCCCTGTCTATAAAATGGGAACAGTAAGAACCATTACAGAGGATTATTGTGAAGATTGAATGAAATCAGTTAAACTCCACCTGCAGTTGGTTGCTTTAAGTAGTGTGATGAAACTTTTTAAAAAATGGGCCGGGTGTGGTGGCTCATGCCTGTAATCCCAGCACTTTGGGAGGCTGACGTGGGTGGATCAGGAGTTCGAGACCAGCCTGACCAATATGGTGAAACCCTGTCTCTACTAAAAATACAAAAATTAGCCAGGAATGGTGGCGCGTGCCTGTAGTCCCAGCTACTCAGGAGGCTGAGACAGGAGAATTGCTTGAACCTGGGAGGCGGAGTTTGCAGTGAGCCAAGATCGCACCACTGCACTCCAGCCTGGGCAACAGAGCTAGATTCCATCTCAAAAAACAAACAAACAAACAAAAAAATCATGAAGCCAGGCAGGCATTGTTTTATTGTTGTTGTTCTTTTGTTTGTTTTTTGCTTTTTCCATTATCCTATGGAACCCTTTGAGCAGCCTATGAAAGGCTATTCCCATTTTATAGATGGGATGAACACAGTTTAGGGATGTGTTTACTCTGAGGTTATCAGTGACTGAGCATAAGTTAACCTCTCCAACAGCCTGACCTTGCAACTGTTCAAGCCATGAGCCTAACACTAGAGATAGTCTCCTAACAGAGCCCTGCTGAGGCTTTAATCAGTGACCCCCATGGAGGCACCTGATGCTGAACTTGGCTTCGAGGTCCTCCCCTTCTCCCTTCGCCTGCTGAACCTTCCCAGAGCGTAAGAGGTAGTTGGGAAATGTCTTTCAGATCTTTTGACTGTTTTAAATCCAATTACTTAGTTTTTTTTTTTTTTGCTGTTGAGTTGGTTGAGTTCTTTGTATATTCTGGTTATTAATCCTTTGTCAGATGAACAGTTTTCACATATTTTCTCCCATTCCATGGGTTGTCTCTTCACTTTGTTAGTTGTTTCCTTTGCTGTGCAGAAGCTTTTTAGCTTAATTTAATCCCATTTGTTACTTTGTACTCTGGCTGCCTGTGCTTTTGAGGTCCTACTTAAGAAATCTTTGCCCAGACCAGTGTCCTAAAGTGTCTTCCCCAGTGTTTTCTTCTAGTAGTTTTATAGTTTCAGGTCTTACATTCAAACACTACTCACGATAGCCAAGATATGAAATCAACATTAGTACCCATCAACGGATGAATAAAGAAAATGTGATACATAGACACAATGGAATATTATTCAGCCAAAAAAAGGAATTAAATTCTGTCATTTGCAGCAACATGGATAGAACTGGAAGACATTATGAAATAAGCCAGGCACAAAAACAAATATTGCATGTTCTTACTTATATGTAGGAGCTAAAAACACTGATTTCATGGAGGGAGAGACTAGAATGATGGTTACCAGCAGCTGGAGGGTAGGGAGGAAGAGGAAATGAAGACAGATTGGTTAATGAGTACAAAAATACAGTTAGATAGAAGAAATACATTTCAGTGTTCAATAGCACAGCAAGGTGACTGTAGTTAATAATTTATTATATTTTTAAAAATAGCTAGAAGAGAAGATTTGAAACGTTTCCAACATAATGGTTGAGGTGATAGATATACCGGTTACCCAGGTTTTTTGTTTGTTTGTTTGTTTGTTTTTGCAGATAGAGTCTAGCTTTGTCACCCAAGCTGGAGTACAGTGGCACGATCTCAGCTCACTGCAACCTCTGCCTTCCGGGTTCAAGCAATTCTCCTGCCTTGGCCTCCCAAGTAGCTGGGACTACAGGCGTGCACCATCACGCCAGGCTAATTTTGTTTTGTATTTTTGGTAGAGATAGGGTTTCACCATGTTGGTCAGGCTGGTCTCAAAACTCCTGACCTGAGGTGATCCGCCTACCTCGGCCTCCCAAAATGCTGGGATTATAGGTGTGAGCCACCACATCCGGCCATTTACCCAGATTTGATCATTACACATGATATGCTTGTATTGAAATATCACATGTACCCTATAAATATGTACAACTATTAGGTATTCATAAAAATTAAAAATAAAATTTTTAAAGAAGAGTTAGGATGAATGGAGACAAACTGGAGTCTCAACTCCAGTTTTTCTGCAAGGAAAAAAGGAGGTTAGGCTAAATAATTCGGTTGAGTTGCCATAACTGTATGGCCGCCTTTCCCAAGTGGCCCCTATTTCCTGCAGTAATTAAGGAGGATCCATGTGCTCAAACCCCTTTATAGCTCTTTTCAAGAAATCATGTTATTTCCTTCTTTTTTTAACAATGTTATTGAGGTATAATTTATATACCATAAAATTCACTCATTTTACGTGCACATTTTACAGAGTTGCACAACCATCACCACCATCTGATATTAAAACATTTACAACTATTCCTGGTTTAAAGTGGATAAGAAGTTATGTGCTGGTCCTGTTGAGCCCCTCACTGGAAAGTTTAAAAGAAAAAAGGTTTCCTGAGCCTGTTAGGAAAGGCAGGGAGGACACGGCTCAGAGGCCAGGAAGCTCCCAGGAAACTTTCCTTAGATGGAAAGTACTGAGCTTTCTTACGGGCAACATTCACAAAGGTGAAACCACCAGAAGAGGAGTGGGGACCAGCCACCCTCCATCCTTCCTGTGAGAGTCTCCAGTGTGTGAGCATCCTCAGTGGAGGGCAGGATTTCTTGGAGAAGAAATTCCGAACAGCCTCCAAGCATTAACCTGCTGCATCCCTCTTGAAGGAAGGGGAAGGGAAGAGGCCAGCTCAAGTCTAGATTCCAGAGGGGGAGTTGGTAGAGAGGCCAAGCACTCATAGGATGCCCTCAGGCTCTTCAGGGGAAGAGTGACCCAATGGAAAGAACCTGTTCAAATCCTGGCTTCACCAGTTACCAGCTCTAAGCCTCAGTACCCTCATCTCAAAAATCGGAGAAAATTGTTGTCCTGTTTCTGGCATTTTGACAAAGTGAATGACAGTATGCGTCCATAGGGTCTGGGATGCTGAATAAACAGCCACAATTTCAGTTATTGTTAAAGAAAACAGCTTCTGAGAAATGCAAAACCTGAACACTCTTGAACAAGACATATCTGGTTTCTTGCAAGAAATGAGAATGTGTCTTACTGGTGAGTTCAAGTCCATATTCTTCTATTTACTCTGTTTGTGTGGATCTGGACAGGTTGCTTATAGAAGCCTCTCTGAGCCTCAGTTTCCTTATCCATGAAGTGGGCCTAAGAATAGCGCCTGCCTTGTAGAATTGAGCTGAGGAGCAAATGAGACACCGCACGGACTGTGCTCAGCCAGGGCCCATTGCCTGCCAGGTGCCCTGTCAAGGTTGGCCGTTGTCATCAGTGTCACCATCACTGCTGCCCTCTCTATGGCTGGCAGTGGTGAGGACTTGTTGTGGCTGTGTTTTCAAAGGGACCTTCTGTCCCAGTTCCCTTGGGTACCATCACTCAATATTGCAACTTCTCTGTGCGTAGGAAACTCCCTAACTCAAACCTGAAAGGACAGGCCTATGGAAGAGCGTAATGAGAACTCATATGCAGTCCTAGGTTGTCTCAGGGAGTCTTCGGGGAGTTTGCTTCTTCACACCTTGTATGTAAATATTAGGAGAGAAGAGTGAGGGAGTCAGCTAGAGCTTAAATAGGAGAAATGTTGAGGACCAGTCTCACTGATGGCAACCAGGAGGTATGTTTTTGCAGGCCATCATGCCCACTGCTGTGTTGCCACAAACACCCCCTGCTCCCTCAGGCCAAGGGATAGGAGCCCAGAGCCCTGTACACCATGCAGGGGTAGGAGGATGTTTGCTCCAGCTTTGCATTAAGAAGGGAGATGGATTCCTAGTGATGCCCCAGTGAGGCCAAGTTCGATCCCCTCCTCCCTCTGCTTCCCATGTGGTTTCTTCAGCCTGGGCTGCCTTGCCCTCACCTCAGCCCTCATGTAGGTCATGTAGCCTACATCCCCGAGGGAGAAGTGAGACTATTCTTACAGCATAGGAAAGTTGACTACGGGAATGACATTAAGAGACTGAACTGGAATCTTTTATCTTTGTCTACTCGTCTTCCTCCTAACACAAATGCACTAGACTTCTTACACATTCACAATCAGGAGAAGTACATGCATGATATAGTAAAGCCATTAACCTGATGTCAAGTGTTATCAATTGGGTCAGTAAATAAGACTCATTAAGCATCGTCTAACTGCAAGTAGATGGTGCTGCACCTTTTGGAACTGGATGTCTAGAGCCAGAAGCGTCAGTGCAGACTACTCTTTGTGGTTTCCCTTGTAGCCACTAGCCGGCTTGGAAGGAATCACACCTATGTTAGTCCTTTTGGGCTCCTATAACAGAATACCATAAACTGGGCAGCATATAAACAACAGAAATGTATTTGTCACGGTTCTGCAGGCTGGGACGTCCATGATCAAGACACTTGCAGATTCAGTTTCTGGTGAGGATCAGCTTCTTGATTCATAGACGGCCATCTTCTTACTGTGTCCTCTTCTGCGGGAAGGAGTGAGGCAGCTCCCTGGAGCCTCTTTTATAAGGGCACTCACCCTATTCATGAGGGCTTCACCCTCATGACCTGATCACCTCGCAAGGACCCCACCTCTTGATACCATTACCCTGGGTATTAGGATTTCAACATGAATTTGGCAAGTAAGAGTGCACAAACGTTCAGACCATAGCAGTACTTGGCCAGGCTACCTCCTAATAATACTGCCAAGTGAAATCAGATGGTGCAGGCGTGATAGAGCGGCACGAAGCTATTTGTGTCTTTCATAATTAGCATGTTTTGAAGGAAAACTTAGCTGTGATAGAGTTAGAAATTAGACTTTTCTGCTCAGCAAATTAGCTCTCAGATTGCAAACCACGTGAGTCCATTCCCCCACCCCCACCTTACTCCCACTTTCAGAGATGAATCAGATGGTTTACTCTGTTCTACTTTCCTCTTCAGAAAAGGGAAGCAGAATCCAAACCTAATTAAGACAGCGTTTCAGCGCTATAACTAAATTCATTCATAGCCCAACCACACTGGGATGCATGAGCTTCCTCTGGCCACTTCATATTGCAAACCTGGTTCAAATAATTATCATTCATCATTTACTCTCAAGTTTAAGTTTCTAGAGAAATTTTTAAAAATTAACCCTGCTCTTCTCATGCTTGCTGGGGCCACAACGCTCCAGTCACTTTGATCAAGACAGCACAGAGGCCTCATACTAAAGCAAGCGTCTGAACATGCTCCTTATTAATTAACAGCTGCAGGCATTTGGAATGTTCTGTCCGAATGGTGTTAACAGCCTCATCCCTTTGGTGGCCAGAACTAGAAAGCAGAAAGATCCCAAGTGAAGCTCCTCTTTTGAGCTACCTGCTAGCTCCCACCACTCACGCAGGCTTTGGACTCACCTGCCCTGTCACTCACAGCTGTGTGACACTGGACATTCAGAACCTCTCTGTGCCTCATTCGCCCCACCTGTAACACGCTGGGTCACACAACTCCTTCACAGGGTGATGATTCCTAGAGATACATGAATATTTGGAGATTCCTACTCTGTGCTAGGCACTGTGCTGGGCGATAGGGAGACAAAGAGAAGTAAGACCGAGGTTCTTCCCCTCAATAACTCCATGCTCCAAATCAGTGCTTCTCATTCAGGGGCTTCCCCACCACCACCCCCCACTCCCCCCAGGGGACATTTGCCAATAGCTGGAGATAATTTTGGTTGTCATGATGGGAGATAGAGGGTGCTACCAGGATCTAACAGGCAGGTGCCTGGGATGCTGCTGAACATCCTGCAATGCCCAGAACAGCCCCATGCCAGGAATTACTTACTTTGTCATGTCAGTAGTGCTGAGGTTGAGGAACCCTGATCTAACAGACCAATCCAGATAGATACGCAGATAATTTCAGTGCAGTGTGATAGGAGTTACGAGAGTTAAATAAAATATTTTACGTACAGGGGCCAAGACTTGGTAGTTCTCAGTGAAAGGTCATGCCCTTCATGCAGTGACCTGCGTCTGCAAGGACTTATGTTGGTAGCAAACAGCCAGAGAAAGAAGGCAGTCTTTGCATTCACTACGCAAGGGAGGTGTCACTCCAGGTGACCTAAACCTGGCTTGCGTGATCCAGTCCTGCCTCTTGCTTCCAGCTCTGTCAAAATCCCTGCCCGTCTACAGGTTACCAGGACCTTGGGGGCAGAGGGACCCCAGAATGAGAGCTGGACCTGCTGCGGGAGGAGGCAGCCTTCAGCATTGAGTATTCCTTTGCACTTGCCCTTCCCTCTCATCTGAACACTCCCATCCCTCACTCGAGCTCTGCTGGGGAAAATGATGAATGAGTCACGAAGTGAATCACTGGGGAAAGCCCTCCCCGGGAGCTGTGGCTGAGAACCCACCCAGGCGACATAACTTCCTGGTTCCTTTCTTGCCTCTCCCCACAAAAGATTAAAAATAAAACGGGAAATAGTTAAGATGACTTGCTGCAGTAACTTTTATACTTTTATAATAAGAAAGTGAAAATGTTTAAAGAAGCCAAACTGGTAGGCTACCCGAATTAGGTCGAGCACGATGAAGACTCTATTCTGTTGCGTTGGCATCGGGCTCGCTCAGAACCGACTGCTTCCAGCAAGTCATTCTCCCAAAGAGGCGGAGGCAGGGTGGAAAGAAAACGTGAGCCTAAATTGAAATATCCAGGGCCTTAAGAAATCACTCACGCTCTCTGAGCATCTCGAAGTTTCCTGGCTTTCAAAATGGGTTTGATGGCACCTCGTACCATTGTTTGGAGGGTAAAGGAGTTCAGGCATGTGAAGGGACTGCAAAAGTTAAACAGCCTTGTACAATTATTGCTAAATGTTGGGGACAGGATAATAGCATTGTAGCTTTGTTTTCATCTTTCAAAAACATGTCTTGAAATAATTACGGAGGGTCGGGTGCGGTGGCTTACACCTGTAATCCCAGCACTTTGGGAGGCCAAGGTGGGCAGATCACCTGAGGTTAGGAGCTCGAGACCAGCCTGGCCCACATGGGGAAACCCCATCTCTACTAATAATACAAAAATTAGCCAGGTGGGATGACGCATGCCTGTAATCCCAGCTACTCAGGAGGCTGAGGCAGGAGAATTGCTTGAACCCCAGGAGGTGGAGGTTGCAGTGACCCAAGATCAGGCCACTACACTCCAGTCTGGGTGACAGAGCAAGACTCTAGACTTTTTTTTTTTTTTTTGAGAGAGTTATGGAGGAAATGATATTCGGGATTTGCTTTAACATAAGGATGGAGGAGTGGGAGGGGGCAGAGATGGAACCTTGACTGTGAGTTGATGATGGTTGTGACTAGTGAGAGGTGTCTGTGCCTTCATTCTTCTAGTCTATTCTCTCTACTTTTATATTTGAATTTCCACCATTTAAAAACATCTGTTAGATATTTTAGGTATACTGAACTATATACTTAAAAATGGTTAAGATGGTAAATTTTATGTTATGGACATTTTATCACAATTAAATACATATATACACATCCCTCTTTTAAAGTCAGTAATTGAGATCAGCAATATATATGAGGCACAAGGAACACAGAAAAGCAATCATGAGAGGGAAAAAGAGAAAGCCAGGATTAAAGGGGCATAGCTCTTTTGCCCCCTTTTCTGGGAATTTGTTAAGTACAACCACTGAAAGAAGCAGGACTCTCCCTGGCTGGAGGACTAGAGAGTGAGCAGGAACTTTGGCCAGGACGTTGGAAATACCCTCCTGGGGGCACGTGACCTGAGATGGTTGAGGAGCGGTTGGGTGCTGCACGCATGCGAGGCCTGTGCCTGCCAGGGAGCGTGAGGGTGAAGACAGGTTGCCCAAGCCTGGAGAGGCCCACTGTCTGCAGGGCAAGCATTCAGAGAGCACACCAGCACACCATCCTCGCATTTGGCCGCGAGCAAGGCAAATGAAGACACAGGACAGTGTGGAGGGCTCTGCATGCTGGGCTATAGTTTGGACTTAGAAACAGATGAAATGAAAGCTGTAATCACTTCCCTTTTTGCCTTTTAAAAAATATATGTCAGGGGAGAAAACACATGTCAGAAATGGAGTCATTTGAAGCTAAGCGTCACCCATCTTGGAATAATTGTCCTCCAGCACTAGATTTTACAAAGTGATTGGTGGCACAGAGCACTCTTCCTGACGGACAACACTGGCCCGGCAGTGTAGGAGGGAACGCAGGCCACTGGCAGAGCAGCAGAGTCTGGGGTGGGCCGTGGCCTCTCCTCTGGCCCCAATTCTTCAGTCGTGACACCTGGGGATATGTCCTTTCATCTCCTGGGCTCTCTGCATCCCCACCTTGAAGGGAGGACTGGATGGAATCCAAAGACTGATCACAGGTAGCTGTGTCTGTGTTTGCAGTTGTTCCTGGCAGGCAGACCACACTGGATGTGTCTTAGTCGTGATTTGGGGGCCTGGGCGTGATGAGCTCTTGTTCCTTCTACTGCGTAACTTGCACTAGAACTTAAGGAGGCCTCTCAACCAGGGTCCTTTTTTCAGCTGTCACCAAGGGTACAATTAATGGCACAAATCAGTTCTTCCCTATGACGCACTTTGTGTGAGATGCCTGGATAGCAAAGGCAACACTTGCACTGCGCGTTTTCCCTCCTGGATTCCAATAGCTTTCCAGTTAGTTCATAGGTTTCAAGGGATTTGGATGGTGCAAAATGGAGGCCTTTTGGAAGAAATGAAAAATGCGAAGCCCGATAAGCGTAACCACCGTTCTTTTTTTTGTTTTTTTTTCCTCACTGGCTAATGCATTGTGTATTTAAAAGGAGATTTGGCCCAACCCAGCCTCAAGCCATTATTTACTCAACCTTTCTTTTTCTTTTTCTTTTTTTTTTTTTTTTTTTGGTGGTTGTTGTTGTCAGCCCATTATAACCAACTGAACTGAGCCTTTCTTTAACATTTATTTTCTGTGTCTGTGCTCTGGACTTAAGTGAATACAAGATCTGAGAGAGATGACCCACTAGGGGTAGTGGTTTTCAAATTTTGGCAATGGGCCTGTTTTTCTTTAAACAAAAGATTGGTTTTCTGAGACTATGCAACAACTTTGTGCAAAAACTGTATTTTTGTCCACAAACTTGGTGACTTAGAACAACAGAAGTTTATTATCTTATGGTTCTAAACACCATAAATCTGAAATCAAGCAGACCTGTGCTCCCTCCAGAAGCCAGGGGAGAATCCTTCCTTGCCTTTCCAGCTTCTGATAGATCCAAGCGTTCCTTGGTCTGTGACTATGTAACTCAGGTCTGTAGCTTTACTGGCATCCTCTGCTCCCCTTCTCTCTTTTCTGTGTCTATTATAAGGACACTTGGATTTATGGGCCCACTAAGGTAGCCCAGGATGATCTCATCTCAAGATCCTTAACTTAATTACATCTGCAAAGACCCTTTTTCCAAATAAGGTCTCATTCACAGGTTCCAGGACATAGACATATTTTTTTTGAGGATCGTCATTCAACCCAGTACAAAAACCTTACACAGGGCAGAAGAGAGAAAGGGGAGAGCTCTGGTTATCTCATTATCACATTGTCAGGACCTTGACCTCCACACATTCAGATCCCACCCCTTTCCCCCATCCTTTGCCCGGTAAGCCATGCACCAAGGATCCAAATTTGAAAACCAGAGTTTTAGCAGAGAGAGCTTGGGAGACTTGGGAGTCAAAGGCCTACCCTGGGAAATGGGCCTGGAGTTTCCACAAGACCACTTGGCCTCTCGGTTTCATCATCTGTGAAAAATGAGATATTCAGGTCTACGCTACAGTGTTGACATAGAGTCTAAATGAGATCCTTAGTTCTTGGGTCATTTCCAGGGCTCGGTAGCATGAGTTTACTCTATCCTCATCCCACGACATTCTACCCCATGGAAAAGGTGTTGAGATGTTATGGAAACACTTCTGACTCCACAGAAGGGTTGGTTCCTGAACCAGTGGACAAGAAAGTTAATTCTGGCTTTCAAAGAAAGCCAAGAGCTCTAGAATTGTAGGGTTCAGGTTTTCATCTTTTCCTTTGGCAGAAAAGAGAGCATTCTTCAAGCCTATTCAATTCTAAGTACCAAATGACAAGCCATATTAAACAGATCCCAGTGAGCTCCCCACAGCCTTTCCTGCTTACACCACAAGTGGACTGTGTGCCAAGCAAGGCTTTGAGATCAATTGCACTTCGGTGGCTTTTGAGTAGTTTCTCAACTCCATCTCATCTAGTGACATTTTAGAACGGATAATTATTTGTTGTGGGGACTGCCCTGTGCATTGCAGGTTCAGTGGCATTTTTGGCCTTTACTCACCAGATGCCAGCAGCAACCCCAGCCCATTGTGACAAGCAAAACTGTCTTCAGACATGGCTCAGTGTTCCCTGGCGGGCAAAGTTGCCACTGGTTAAGAACCACTGCTTTAAGAGAACCTATGCTCGAGGTCAGGCACCGTGGCTCACGCCTGTAATCCCAGCACTTTGGGAGGCCAAGGCAGGTGGATCACCTGAGGTCAGGACTTTGAGACCAACCTGGCCAACATGGTGAAACCCCCGTCTCTACTAAAAGTACAAAAAATTAGCTGGGCATGGTGTCAGGCACCTGTAATCCCAGCTACTTGGGAGGCTGAGGCAGGAGAATTGCTTGAACCGAGGAGGCAGAGGTTGCAGTGAGCCAAGATCATCCCAGTGTACTCCAGCCTGGGCGACAAGAGTGAAACTCCTTCTGAAACAATAAAGAGAACCTATCTTCTTTCAAGCCAGCCTGTCATGTGTCAGAACTAAACAGTCATTTTCCTTATAATTTTCTTTAAAGGCCCAGTTGCTGCCTGCCCTTGCTGATGCAGGAAGTCTGAGCCATTCAGTTAACCCCGACCCGAAAGATGCAGTCAGAGGCTGACTTTGCTTCCCTGCTGTGCACAATTTGTCTCTTCCCTCTCCTTCATCTGCAAACAGAACCAGAAGTGATCTTCCAGAAGAATAAAGCTCATATTGTTTGTTCCAATTATGAGGATCGTTTCTCCAGTTCTGGTCTCAGGTGGGCCTTAAGGACCTCACCAGGTGATCTGCCCAGGTGAACGTGGTATGCCCTGAAGGTCTGCTATTTACCAGTCTGTCTTGTTACCTTTTTCAGAGGAGACATTACTCAGCAATACCTGGCCTCCATTTTCCAGCCTGTGAGTTAGAACCCCGATGCTCAGATTTCTCTAGAGGAACACACTGCCTGCAAAGATGAGTTTTCCAGAAAAGCCATCTTCCAGGACAGAGATGCAGAGAAATTAAGCAACTCATGTTGATTCACTCTGGGAATCTCGAGAGAGCTGACAAGCAGGGCGGTGGGGGTGGCCAGGAGCTGACATGGCTTTCTGGTAGGCAGCCCCACATCCTGCTTCCTCCCTGTGCTGAGTGTAATCACTTCTGCCCCTTCAGGAAAGTACTTCACACCCGTGGCATAGAGCCAACAGTGAGGTGGATTCCGGGTCCTCTGGATGCCTGGGATGGTGAGATGCTTGAGAAAGTTTTGGCAGTTTGTTCAGACCTGGGGACTCTCCAGTCTGCCTTCCTATCACCCAGCAGGAATGCCCTTCGCTTCAACCCTGATACCTGGGCACTTGGCCTCCACCTGAATACCCTTGGTGGTGAGCAGCTCACTGCCCCTCTGAAGACAGCCAGTCCCCCCGTGCTCCATGTTCCTGGTCACCTGCTATCTTATGACTGCATCCTGAATCCGACTCTGGCTTCTGGAGGGAAACTTGGTGCTTAAGCTTTTATTCCCCATGACAGTGTTTCAGCCTTGCTGCCTGCTCATTGTGTTTTCTGGGGCTAAATTTCTCCAGTCCTTTAGTTATTACATGGCACGGCTTCTAGATCCTTACTTCTCCCAAAAGCCCCTCCAGGAGGTAATCCAGCATGGTATGGCCCCCTCTAAATGTCATATTCCAGACTGACCACACTGGCAGCTGACTCTATGAGAATATGGGGGCTGCCCCTTTGTAACCCTGACTCTGTTAGTGCCACGGAGGTTGCATGGGCATTTGGGATAAGTGCATCACTGGTGGGAACTCATGCTGAAGCTCCATTCCGCTGCAGCTCTTCCTGCCTTGATGAGCTCTTGCTCCATACCTTCCTCAGCCCATCCTAAAGTGCTTGCAGGCGAATGCTGGCTCCCTTTCAGACAGATAGTTTGGCCATGTTGAATCCTCAGTCTACCTCCAGTGTATGAATCTTCCCTCTCAAATGGGCATAACATGCCAGTGTATCCATCCCACATGCAGAGAATGGGATAGGAGTGACCCTTTGGCACACTGGCCAAGACCTCCGTCCTGCTCCACAAGACTTCACACACCTGCCCCACGGCTTTGAGATGGTTCCGCCAGTTCTGTGTCCCAGCATCATGCATGGTTCCCTCTCTCATACAGTGAGTGTTTTTGTCCAGCCTGTACTTGCCTCACAGTATAATGTGTTTATGACTTGTCTTCAATCTAATCAGCATCCTGTTCCTATCAGAAAACTGCAGAGGAAATGAAGTTGGTCTGGCGTGACTTGTTCCTGCTGAACTCTGTCGACTTCTGACAGTGACAGCTCCCTGCTTGCAGAACACATAAATCCAGAGTTTAATAATCCATCCTTAGTTTTCACCAGGCTTCAAAATCAGCCGACTGTCATGTCAGCAAGCGGCCGTGTCCCCCTTAGTGATAAATCAGGGTGAAATTTGCATTTGACTCACATCTTGACTGTTTTCCACCATTCGTCAAACAAAACCCATGGTGTAGGGGCCCCGCTGGAGGTGAGGTTGGAAAGGGGTGAGAATGCATCGGTTGCTTGCAGCTGGTGCCAACCTGGCTAGCACCTCTGCAGTCTGCCCTTCCCAGTCAGAACCTCAGGACACCAACCCTGCCTCTAGATAGGAGGGATTTCTGCAGATGCTGCGTATGTTCTGCTGCATGTTCAGTACTTTCCCCGGATGCAGGACGTAGTTTTGATGTTAGGATTTCTGCTTTATCCTGGAACCCCAGCTCCCATCCCTATCTTGTGCCCTATGCATGATCACTGAGTCTCTACTCATTTGCTCCTGCACGGGGCCTGGGCATGAATCCACGGATAGACAGTGCCCCAGGGACCTGCCGCTAGCCCACCCACTCTGCCCCCAGAGCCTGATTCTCATTCTGCTGAGCCTCACTCTGGTGCTCACGGGCCTCCTTGGACACTGTACACCAGCACCGTACACCAGCCAGGGCAATCCCCACCAGTCAGCACACACTCGGAGGGAGGCCCTGAGCCAGGTCCCCACCTGCACTCAGAGCCCCATCTGCCTGTAGTCGCACAGCCTGGCATGGAGTCAGGAAGCCTGTGAGGGTTTAAAATAGGGGATGAGTGTGATTTAATACGTTTCAGGAAGATGAACCGAGTCAAGTACGGACTGTATGAGATTGGGGAGTGTATTAGTCCATTCTCATGCTGCTAATAAAGACACACCTACAACTGCGTAATTTATAAAGGAAAGAGATTTAATTCACTCACAGTTCAGGATGGCTGGGAAAGCATCAGGAAACTTACAATCATGGCAGAAGAGGAAGCAATCACTTCCTTCTTCACATGGTGGCAGGAGAGAGAAGTGCTGAACAAAACAGAGAAAAGCCCCGTATAAACCCATCAGAACTCATGAGAACGCCCTATCATGAGAACAGCGTGAGGGTAACCACCCCCATGATTCAGTTACCTCCCATGGGGTCCCTCCCACGACCCGTGGGAATTATGGGAGCTACAATTCAAGATGAGATTTGGGTGGGGACACAGCGAAACCATATCAGGGAGGTCCCTGATATGGGTCCTTCTATTACCCTGTGGTTGGGGTAATAGAAGGCCTCCCTTCCCTTCTTGGGCTTTTCGGAGATGGTCATTTTTTTTGACAGACACGGCGTGAGGACCTTCACTGATTACCACAGACTCCCACAGAGTCATTTGCCCCGCCGTGTCCTCCTACAGGCGGGGGAGCCGCCCTCAGAGGAGCTGGTGACCTTCCTACCTTGAACTGCACTGCTCCAGCCACACCAGTGAGGCAGGCATTCCCTGGCATGAGAAAGCGTCTGGCTCCCTCTGGTGACAAGAGGAAGCACCTGAGCCTTTGCCGCCATTTCCACTGGTGGTGGAGCACGAGGTGAGGATGGATAAACTAAGGTCCAGAGATCCCCCACACTGTAGGTGCGGGGTGGAGTCCCAAGTAGAGGCCCCATGCCACTAAAGCTCAGTTCTGTCTCCCTCAGGACCCTGGGCTTCCCAGAGCCAGCAAGGATATGGCTCTGAGCAGGTTCTTCAGCACTCTGCAGGCGCTGGTTCCTTTGGAATTCATTAGATTTCTCTAAAATTAGCTTAGAGTTAGAGGGATTTCCAAAGCCCTCAACCTTCTGCTGCCATTTCCCCTTTCTGAGTGGGAGGAAGTGCAGGATCCTGCAGGACCTGGGCTCCTACGCAGTTGTGTGGCCACAGGCTGGTAATCTAACTTTTCTGTGCCTCCATTTCTTCATTTATAAACTGATGGTGAAGACACCTGCCTCTCGGGGTTGTGAGGATTACATTCTATGCAGTGTCTAAAGGCCCTAGCACATGGCGGGTATTTAATGAAGAATGATTTTGTTGTTGCCATTATTCATGGCATCAACAGAGCTGGATCTTGAGGTAGCAGTGGGCTTTCCACTGTGGAGCAGCAGAAACAGAGTTAGTTCGCTATATCCCCATTGAGTGAACACCTGAGCATACTAGTGAATGAGAGTGAGAAATAACTGGGAACTACACAAGTTGGCTTTTGGGAGCACCAGAGCTGGCTAGCACAGGGCCTGACTTGGGTCTTGCCCTTGAGGCCTGGGCTCATCCACAAGGTTTTCCGAGCCTCAGGGACCTCCACAGCAGCACTCCATAGCAGGTGTCTCCCTGAGGCCACATAGCCTGAGCAGGACACACCTGAGCCCAGGAGCTGCCGTGCTTCTTGCTGTAGGCAGGTCATAGCCTGACCTCGGCGCACCTCCGCGGGCAGCTGCAGCCCAGCCATCTCCTACACAGCCACACCACTGACTCTTCTTGTTTGCAAGGGTCTCCCTCTACTGTCTGCCTCACATCTTGGGGCTCTCCCACACCTCTGCCTTTGCCCAGGCTGTTCCTGCTTTGCCCAGGCTGTTCCTGCCTTCTTCCTGTCCTTCCTCCCCTTTCTTTAGTCCTCTGCTTTGTTTTTATTTCAGCTTCCCACTTACTGTACATGTATCACTGGGCACGTTACTTCATCTCTCTGTGTCTCGGTTTCCTTACGTGTAAAATGGGAGTGTATCTGCGCATAGGGTTGTGGCGACGATTAAATGAGGTAGTACATGGAATGTGCTAGAACTCAGCCCTCAGCTCACTAGGCATCAGCACCGTCATCCTCACTAGCAACAGACCTGCCTCAAAACCCAGCTCTGGCCCTACGCTATGAATGGGATATTTCCCTCACTGATGTCCTGTGACTCATCTGCCATACTCGAGCTTGCGCCCTGTGAGAAACAGTTTATCTTGTGTACCACGTTTAGGAAACTAATTTCCAAGCCTGCCCTTTGCTAGGCACGGTGAGGGGTCCAGCGATAATGAATAAAATGGTCCCACAGGTCAGAGCTCCCTGGCAGTTTTCCACCCGGCCAGTCCTAACCAGGGAGCAATGCCCATGAAGGTGCTGATTTTATCCTGACATCTGGGGGCCCTGGGATGGCTGCATTCACGTTGGATGGCCCACCACATGCATCTAGTACTCCATGCCACTAGGGGGCACACCACAGCTTCCAAGTACCCTCTCAAGTGTTGGCCCACATGATCCCCACTCTGGTCTTGGGAGCTGTGTTAGTCTCCTGGGGCTGCCATAACAACATGCCATAGACTGGGTGGCTTCCACAACAGACACTCATTTTCTTACAGTTTTGGAGGCTGGAAGCCTGAGATGGTAGTGTTGGCCATGGGTCTCCTGAGAACTCTCTCCTTGGCCAGCAGACGGCCAGCTTCTCACTGTGCCCTCACACGGTCTGTCCTCTGTACCTGAGCTTCCTTGGTGTCTCCGGGTCCAAATCCCTAAGGACACCCATCAGATTAGGGCCCATCTAAGGGCCTCATTGTAATGTAATAATCTCTTTAAAAGCCCTATCTCTGAACACAATCACGTGCTGAGGTTCCCGCAGCCAGGGCTTCAACAGGGATTTGAGGGGACACAGTCCAGCCCGTAATAGGGGGAGAGCAGGGCAGGTGACTGCCCTGTTTTCCAGATGGAGCTGCTGAGGCTTTGAGGGGTGAGTGCCTCGAGCACAGCCTCCTGCTGTTGCTAAGTTGTCCTGCAGAGCTTTGAAGCCTGAACTAGACACAAGGTCCTGCGGTCTCTGCACTGCCCCTTGCTGGGGGCTTGGGTGTGGACAGCAGGGAGCCTGCAAAACCTGCATCTGAGAGGATGTCCCTAGAGAGCTTCTGGGAGGACCCCACTGGGCTCACACACAGAACGCGGGCCCTTCAGGAAGGCACAAGCTGTTGTTTCTCTGGATGGATTTCTGGCCTGCGGCTAGCCAGCCAGAGAGGCATGTGCCTTCACCCTGGTAAGGCCTGGCTGGGCCTGGAGAGAAAGAAAAGATGCCTCTTTCAGCTAGGTTGAGAAGCCCAGAGTGGCAATAGCTGCGGCTTTGACCAACTGCAGATCCTCCCCGAGCATCCTGAAGTCGTCTAGCTTTGTGGGATATCGTTATACAAATTATTCTCCATGAGGCCGGGGCTTCCTACCCTTCCCAGGCCTGGGTAGTAATCAGTGTACAGTTCAACACACATGGGGTCCCTCCTCCAGGGCTGTACTGCCCCTATGGAAAAGGTGATTTTTGTGTTTTTTTAAACAGGGTCTCTGCTTTTCCCGAGCCTACAATTATTATGGCAAGCCCAATACATGGAGTTTTTTTTTTTTTTTCCTCCAGGCCAACTAGAAGCAGAACTATAGAAAAAGTCTCAGGTCACGTACTATGACAGAAGAGAGAAGGTGAAGGATCAGAGAAAATCTAGGAAGGCCCCTTGGAGGAGGTGGTATTTAAGGCAGGCTTTGAATGGAGGATCAGTTTTTGATGCACCGCTAGGGCCCTGGAGGAGAAGGAGAAACTGGGTTGAAGACCAGCATGAGCAAGGCCCATGCCCATACCAGACAGCAGTAGGGGCCATACTCGGTGCCCCAGAGGCCACACGGGGTACACCAGGCAGAGTTCTGTGCTGAGTGCTCACACTCGTGGCGGCATGCAGTGCTGCTTTGGCTGGCTTTACGAGAGATTTGGGTTCTGTCACCATGCTCAGTGGCTTTGGTCTGGCCACATTTGGTGAATGGCTGCCCCTCCACCTTCCAGGGTGAATATCAAATTGTGTCCATATTCTTCCTTTAACCCATGTGCCCAGATGCATTTTTTTTGGGCGGGGGAAGGTAGGTATTTTTCATTTTTATGGATACATAGTAGCTGTGTGTATGTATATGTGTGTGTGTGTGTGTGTGTGTATGTGTGTGTATGGGGTACGTGAGATTTTTTGACAGAGGCCTACAATGTGCAATAATCACATCAAGGTAAATGGGGTATCCATCATCACCTCAAGTATTTATCATTTCTTTGTGTTACAGACATTCCAGTTATACTCTTTCAGTTATTTTTAAATGTAAAATAAATTACTGTTGACTGTAGTCACCCTGTTGCAATATCAGATACTAGAGTTTATTCATCCTGTCTATATTTTTGCACCCATTAACCATCCCCACCTCCCCTGCCCGCTTCCCAGCCTCTGGTAACCATCATTCTACTCTTTACCTCCCAAATGCATTTTGGGTACCAGCTATTTCTTTGGTCAGTGCTGGTACCACTAGTGGTGCTTTTTTTTTTTCTTTTTCTCCTTTTTTTGAGACCGAGTCTCGCTCTATTGCCCAGGCTGGAGCGCAGTGTTGTGATCTCGGCTCACTGGTGCGATCTTGGCTCACTGCAACCTCTACCTCACAGGTTCAGGCAATTCTCCCTGCTTCAGCCTGCCTAGTAGCTGGGATTACAGGTGCCCACCACCATGCCCGGCTTTTATATTTTTAGTAGAGATAAGGTTTTCACCATGTCGGCCAGGCTGGTCCCGAACTCCTGACCTCAGGCGATCTGCCCACCTCGGCCTCCCAAAGTCCTGGGATTACAGGTGTGAGCCACTGCACCCAGCCCACTGATGGTGCTTTTTAATGAGAAAGTCTGGTCAAGGGCAGCAAGGGCAGAGGCTGGTTCTAGTCCAGGATTCTCAACCTGTCTGCAGGTAGAATCACCTGGGGACTTTGGGAAAAGCCCATTGCCTAGTCTGTCTTCCAGACCAGCTTCATCACAATCTCCAGGAGTGAGACCTAGGGATTGGTGTTTTATTTTTACAGGTTTCCGAGGTGAATCCAATGTGCAGCCCAGTTTGAGCCCCATTGATGTATCTGATCTAAGAGGTTAACAGGTGCAGTAATGTGGGGAGGGGCACATATGCTCTGGCTCTGTCATGTACTGTGTGGATTTGGTAACATTAGTGTTTGGTTTTGTTTGTAAACTTTGTGATGGGTATAATTCTATTACACAGTGTCTAACACGTAATTTGTGCTCAATAAATGGTCACCTCCTCACCGTCTCCTTCCCTGTTCACCTCCTCCTCAGACATAAGCAAGGTCAGTTATGTAATGCTGGCAGGCTGTTGGCAGCAGGCACCGGATAAATGTGTATTGCAGGTTTCCTGCTGTTTATGGATCATGTTTTATTCATGCACATATGATGCAGAATGCTCCCTCTGAGGGGAGAACTTTGAGCCTGCAGATTCAAGATGTGGCAATACATTTATATAAATTGAGGGCACGAAGGCAAGTGGGTGATGAGAAACGCAAAGCCCTGACGGAGGGTTTCACAGGCATTTAGGAAGTGGAGGCCAAGGATGGTCAAGCAGCCTGGAATTGCTCTTTTTCCTAGGTCAGCACTGCCCTCTAGTGGGGCAGAGTCACAGCCAACCCGCGTTTCCTCCTCACTCCTCCCACTTGCGAGAACCATGTAGGGTTAAAATTACTCCAAGTCCAGGCAAAGAAACAGCCTAGGGAGACCAGCCATGCACGCCCCCATTCTTGGACTCATTGTTCCTGAAACACAAAGATAATTCTAGAAAGCTTCTATTCATGCCAGATATCAGAAGATTTGCATGCATTACATATAATTCTCGCTGTTCTACAAGACTGATAACCCTTCTTCCCAGACTCAGAGTTGGGAAGTGAATCTTCCAGAAATTGAGAAATGTAACCAGGATTCCAGCCTGGTAGGAATCAGCCTTGGCTGATTCTCACGCCTTCACCACTGTGCCATGATACCTGCTCTTTCTCTAGGAACTAGGTCCTGGAGTCCTGAGTTAAAATCCACTTCCACCATGTACAAGCTGTGTGACCTTGGTGCAGCTGACTGATCTCTCTGCGCTTCTGTATTCTCATCTACAAAAAGAGTCTCATAAACTCACCTTATCAAGGCATAGTGAGAATGATTGACCTTGAATAAATCAGAAGGGGCAGAGAAAGAGCTGAAGAAAATGACTGCCTCTGGATGGTAGGAAAACTGTGTTTTCCCCCTGCTGAATGCATTACTTTTATAATCAGACCAAATGATCACTTTCCTTGTAAAGAGGTAGAAGCCGTCACCCGTGTGTACCAGCCCTGCGAGATATTATAGGAGAGACCGTTTTCTTGTTTCCTCGAAGTTGAGTCAAGCAAATCTCAAGATTCCTCTAAAGAAAACCTCAGGCTTCCCCCGAAGGGATCTCTCATTTTGTCAAGTACAGAACCCTCAGCTCTGCCCTTCTGCTGCCCTGCTAGCTTGGTGCTGTCTCTGTCACTGCTAAGAAGTCAGGACTGACTGTCATGTGAGATCTCACTGTCCTCAGGTGCCCTCCCTTCCCACGTTCAGGAAGGGATCTGAGCAGAGGTTTGAGTGCAGGGCAGCGTGACTCCTGGGTGCCGTAGGTTCTCCCTTCACCACTCTCCCAAGGACAGCTGAGAAGTGCCTGGTCCTTGCAGTTCCGTTCTATCAGCACCTGAAATTCTATTGCAATAGATAATTGTATTCTTCAGAAGTATGTTCTTCAGAGAATCGTATTTGTCTCTAAGCTTTCTGTCATTAGGAGAAGTGTGATGGGGATTTATTAAAAATTACTCATAAGAAATAAGCCTTGTACATAGAAACAGAGGAGAAGGGAAGATCTAAATGCATGTCAGTGTTTCTGGGTGGTGAGAGATGGTGATGTGTGCTATCATCTTTGTAATAGCGATTGCTAAAATTTATTGAGCACTTACTGTGTGCCAGGCACTGTGGAAAGCCCTTGTGAGGCACTAATCACCCAAACCTCAAAACAATCCTGCGAGGTGGGTACTGTTAACCTCACTCACAGGTGAGAGTATGGAGGGCCAGAGTAGGTAAGTACCTTTGCCAAGGTCGCACAGCCAGTGACTGCAGACCCTGGCCATGCAGCTCTAGGGTCTGTGTTCTTGGCCACTGTGTTATTCTGCCTCTCTATGCTTGGTTTATCCTCAGTCATCCTTAATGAGCATGTGCTGCTTTTAAAATGAAGAAAAGGGGTTTTGTTTGTAAATTAACTTATATGGTTCCATGAATGATAAACGCATATGAAGAAAGACAATACAAATATAATAATGCCTAAAGGGAAATATGAGAACGATGCTAATCCTTTACATGATCCTGTATTTTCCACATTCTCTAAAAAAAGCAGAGTTTACCTAAGTGATTTAAAACGTCATAAAAAAAGAAAATCCTGCTGTTAGAGGCACCAGTAAGAAGAACAAATAACAGCTGATGGTTTTTGAGAATGTCTGTGTTCCAGGAATTGATCAGAAGCATTCTGTGCACTACGTATTTGACCCTCAATAACCCCTTAGGAGGTAGGGATTGTTGTCATCCCATTTTACAGAGGAGGAAACTGAGGCCGAGGGAGCATTTGTACCATGCTCACAGACACACCAGTACAGCAGAGCCTTGACACCGATCCTCCCTCAAGGTCAGTAGTACCTCTCTGTCCTTTTCCACCCCAGGAGACCTTGAGGGTCAGAAACACGAATGGGCGCATCTAATTGCAAAGTGAGTAGGGGAGCTGATAGCAGTCCCTGGGTTTCTGGATGGCCTGTTTGGCTTTGCTCTCAGGGGCATAAAGAGTTTATGCCAGCAGGTAGCAGATGCCTGCAGCTCCTCGGGCAGCCTGTGCTCCTCTCACCCAGCCCCACAGGCTGTTCAACGCAGGAGCCATGCCCCATGGTACACTTTGACAAAGAGAAAAATAAAGGTTCACATGGAAGGGTCAACATTTTTCTCAAACAATGCAGCATGCACCACCATAGCCAGCCAGTGATACTATCTCTTCCAAGAGCAGGCCTTCCAGTGAGCCTGCAGAAGCCGCAGGGCCAGGCGGAAGGAGGGAGAACAAGAATGGCTGCCATGGAGTCTTCCTCTTGGAGCATCAGTGGAAACTGATGTTTATGAAGTGCTTCATCTGTGCCAGGGCTGGGCCCCCACCATTGCTTTCATTTATTACTCACCACAGCCCTATAAAATGTCTTAGTAGCACACTACTTTTCAGATGCAGCAAACCAGCATAGAGAGGCTGAGGGGGCTCCCCAGGTTTCCAGGCAGTTAAGTTGGTAGTACTTGGACGCACATCCAGTCCAGCTCTAGAACCCACTCTGAATCCCACCCCACCTGCCCTCTGAAGGGCAACTGGGCTTCCCTGCTGTAAGTTTTGATTTCAGAGTAGCCGTGTGCCTGCAACTGAATGGCCTCCTCGATTCAAGGAGCTGCCTTTGAATAGCAAAGTTTGGTTGTTTTTGTTCTTCAGCCCTGTCTATTTGCACGTGAGCTAACTGGGGACCCAGTTTTGCGTAGGCATATTGTGGTTAAGCTGCTGCCTGGAAGCCAAGTGCCCCGGGGCGAGCTGCTTAAGTGGGCCTCATGCCTTCTTGGATGAAACTGGGATGGTAGCACCCAACCCATTGCCTAGTTGGGAGTAATCCTGAGGTAACATTTGTGAATCACATAGTCCAACTGGCGTCACACAGCAGGCACTCAAATAGCCATTTGTGTGTATGTACTTATATCACGCATGTGCATACGTGTGTATTAAAAATATTAAAATCACGTTTTCTTGCCTGAAACGTAGATACACAGCTTACACGTTGTTGTGAAATAAATACCCATGAAGTCTATAAACAAATCAACCACAAAACCAGCATTGGAGAATCTCCTCCCCACCTCTCCCCAAGGACCCTCCCTTCCCCCAACAGTAACCACAGTCCTGACTTCTGTAATATTCCTTTCCCTGGTTTTCTTTATAGTTTGACTCCCTGTCACTAAAGAGTTAACTTTGCTGTTTGGAATCCTGCATAAGTAGAATCACACCAGGACGTGTTTTTCTGCCAGGCATTACATCTTTCAACTTCAACCATGTCGTTGATGATCACCTATAGATGATCTGTTTTCTTTGCTGTAGAGTAACTCCAGAGTACGGGAGATCACAGTATGTTTTTCTGTTCTACCATGGTTGGGCATTTGGGATAGTTTCCAATTGGGAAATCTTACAAACAGTGCTGGTGTGCGCATTCTTGGATGCTTCTCCCAGTCCGTCAGCACACTTTCCGTGGGGTGTTTACCAAGGACTCAGAATTGTGCATCATTGGATTAGTTTATCTTCACTTTTTCAGACACTGCCAAGTTTTGCCAAGGTGTTGTCCAATTTACACTCCTACCAGCAGTGTAGGAGAGTTTCAGATCCTTGCCAACACTTGGTAGTGTCAGACTCTTTAACCAGCTGAAACACACTCGTATGTTATTGGGGTTTAAATTTATAATTCTCTGAATTCTAATAAGACTGACCATGTTCTTATATCTTATTGTTCATTTGGATTTCCTGTTTTGTGAAATGCCTATTAAGGTTTCTGTCGATTTTTCTCCTGGTTTTTTTCTTTCTCATCAATTTGTAGTAGTTTTTATATAGTCTACATATGAACTCCTTGATTCTTACATGTATTATAAAAATATATGTGTTACACATGTATTTTCCCACATTTTCACATTCTTGGTGAACTCTTCTGATAAATCAGCTTCACTCTGATAATGAAGTTGTTAATTGTAATGTAGTCCAGTCTTTTCTTTCAATAGCTAGTGTTTTTTAAGTTTGGTTTAAGAAATCTTTCAGCCGGGCTCAGTGGCTCATGCCTGTAATCCTAGCACTTTGGGAGGCCAAGGCGGGTGGATCACCTGAGGTCAAAAATTCAGGACCAGCCTGGTCAACATGGTGAAACCCTGTCTCTACTAAAAATACAAAAATTAGCCAGGCATGGTGCCACGTGCCTGTAATCCCAGCTACTCAAGAGGCTGAGGCAGGAGAATCACTTGAACCTGCTGTGGGGACGGCAGAGGTTCCAGTGAGCTGAGATCAAGTCACTTCACTCTAACCGGGGTGAAAAAGCAAAACTCCGTCTCAAAAAAAAAAAAAAAAAGAAATATTTCTCTACCCCCAACATCATGAAGGTACTTTACTCTGTCATTTTCTAGAAGCTTTTATGTTTTCCTTTTCACCCTTATAGTCTCTGGTCTCTGACCCACCTGGAATTGATTTTTGCACATGTTGTGAGGTGAGGCTCATTCCCCCACCACCCCCCTCCCTCCGCCCACCGCCTATAGTTGCAAATTGTCCTAGCACCATTTATGGAAAATACCATTCTTTCCCCCACTGTTT
Organism: Pan troglodytes; assembly: GCF_028858775.2. Lineage (NCBI taxonomy): Eukaryota > Metazoa > Chordata > Mammalia > Primates > Hominidae > Pan > Pan troglodytes. Next base: position 83,884,768 of record NC_072414.2, read on the forward strand.
TGCAGTGCACACTTTGTCATAAAGCAGATGTCTGTAAGGGTGTGGATCTGTTGTTGGGCTTCTCTTTTGCTTCATTGCTATATTTGTTATTTCTTGTGCCAGAGGCACCTTGGCTTTAAAAGAAGTCCTGATACCCAACAGGGAAAGTCTTGACAACAGTTGTGCTTCTTCAAACATGTCTAGACTGGCCTTGGTCCTTAGCATTTCTATGAACGATTTAGAATCAGCTTGCTACATTCCACAAACACAAAATGTTCCCTAGTACTTTTATTATCTATTATTATTATTATTTTTTTTTTTTTTTGAGCTGGAGTTTCGCTTTTGTTGCTCAGGCTGGAGTGCAATGGCGCTATCTTGGCTCACCTCAACCTCTGCCTCCCAGGTTCAAGCAATTCTCCTGCCTCAGCCTCCTGAGTGCCTGGGATTACAGGCATGTACCACCATGCCCAGCTAATTTTGTATTTTTGGTAGAGTCGGGGTTGTCTCCATGTTGGTCAGGCTGGTCTTGAACTCCCAACCTCAGGTGATCCACCTGCCTCGGCCTCCCAAAGTGCTGGGATTAGAGGTGTGAGCCATCACGCCCAGCCCCATCTATTATTATATCTTATATCAGTAATAGTATTAAAGTTGAATAATTCTTCCTGGACCAGAAAATTTCAAGTTTCCAGTTGTATTTTCCAAATTCTTCTGGTTACATGCACCTAGTCTGACCCTTCATGTAGACTTAGTGAGTCCCATGGTCGGATTGCATCTAGAAGGAGGTACATCGAGTGGGAGAGTCCACAGCACAGACAGAGACATCTGCAGAGGGACTTGGGGAAAGAGCACTGGTCAGGGAAAGAGGAGGTTTGGGTCTGGGTCCCAGCTCTGCCACCAACTGGCCAGGTGAGCTTGGGCAAGCCATTGCCAAGAAGAGTCGCTCACTCCTTCTTCTGCATGGCCACTGTGACTAGTGCTCTCAACCACACATCCTTTCAACAAACAGCGAACTTACTGTCCATCAGCACTGGGGCGAAATAGGAATAGAAAGAAGAATAAAGCATCATCTCTGCCTGAGGGGCTTAGCATCTACAACAGTGTCTCTTGGACTGTGCTGCAGTCAACACCAGAACTGAGAAATGACACACACAAAAAAATGTTTTGTGGTCAAATAATTAACACAAAACCTTTGTGCAATATTCCATTCATGCATATTAGCATTTATGAGATCTGAGAAGTCTTGGAGTTTAACCCAGATTTGCTTAACGATTGTATTAGTTTTCTATCACTGCTGTAACAAATTATTGCAAACTTAGTGTAAAACACAAATTTGTTATCTTACGCTTCTGGAGGTCAGACATCCATATTGGGTCTTACTGGGCTACAATCAAGGTGCCGGCAGGGCTGTGATCCTGCGTGGAGGAGAAAATCTGTTTTCTTGCCTTCTCCAGCTTCTATAGGCTGCCCACAAGCTTTGGCTCATGGCCATCCACCATCTTCAAAGCCAGCATGACTAGTCAGCTCTTTCTCATGATGCCGTCTCTCTGGCTCTGCCATCACATCCCCATTTCTGACTCGGACTCCCTCTTCACATTTAAAGGATCCTTGTGATAAGATTGTGCCTATGGGGACTCTCCAGTATAATCTCTTAATCTACAACGTTAATTCCTCTTGGTCGCTTAAGGTAACATAGTTGCCTTAAGGGATTGGGATGTGGAGGTTTTTGGGGGCCGCTGTTCTTCCTGCCACGGTAGTGGAACCCCTGTGAGTCCACTTACCCCAGCTTTATTTATTTATTTATTTGTTATTTATTTGTTATTATTATTATTTTTTTTTTTTTTGAGATGGAGTCTGTCTCTGTCGCCCAGGCTGGAGTGCAGTGGCGTGATCTCGGCTTACTACAAGCTCCGCCTCTTGGGTTCATGCCATTCTCCTGCCTCAGCCTCCTGAGTAGCTGTTGACTACAGGCACCTGCCACCACGCCTGGCTAATTTTTTGTATTTTTAGTAGAGACAGGGTTTCACCGTGTTAGCCAGGATGAACTTGATCTCCTGACCTCGTGATCCGCTTGCCTCAGCCTCCCAAAGTGCTGGGATTACAGGCGTGAGCCACCACGCCCAGCCACCCCAGCTTTATTAAAGCACATCTGACACTGTGTGGCACATGGTGTGGAGGACTCGGTGCAGGGTGGGATCTTCCTCTAGCCCCTCACCATCATGTACTCTCATCTTGGTACTGCTCCTGATATCATGTGATAGATTTGTGTTTGTTGCCATTCTTCAAACTCCACAAGGGTGAGGTTTTCATCTGTTTTGTTCACTGCTATGTCCCATAGTGTTCACTGCTGCTGACATAGTCCTAGCAACTAGGAGGTTCTCAGTGGGTATTTGTTGACCGAGAGTGGTGGAAAGTCTTTCTAATAAGACAGCAAGCTTCTTGAGGGCAAAATTCTTGTCTGAGTTATCTTTTCTTCCCCAGGGTCCAGAGGTGGCTGGTGCTAAATTTAAAGATTATATAGTGCGGGAAAAGGCAGACTCACCACCAGGAAGTCTTGCTGGAGGTCGTTTTCTTAAGGAATTTGCCGTAGTGTATACCTAGACTAATCTGTCATGGGCAGAAACTCTTCATCATCTGGGTATAAGTTGAGATAATAAGCTTCTCAGGCAAATTTGCAACAGAGGGTCCCAAACTTTCTTGGTTCACAGCGTCCTGAGTCCAAAAGAAATACGTAATAGTTTTGTTTATCAAGCAGTTAGGCTCATACTGCTTAGTAAGTGTTGCTATCCTCACAACATAGAGTAGCTGCTTGAAAACCATGATACATATCAACAGAAAAAATATATATTTTTTAATCATAATCGCTTACTAATGGGATGTGTGTCCCTGTTGGCAACTGCACAGTTTCTGAAACCTTGGAATCAGATTGGACATTGCCACCCTCATTTTCTGTGCATATTGATTTCCACACTTGGTTTTCTCACAGCAACTATGGAAAACTCAGCTCACAAAGATGTAATGTCATTGAAAGAAATCCAGTGTTGACACCATAGGCTACCTTGGGATAGTAGATTCACATGTCCAAGAGATGTCAGGTATTGCTGTGTTTCCATTAGAAACTCAAGATATTCTGCGTTACCCCTGTGAGTTCACTGCAGTACCCAATGGTGTCCCAGCACAGTCTGTAAACTGAAGATTTGTGCTAATTCACTGAAGGCCTGTGTACAGAATGCCAGAGCCAGATCACCATGCAGGGGGGCACTGCATTCAGACCCTGGTCCCCTTGTCCAGCCATCTCATCCCTGGGAGGTCGGGCTGGCAACCCAGTGTGCCAACATGCTTGGCTTGGCAAGCAGCAGATCAGTGGGGTGGACTCCAGACATCCAGTCAGTCTGGATGCTGATGAGGCTTGAGATTACAGCTGTTTCCCAGCAAGAACTCCTTCCTGGGCCTGGCCGGCTCCCAGCTCCAGCCCCTGTCCCCCAAAGATAGCTTTAAGAAATGAGGTATGGAGGGTGTAGTGAGCTTTGGAAAGAGAAGGACTGGGAACCCAGGTGGGTGCCAGCCCTCATTGTTGTAGGAGAGTCACAGGTGTCATCTATTTAACAAACCCTTCCCTGGGTCTTTCTGTGTGCCAGACACTTTTGTAAGAGCTTTGCAAATAGGAGGTCATTCAATCCTCACCACAACCCCATGAAGTCGATCTATTATTACCCCCACTTTACAGAAGAAGCTGAGGCATGGGAGGTTAAATATACCTTGCCCAAAGGTTCATGGAGCTGGGAAGTGGTAGAGCTGGGATTTGAACCCAGGCGGTTCATACTCTCACCTGGACTTTTCCCTTAGCGGGTTAGAAAACCCGGGCAATCCTTCCCACTGTGCTGCTTTCTAGCAACGTGCTGGGGCCGGGTGCTGAACCACTCTAAGATTCTGTTTTTCCGCTGTGAAACAGGCCCAGTAAACTTCCCCCTGGGGTCATTGAATGGCTTCCAGGAGATCAGGCATGTAAAGTGCTTTCAATTATCCAGGGTAGTAGCACAGAAAGCCTTCAGGCCTCCCTGACTAGGGAATCCCAGGCTCTCCTCCCCACCGACATACATGAACCTGGAAGACAGCAGGGGGCAGCACCGGGCCGCTGCAGAAGGTTCTGCACCTGGAGGCGCTGGCCCTTCCTTCCACAGGGATCCTGCATCTCAGTACCTGGCAATCTGCTCCTCCTCCGTTCAGGCAGAACATTCGAGCTGGCTTTGCCAAAACAAGAACAAAATCACAGCCTGGCAGGATGAATTAAGGGGGAAACCAAGGAAGAAAGCTCAGCATAACCGTTGTTAGCTCAGAACCTGCCTTGCATATCTGGGCCCTCTGAAGCTGCTCGTTTCAGTTGTTAAGATATTTCTGAAGGCACTTCCCGATGCATGAAGGCCCCTCCCACGTCCCACCACCGGACTGTCCTTTGAAAAAGGTTCGAGAACGCGTTGCAGGTGGAGGTTTACCTTGAGGTCCGTGTGACGAGGAGCGACATAGAAAAGTGACCAGGGGTTGCACCTGAGGAGGAAGATGCCGTTTATACCAAAATACATGTGCACAATGTCTTTGGTGTTTGGCATGGGGTCCTATCAACTCCATCCTGTTCCTTTTTAGCTTATCTTTGTTCAGCTGAAACCCAGATGAGAACAGGACCTTGAAAAAGCCACAATTCAAACTCTGGAAACCCACACCTTCTCATAGAGGAATTTGGTGGAGACGCTGCCTCAGGGTGTGGTGTCTCCACAGCAGGCCACTGCTGTTCCCTGCTGTTCCCTGTTCAAGCCACCATCCCCACTCACTGGCCCATCTGGGCCCTGTGGGGCTCCTGTGGACAGCTGAGGCCAGCAGCTTGAGGGACGCCCCTCCTTTTCTGCAAGAGGGCAGGAGGCCTGGGACCCCAGTTGTGCTATGATGTCTGGCTAGTCCTCACTTTCAACTGTACTGTCCCCAAGCATGGGGGTAACAGCACAGTCTCGATGCAACCTCTTCAGCTTGTTGGTTGTTTCTGTTTTTCCAAGGATGCTGAAGGCTTGGTCCTTTGACCTATTAAGTATTAATAATAATTCTCCTTAGTCTGTAGGGCATGGATCAGTGACGAATACATTGCTTGGGGGATTTATTTAAGGGAAGAAGGGCTATGATTATGGGTGATGGGGGAGGTGCCGGGAGTCACAGCGGATGAGTCAGAAGGGTAGGCACAGCACCCATGGCAAGAGAATTGTATCCCTGTGCTCTGTGTCCTGTTCTTTTGGGAAGGCCTGAGCAGTGAGTTTGTTTGCTGAGCCATCTCTAGAGTGCCCGTAACTCTGACTGCTGGCTTACCACAGCCTGCAACCTGGATGGGAGGATATGACTGGCTTCAGGACTTTGCAGGAATCTCTGTGGTCTAGCGTGGGTGCCGCTTCTGACTCGGACAACTGCTTTCCATGCCCTCTACTTCCTGCTGTTTTCTCAGATCCTCTTCCTGCTGCTCTGCTCCCTAACCACAACCCCACTAAATAGAGCCCCCTAATTCTAGCCCATTCTCGAAAGATCTTTTCCAGTAACATCCCCTGCCCCCAACTTTGTGAGCTTGGTTATCTTAAAGTTATGACAAACCAGAGATAATGTGCTGATCATGTGAACGTCACTCTTCTCCAAAGTGACACATTTTCATTTTTTAAAATGCAGCTTATTAACAGAAATAAGATTCTACAGTTTCTGGTTGGCCGTGGAGTGACTATTTGGAAACAGTGGAACTTCCAGATTTCTTCGCATCCAAGTAGGATTTTGCTGAGGGTGGACTCAGCCCTGTTTCTCTGATATAAAACATTTTCTTCATTCTTTCCTTCATCAAACATCTCCTATAAGCCCTGTTCAAGTGACTGCTTCAGGGTTCTGGGTTCCTGTCTGTAAATGTGTGTTAGTTCATTCTTGCCTTGCTATAAAGAAATACCTGAGGCTGGGTAGTTTACAAAGAAAGGAGATTCGAGTGGCTCGGGGTTTTGCAGACAGTACGGGAAGCATGTTGTTGGCATCTGCTCCTGGTGAAGGTCTCCGGAAGCTTCCAATCATGGCAGGAGGCAAAGGGGGAGCAGGCACCTTACATGGCGAGAGCCAGAGCAAGAGGGAGAAGGGGAGGTCCCAGACTCCTTTAAACAATCAGATCTTGTGTGAACTGAGTGAGAGCACACTCATCACCAAGGGGGCGGTGCTGAGCCATTCATAAGGGGTCTGCCCCCATGATCTAACACCTCCTACTAGGCCCCACCTCCAATATTATGGATTACACTTCAACATGAGATTTGGAGGGGACAAACATGCAAACTATATTACGTGGCTTCCTTTGCCCGGTATTTAAAAACCATTTGCCTTCCTCTGTGTAGTTTAAGTTGTTTTTCCCCACTCCAAGTCAATGAATGTGTTCGGAGGAGGGAAAGCTTCAAGTCAGCGAGGCTAGGATTTTTACTGGTTGGTTCAATGCTGAATCCCCAACCCTGAGAATAGTACTTGGCACATAGAAGGAGCTCAGTAAAACTTGACTGAATGGATGAATATGTGATTGGTTCCACAATGACATAACCGAGAGAATTTAGGGTGAGTTGGTCTACCCCTATGAACAGACTAGGCTGGAGAGCTACCCTCCACTGGGCTTAGGTTCCCAGCAGTGACATTCATCTCTCACTCTGCTCTCCAGGTGCCTGTGTGGCCTGTTAGCACCCAGCCTTGGAGCTGCCTGGCCTGGAATTACCCATGCACTGACTGTCGTCATCAGATGGCCAGCTTCTAAAGGGAAGGGCCACTTTCTGGACTCTTATTTTTGCCTCCAGGGCCTGGAGAACTGTCAGTGCTCAAGAAATGTCTACCAAATTGAAATTTAAATAGATACAGCCTGTGGGTTTGAGTTTTGGGATCAGTACTTTTCCCAGAATGTCCTAAAATTTCTGTGTAAAATACCAGGTATTGTATCGATCAGTTACTTAAGCACTGCCCAGAGCCTGCCATTTTCTCAAGTGCTACAGAATCACTTAATTCCTGACCAGCTGTTACAAGCAGCCACAACAACAGTGGAAACAGATAATGACTTCAAAACATGGACAGAAATTGAAGAATTGAAATTAATAAATATGTAATTAAATGTTAGATATTTACCGTTGTGTGAACTTTGTTATTTGCTGGATTTCAGAGTCTCAGACGTTTTATTATATTTGAAAATAATTTGTGGCGTAAATTATCCTCACTTCACAAAAAATTCTTGAGTTTGCACAGTGGGTGTCAAGGGATCTTAGCCAACCATAAATTAAATAAGTTACATAAAAGTAAGTAAATGTAAAAGCAAAATTATAAAAGTCTTTTCAAAAGTGTGGATGGCAGAAAAAATATTTAATGATAGATGCGGATGTATTTTAATATGTTTGATGTGTGGTGAAGTCCTCTAGAAGTAAGGGACACAAATTTCAAAGCAACCTACCCGAAATACTGTAGAATTGTAGCATAATATACAGAGCTTTCATAGAGTTTCCAAAAATTAGAAATTCAGGCTTTCCCCTCTAGGATTTTTAGATGAATTCCTAATGTCATCTCATCTCATCAGTGTAAAATAATCTCCTTGACCTTTGGTGATTTTGCTCATCGAATAGCTTCTGTTTTGTAATCTATTTTTTTCATCATCTTCTTTCAGGAATCCTGTTCACGATGCTGGTATTCGGACCAGCCTGCGGGTTTATCCTGGGCTCTTTCTGTACCAAAATCTACGTGGATGCGGTCTTCATTGACACAAGTAAGGAATATATCTCCATGTCTACCTTCCATCCGCAAGCGTTTCCTCCCTTATAAATGCGGCTTCAGCCTGTGGGTTCTAAAACCTTCTTGCTAAGAGACAGTCTTGATGCCCCTGCCTCTGTAGCTGGGGCTCACCTGAGATTAGATGAAAGAACGTGAGTGTTGGTTCAGAGGGCCTGACTCAAGTCTGGGTTCTGCCAACATCTACCTAGAGGCTGAATAACCCCCAATAGCTGATTTTACTCCTCAAATCTGTATTTTCCTTATCTGTAAATAAAGGGTAACAATAATTACATCGGCCTGGCAGATAAGAATTTAATGAGAGTGTCTGTGTAGAAATGCTTGGCATATGCTCATTGAGTGGGGGCCCATTAACCTATGTGAGGATCCTGCTTTCCAAACTAAAAGTTGGAGCATGTGTTCTGGAGGTGCAAGTGTACGAACGGGGTCAATGAGACAGAATATTGGAACATCCTTTTAGAAGACACTGTTGTGGTGGCCTTTGTGAGGAAATATCCACATTCAAAACCATTTTAAGCAGAACCTGTGTTCTTAGCAGGAAGTGGAAGTGCATTTCTCAGAATACCCTGAGTTCCCCAATCCATGATTGTGGGATTGAATGGGATGCTAGATTGATGGGCTAGACTATGCTGTGGTGACAGACAGTCCCAAAACCTCAGTGATTTTATACAACTAAGGTTTATTTCTTGGTCACACTACATGTGCAGTGTAGGTCAGCAGTGTCAGGGTCAGGGAGACTTGGCTCATCGTGGTGACCTGTAGATCTACTCTCAGGATCGATAAGCATTCTCAGCCCCCGAGGCCCAGGCCCACAGAAGTTCCATCCTGACCCCAGCTTGCCCAGTTACCAAGAAAGGAAACCAGTTTTACTCTGGCCCTTGAAACCTCTACTCAGAAATGACATACAATGTTTCCCCTCATATTTCATTAACCAAAGCAAGTCACGTGGTGTATTGGTTTCCTGTTGCTGCATAAGAAATAACCCCAAACCTAATGACCTAAAACAGCAGACATTTCTTATCATACTGTTTTTCGTATTTTTTTCTGTGGGTCTGGAATACAGGAGCAGCTTCACTGGGCAGTTCTAGCTCAGGGTCTCTTATGAGGCTGCAGTCAAGGTGTTGCAAGGTGGCAACCTGGTCTTGGATCATCCCAAGGCTCAGCTTGGGGAGGATCCACTTCCAAGCTCACTGCCATGGGCCCACAGGAGGGGGCTACCTCACCGTGATACCCCTGAAGCAAACAACCCAAGGGAAGGTGAGAGAGAGCACCTGAGGCAGGAGCCACAGTCTTTTTATAACCTAATCTCAGAAGTGACATCTCATTACTTCTGCTGTGTTTTGTTTGTTAGAAGCTAGTCACTTGTTCAGGTTTACTATCAAAAGAGAAGGGATTATTACGCAAGGACCAGAATACCAGGCAGCAGGGACTTTAGGGGACCGTCTGGGTCATTGCCTACCACGTGCTGTCACATCTCTACCTTGTGTCTGAAAAGGAACACTATATTTCCATGTAGTTTAGCATGCAGCAAAGCCATATTTCCTTTCTCTCTGAAAACAGAGGGTGAGAAGCCATTCCAGCCTCTGCTTCTCATGCCGATCTATCCTCAGGATCAATAAGAATACTCAGTCCCCAGGTTCTCAATCCGTCATCTCTTGACAATGCTAAATTTACTAATTCACCCCAAAGAAATAATGTGGTTTTAAATCCAAGTCGCTTTGTGATTCACTCCATTAATCCTACTGATATATTTACTTGTAGCTAATGATGTTACAAATTTCCAAGTGGAAAAAAAAAATCAGAGGCAGCCCTATTTATTTATACTTTTAAAGTGCTGAGTCTGTTCCGAAGGTGATTGAGTGCTGGTGTTTTGCAGCCATCGGCTGGCCCTTTGAACCCGTTTCCTAGGGAGTGTGGTAACGGGTAGGCTGGGAAGACACAGGACACATGAAGTGCGTCAGTTTCCATCTTGCTCGTATAGACAGGTCAGCTTCCACCACTGCACCCAAGGCAGCACAAGACAGGGCCAGCAGAGGGGATAGAGAGGAGGCATACTCCTGATGCAATGGGGAAGCCACCTTGAAGGGTAGCAGAGTGGCCAGGTAGCATATTTTGCCCTCAGTGCTATCAGTGGTGGCCTTGAACCAAAAGCCTGTGAATGACCAGAATATCTGAGCTGGAAAGAGCCTCAGACATCATTCCTTTCCAACTCTTTCATTTTACAAATGAGGAAACCGAGTCACAGAGAGGGGAAGGGATGTCCCCAATCCAAGGAATGTATCTCTATAAAACCCAGATCTCCTGAGCCTGCCTGTGGAGATTGCACTCACCAAACTCTCTTAGAAGAATGAAACAGCACCTTTTCTCAGTGCCTGAAATGACCAGTGGGTAGACAGATGGCTGGAGGGGGCTTAGCCCATCCACTCCCAGTTCCCTCCATTTGCTGAGGCTGTTCCTTCAGCCTGGAATGCTGTTCCCATCTTACTGTGTTCAGCATCTCTGTTTGCCCGTTAAGGCCCAGGGTGGAGCGGTGTGATCCATGGTTCCAGGCTCATTGGCTACTTGGTGCCTGCATGGATGTAAGGCAGGTGGGCTCCTTTCAGTCCCGTGTGGGCATCTCGCTGATGGCAGCCTTCCCCACCAAGTTGATAGCGGACTTCCCTTTCTGTTTCTAAAGAATGCAAGGTGCATTGTCAGTCATGGTCTTTGTTTGCGTCCTTCCCGGAGGCACCGTGAGGTGCAGCTCTTTACCGGTAGAGGGCAGAAGAATATCATTTATCCTATTTAGGGAGTCAGCCATAGAATTCTATAGTTGCCAGCAGTTTTTATTGTTTCTAGTCTTGTGACTGAAACTTGCCGCCTGCAGGTGGATTTGGGCTGTATTTGAGGAGGGGATTCTTAATTGCTTTAGGGCCTCCCCTATCTTTTCCTTGCTTTCCTAAAACAGTGCTCTTCTGTAGGGCTGTCCAATGTATGGGAACATTACTGTAGGCATTAATAGGCAAGGGCCACACACGTGGACACATGTTTCTGAAGTCCCCACTGAGATTGGGGTCCAGGAAAAGCAGCAGCCTAAAATTTGTGGGGAAGGAGCAAGGCAGGTCAACAGAGGGCCCTCGTTATGGGGTAGATGGAGGAGAGAAGGCGGCGTCCACCACATAGCCTGGTGCCAGCATTGAGAGGAGAATCCAGTGAGGAAGCCTGGTTGAAACTTGTGAGTAGATGCAGCTGGGGTGCCAAGGAGGGCTGGTTGTAGACATGGGCCAGTTCTGGGGTGACAGCCCCCACGGGGCACCTTGCCTGGAGGTCCCAGCTGGCTCCACTTGGACATGGGCTGCTTCCGCTGCTGCCTTTCATCCATGTTTGATCGCTACGTGGTTCCCTTTGCTCCTCAGCTCAGGGAGAATAAATCCCTCCCCTGAGAGCTGGGGGAAGAAATGATGGTGCCTCCAGAATTTCTTTTTTAGGTTCTTTGTTAACTGAAACCCAGGTGAGAACAGGACCTTGAAAAAATGGACTTAGTAGCAGAGTACATATCTAATCACTGCCTTGGCCAACCTTAACTATGTGGGTTTATTACAAAAAGATTAGTAGTAACAGCAGCCATGAATTGGTCACTTCTTAAAGCTATACATAGATTGCCTCATTGGAGCCTCAGCACATTCTCATGGGAGTGTAGATCCTACTGTTAGGTGAGGCATTATCATGCAGTGGTTAAGAATTCAAGCACTGGAATCAGACTCCATTTGAATCCTGACTACACCCCCTTATGAGTTCTGTGATCCTGGGGATATCGCACACACATCCTGAGTCTGTGTGTGGATGGCATGAGTTACTCATGCAAAGCATTTAGCACAGTGCCTGGCGTATAGTAAGCACACAATAAATACTTATAGTAAGAACTCCGAGAGGTTAACAGTTTCCACAGCTAGGGATAGAGCAGGGATTCATCGCCAGGCCTGTCTGACCTCAAAGCCCCACTCTTAACAGAACAGCTGGCTTCCCTGAAACATCTCCAGGAATTTAGCCAGAAGGCGGCTCCCTTCCATGGACAAAGGCCTTGCTGAGATGGCCTAGCCTCACCAGCACATCCATGCAGACTTGTCCTGAGGCACACACCAGCCGGCCTCGCAGAAGGCTGCATGGCGTTTGCAGCTGGAACAAGATGTGGCCATCTGTTTGCTTCACAAAAAAGGTCAACAGACTGAGAGCCTCCTGCTCTGCCATCCTGAGGGCTGGCTGCTACTGCTAGATTCCTTCATTTTGGGCTAATTAGCCCAATGGCTGCGATTCTAGATGTTCAATGCCACCCTCCAGCCTTAGTCCCTTCCTGTCTCCAGTTTCTAATTAGGTTTGTAACTTAATGATACTCTTGGAATTCTTGAGTCCCATAGCAAAAGTTTGGCAACATAGGTTAAACAAATGGGTAAATGAACTACAAAAAAAAAAAGTCCATATGGCACAGGAAAAAGAAGTAAATGTCCCCAATTTGCTTTGATCTCCTCTTCTCACAATCTCAAGTATCCTCATGAGCGTGTGGGTGGGTTGGTTGGTTAGTTTTAAACTGGCTTAACTGTATTTCCAGTGACTTTTCATTTGATCTTGGAAATGGGTGGAAATCTCCATGAGGCTCCTAGTTCAGTTGACCTTTGACAGAGAGAGCAAACAGCTGTCAACAGCTCTCAATTCACCCAATACAAGCAACAAATAAGAACAACCCAGAAGTCAGATACAAAGAGTGGAAGGGTTAGAAAAATTAATCTTGTAAGGCCAGGCATAGTGGCTCTCACCTGTAATCCCAGCATTTTGGGAGGCCGAGGCAGGTGGATCACCTGAGGTCAGGAGTTTGAGACCAGACCAGCCAATATGGTGAAACCCTGTCTCTACTAAAAATACAAAAAAATTAGCCGGGCGTGATGGTAGGCACCTGTAATCTCAGCTACTTGGGAGGCTGACGCAGGAGAATTGCTTGAACCCAGGAGGTGAAGGTTGCAGTGAGCTGAGATCTCACCACTGCACTACAGCCTGGGCAATAGAGTGAAACTCCATCTCAAAAAAACAAAAACAAAAACAAAAAAAAACAGAAAATGGATCTAGAAAAGGAGAAACACCTTCTATGCCTGTTGACACCTATGTCAAGACAAGTCCAAGATGTGCCTGGCTTCATGACAGATATTTCATGGTACACCCAGTGTATGGCTCTTTGCTCTACTCTGCAACCCTTTTCTCCTGTCCCCTTTACCAGAGTTCCCTCAGAATGAAATGGCATCTGTTCTCATCATCTGGAATGACCACGGGGTAGATTAGTGGCTTGATGAGGGAGTTGAGCCTATTTACTTAGAGTCCCCAGAATGCGCCACACCTTGACTCAGCCTGTTCCCGCAGCCTGGGATACTGTCTCTACCTCATTTTATTCAACATCTTTCTTCATCCATGTGTCTAGTTTTGTTGGCAATTGAATGCATCTAAGTAAATGAGACAGATTGGTGCTTTCAGTTTTGTTCTGGGCATCTTACTGAAAGCAGCCCTTGCCAGAAGGCTGAAACTGCAGCCATTTTTTTTAAAGTTAAGACACTAACTAGAACCAAATAGAGAAGTAAAGAGGTTTTCAAGCCTTCCTCCCTACTTTTATCTAAAACAATACTTTTGCTATGCCAAGCCTGCCTGAGACTGCTGTTCTTATAGAACGTGGATTTTTATTTCCTAAACCTTTTGTACTAGTCAGGGTAGGCTAGGTTATGTTGCGGTAACAAACAGCTCCCAACTCTCAGCAGCTTAGAATACTAAAGGGTTCTTTCTTCTTTGTGCTACATCCAGTGCAGGTCAACAGGGACATTTCATTTATTGTAGCCTGTCAGATACCATCTTAGGAGGAAAGAGGGGGTGGAGTCATGTACCAGCTCATACACACTTCCACACAGAAGTGATATATGTCCCCTTGCTCACATTTCACAGGCAGAGCTCTGTGGCTTATAGTTACACCTAACTTCACAGAGTGAGGAGGTGTCATCCTCCTTGTCCTCAGAGGAAGAGGATCCAATGCAGACACTGATAACATCTACCACACCGTCCTCTTCCAGCCACACAGAGAACTCTCCCTCAATATCCCTAGTTCTGAAACAGTGTCTGTAGAGCATTGACGGACAATTACCAACAGGTGGAGGGAGATTTTTCACCAAAACTAGCCAAAATACCTCATAAAAATTATATTTGTTAGCTGGGCACAGTGGTTCACACCTGTAATCTCAGCACTTTGGGAGGCCAACGCGGGTGGATCACCTGAGGTCAGGAGTTCAAGACCAGCCTGGCCAACATGGTGAAACCCCATCTCTACCAAAAGTACAAAAAGTAGCCGGGAATGGTGGTGGGCACCTGTAATCTCAGCTACTTGAGAGGCTAAGGCAGGAGAATCGCTTGAACCCAGGAGGTGGAGGTTGCAGTAAGCCAAGATCACACCACTGCACTCCAGCCTCGCCGACAGAGCGAGATCCACCTCAAAAGAAAATAAAATTAGTATTTGTTATAGAGATGGACAGAGGCAAGACATGTCTCAGACAGGTCCATCCAGTAGCTGTCTTCCCCAGATCAAACTCACCAAAGCCTCCCCCGCCCTCAGGGCAGCACACTCCACAGCTGAGCAGTTTCCCTCAGCATGTTATTTCTCTCTGCCACAGTGCTCCGGATAATTGAAATGGAGAAAAAAATCAATACTTCCCAAAATAGTCAGTGATGAGTGTCTTGGATCTACAGAATCCTGCTGTCCACCACCTTCACGCAGGCCCTGTCTCCTGTCCTTGCCCGGGTGGCAGGCGGGCTTTGGTTCTGACACAGGTGACGTGCCCTTCCCCGTCTTTCAAACTGTGAGCCAGCATCAGCTTTCCCCAGACATACACATACCTACAGGGAGCAAGTTGACACGTTCACACAAACCACCACCTCCCCCATCGCCATCCCTCTCCCTGGGTTGTTTTCTCACACATAGAACAACAGAGTCACTAACTTCCTAACTAAAATATGACTTGTCTAATTTTGTTCCCCCAAACAACTGCTAGGATTTCTCTCTCTTTGCCCGCTCACATCTGCCAGCTTTTCAATTCCCCCTTTATGGAGGCTGGAGACAATGGAGGGAAATACTTCAGCTCCCTTTTGCTGTCTTTTGTTTTCATTCATTGCTTGGCAGCAGGTGAAGAAACACAGTAAGTGACTAGTGAAAATATTCCTGTTCAGCTACCAGAGGCAATTTCACTTCCTTGTGTCTTCCCTCATTTGCATAAAGATGCTTTCAAGATCACCTTGTGTTTTCCCATGCTGTACCCTTTTTTAAAAAGATCCCTATTTTGAGATTCTCATTTATATACATATATGTACATAAAAGTGAGAATAACGAGATCTACTCTCTATACAAAGAGCCTACTATGCATCAGGTGATTCTTGCTCATTGCCTGTCATCCTTGCAACCACTCTAGGTTGAAGCTGTCTTTATTTTGCAAATGATGCAGCTAAGACTCAAGGAGGGTAAGTAATCTGCCCAGTGTCACATGCTAGTAAGTGGCAGAGCTGGGATTCGGCCCCAAGTCCTCCAGGCTTACACTGTCCCCTCTCCAGCATGTAGCTATGCAGAAACATCTGGTCCACTGTAGTGCTGTTATTGCACTGGGTGTATGTCAGCATCTCCAGGACAGTGACTACCAGGGTTCCAAAGGCCACTTGCTACCTACTGGAAGAGCTGGTGGCCTTAGGCTCGTGGCACAAAGAGCAGGAATTGATCATTCACCTCGGGCCCTATAGAGAGCCCAAAAACAGACATTGAAGAGGGGCAGTGGAACAGAAAGGTGAGAGCGTGGACCTTGGCATGTGTATACCTGTGTTCCGTTCTTCAGCCCCATGAACCTGGGCAAGGAACCTAACCTTTCTAAGCCTCAGTTTCTCCATCTATAGAAAACAGATAATAAAAGTCCTGCCTTGTAGAGTTATGGGGAAGGTTGGCTGGAACAGTTAAGAATGTGCTCTGCATAATGCCTGGTGCAGAGGAAGCCCTCAATAAATGATGGCTGGCCTTATCATTAATGCTAGCTGAGGAGTCTTCAGGGAGAGCATTTTATGAATGCTGAAGTGTTCATCTGGTGTCTGCGGTCATTACTCTTCCCAGAGCTGTCCATCCCATCTGGTCCAGGCCTGCAGCCCTGTTGGTCTTACCTCATACACCATTGCCCAGATCTCCCCAGTTCTCCTTCCATGTTCCAGGGGCATGGTTTATTATCAAAGAGACATTTCTAAGCAGCTCACCTGGGAGCCGTGCTGTACAAGGCAGGTGTAAAGAGAGAGAAAGAAAAAAACTGTACCAAAGGGTAAGCTGAAGTTTATGTTCTTGTGACTTAGCTGGCACAATAAAAGAAATAGTGGTACAGTGCCACCAAACCATATGCATAGCACCTTTAAGCACATGAGTTGACTGCAAAGCTTTGTATTAGAGAGCTGGTGCCAAACCACAGGCCACCAACAAAGTTGGCATTAATTAATTAATTAATGCATGGAAACAAAGGCCCCTCACCATAAATAACAGGCTACCATCATCTGGGTGCCCAAGCATGCGCCAGGCACTCTTCTGAGCATTTTATGTCTGGTGTGGTCATTTGATCTTCCCACTAAGTACTGCCATCATCATAGATGTTATACAGATCAGTAAACTGAGGCATAGAGAGTTCAAACCACTGGCCTAGGGTCACACAGAGACAAGGGGGTAGGACTTCAACCCAGGCAGCCTGGCTTCAGAGGCCCTGCTCTAAAACCCTATTGTGCGCCTCCGCTTATGAGCTGTGAACCTAATTTAAGACAGTGAGTGGGGCATTGAGTGGGATCTCGTATGAGCTGCTTTTTGGAAGCCAAGAGTGAATATACCTGGTGAAACTCTACCTCTGAACAATAAACATTTCCTTGTGTTTCTTTGAGCACACCTTGGCAGTGCTGCCAAGCCAGTTTTAGCCTAAATTCAGAGAACGTCTGGCTTCTCACTGTTTTTGTTTAGACCGATATAAACACAGGGTAGACAAGAAAATTAAGGAGGGAATGTGATCAGCCTCCGGCTTTGAGAGAAACAGAACCGCTGGTGTGGAACAATAGGCTTCATAGCCTGGCAGCCAGTATTCCCGACCGCAAGTCATTTCTAGAGCCCTTGCCCTCTCTGTTCAGCGGATTCAGATTGTCAGCAAAATCCCCAGTGGTCCAGCCTTCTTTTCTCCACTAAGCTGTGCTCTTTCCATTTACAGGTAACCTGGACATCACTCCGGACGACCCCCGCTGGATCGGAGCCTGGTGGGGTGGCTTTCTGCTCTGCGGTGCCTTACTCTTCTTCTCTTCCCTCTTGATGTTTGGGTTTCCACAGTCCCTGCCCCCGCACTCAGACCCCGCCATGGAAAGCGAGCAGGCCATGCTCTCCGAAAGAGAATACGAGAGACCCAAGCCCAGCAACGGGGTCCTGAGGCACCCCCTGGAGCCAGACAGCAGTGCCTCCTGTTTCCAGCAGCTGAGAGGTAAAGGTGGCCTCATCTGCCTCTGCCCAGAACAGTAGGGGGATTGGGATGGGGGTGATGAGTGAAGGGGTGGCACCCAGGACTGGGGTGCTTGGGGACTTGGTGGAGGCAGAATAATATTGGCTTGCATGGCTGGCCTCTACCAGCCAGGTGCTTAACTTATTCCTGAGAAGTAAATAACCTGACTTGCTTAATAAAAACAAAAATAAAGTAGCTACCATTTGTTAAAGGGACCCAGTGGTTAATATAGGACCTGACATTTAATAAACATAAATGTCTTTAGAAGGAAGCAAAATATTCTGTGGAGCTTTTTTGAATTCTTTCAGGCCACCTATAAGCACCTGGAAGCAATAAAGGAATTTTGAAGTTGGCTTCTTTTGCCTGATATCAGCATTCTTTAAAAAGCCACCTCCAGCCAGGCGCGGTGGCTGTAATCCCAGCCACCGCGCCCGGTGTAATCACATCTGTAATCCCAGCCCTTTGGGAAGCCAAGGCAGGTGGATCACTTGAGGTCAGAAGTTTGAGACCAGCCTGGCCAACGTGG
This sequence comes from Pan troglodytes, assembly GCF_028858775.2. Lineage (NCBI taxonomy): Eukaryota > Metazoa > Chordata > Mammalia > Primates > Hominidae > Pan > Pan troglodytes. The sequence continues at coordinate 83,902,627 of NC_072414.2, forward strand.
TGAAACCCCATATCTGCTAAAATACAAAAATTAGCCGGGCTTGGTGGCATGTGCCTGTAATCCCAGCTACTCGGGAGGCTGAGGCAGGAGAATCGCTTGATCCTGGGTTCAAGCTCACCAGAGGTCTCTGCAGTGAGCCAAGATCGCACCACTGCACTCCAGCCTGGGTGACACAGCAAGACTCTCATCTCAAAAGAAAAAAAAGCCACCTTCAAAGTACATTTCTTTACATTCACTTTGTCCTTTCATTGTCTCCACTAAAGATGAGAGATGTTTTCCTGCAGAAAGAAATATTAACCCAGTCTTAATGACACAGTCACACTTTAGGATGCAGCAAAGCTCTTGCTATCATTTTTTAAAGAAAAAAAGTGCAACTTTTCTGACAAAATGGTGAAGCACAAACAATGATGCAGAATGAGAATGAGAACCCCGCCCCCCCGCCGCCACCACCGCCCAAGTTGTTTCCATCTTCGGCACAATCCTTTAAAGACGAGGAAAATGACAAGGAGCTGAATGTAGCCTGGCAGTCTCAGAAGCTGCTCGGCGACTATCAGGCGAGGTATGTGTGAGGTTCCTTAATGCACACGACTCCTTGCTCAGCTCCCCTGACGTCCTGCTGGATTTTAGAAATGAGTGGGCTCATGCAGCCAGGAGCAAGGTCAGGCACTACTTCCCAGGGAAGCTGGGATGCAAAAGGGAGATGGTCAGTCCCCTCTGTGCAGGAATGCAGCACTCAGCCGGGCCAGCCTTCCACAGCAGCAGATGCAGTCCTCCTGTGCTTTATTTAGACATTTCCTAGCAGTGAAAGTCTGTTTACTAAACTTCTGTGTAACAATGTGCGCCTTCTATAGAGATGCTAGAGATTTGTGGAGAGAAGCTTGAACTGCTTTGTGCTCAGCCCCCTGTTCTGTTCCTCACCAGCCCTGCGATCATTAACTGCCCCCTGCTTCTTTTCCACGAATGTAAAACTGTAATAACACAGGTCCTCACTGCCAGTGCTGTCTCGAGAATGAAAGCACTGCTGCAGAAGACTGTCTGTTAATTGTACCTGTTAGTCCATGAGGAATCTCAAGAACTTGTGCGATTTCTGAAAAGAGACAAATTTAATATCGTAATGTTATGTCTGGCCCCATGTTCCATGATGGTTTCTACCAATGCTGTAATTTGGAATCATCCATAAAATTTAAGTTCCAGAATGCACTGGTAGATGAGAAGGCCAGCCAATCTGTGTCCTCTAAGGTTGCCTTGGTTGGAATGCCCCCGTCCTCATGTACGTGTGCTTAATAAAATAGGCTCACTTCCAGCAGGCCCCAGGCAAGGAGGGTGCCTGCGACTACCCTAGTAGCAGGAGAGTGATGCCTGCGACATCCCTAATAGAACAGCCATCCATAGAAAGTGTCCTGGTAACTAGACCCCTAGGAATAAAGTGGGCAGGCATGAGAGTGTGGCTTTCAAAGGACATCCTGGCCCTGGGCGACTACAGCATTTCCAGGTTGCTCCCCACCTCGGGATGATGACCCTGTTTCCCTAGGGCTCTGATTGTAAAAGCAGCACTAGTAATCACTTGTCTTTCATCTCTGGGAATAAAAAGATGAAAAAGATACAATAGTGCCATCAGAGAACTCACCATCCCACACAGGACCAGGTCTGCAAGTCAGCAAAGGCAGCCCAGTGTTTTGAGAACCGCAATAACAAGCAGCACAGGTGGTTACAGAAATGCAGCAAAGAGGCAGAGAGAAGCCCACCGCTCCTGGGCTGGGAGTCACGGGTGAGGAAAGGGTCAGCGGCAGAGCTGAGCCAAGTCTTGAGCTCTGCTATGGCTTAAGCATTCTTGGGTCATGATTCAGTCGCTCATTAACTCATTTGTTTTATTCCATTGGTAGTTACTGAGACCCTACTCGGTGCTAAGCACAGCCTTGACTAAATTGACTTATATTCTGGAGCTTATGTTCCACTAGGGTGCAATAGGCAAGCTCAGAGCAATGACAAGGTAAGCAAGCACTGGGTGAGCTGCCGTTGAGCTGACAAGTACACAGTCAGGTAGACAAGTCTGGGACCCGCGAGGCCATATTGATTACAAATTGTGATCTGTATACGCACAGGCTTCGCTTCTGATGGCTAATGATTTTAATTTAGAATTAACAATTCCCAGAGGCAATTGGCCCATAATGGACTAAAAGGATGTCTCAACAGGAAAAGAAGAAAGTGTTTCTGCAAGATTCCTTAGGAGCCAAAATACAGTGAAATGAGCTATTATGCTAATAAACGCATTTCACACGTGCCAGTGCATGAAGTGGGGCCACAGTCGTTTACATGATTTATTTCTCCATGCGAGACACATGTTTTTGCTATATGAGCTTTTTCACCAAAAGCACCATGCAGTGCGCCCTGGCATTCCAAAACCCTTCATCCAGTTTGCATCCTGGAAAACCCACGCTGCAAATGCAGTGCTATATACATGCAGTGTGTTACACATTTGTGGGTTTCAATGAGCTGAACGGCGTTGCATGTATACATAGAACTGACATTGCTCCTAAAACCCCTATGTTGCAATTTCTCATCCATTTTGTTTGAGCTTCCAAATGGGTTTCTTCTTTGGCCATCAATCTGTGCCCCCTGCCATGCTCTGCAGACAGCAAAGGCCCCCTGAGAAGAGCTGGCATTATGCCAGGAAGAGCCCTTCCAGCCCCCTCTTCTCTGGAACTTAGAGTCTTCTCCTGCTCCTAGGAGAGAATGGGGCTGTCTGCTTTGAGGCCGACCCACCTGGGTTAAAATCCAGCTCAGTCGGTTCTTAATCATGCAGCCTTGGCCACATCACTTAACTCCTCTCAGCTTTCACATATGGTGTCTGGTTTAGTCTTTACCAAAGCTGTGTAAGGTCAGTATCACTGTTTATTCCTGTCTATAGATGAGAAAACCAAGCTCTGGTGATATGGGGGTTTGAGTCTGTGGTTCGATTTTCAGAACATTCCCCTAAAAAAAGCGGGCTACAGAGGTCTGCTTCCAACAGTCAGCCATCAATTGGGTTTACAACCCTTATCCAAAGCTGAGAGACGGAAAGCCCGGAGTCTTGCTCCAGGTCAGCCTGGAAGTCCCCATCTTATAGCAACAGCCCCATAACCATCTTACCATGCAGGAAGCAGATGAACAAATGCTTGGGTTTGTTAAACTCCAGTATCTCCCCGATGTGGGCGCTGGCCAAGCCAAGGCACATTTTTACTTCTCAGCTGCGCCACCAAATAACTTTTCCTTTAAGACCTGGCTCTGGCTCTGCTCCTCCCTGATCTTGCATTTTGGACGGCCTGTTTTTTACACACCTCACATTCGTCCTCTTGTGTCCTCTCCTCCCCTTTCCTACCTGGTAAGCCGTGTGTGGGCAAGACTGCACCTAGTGTGCTGAATGTAGCAAATGCTCAGAACTTGCAGAATTGCTTGTGAGAGGCTACACCTGGAGGGAAGAAGTTCAGGGACTGTAATAGACATATGTACAGTGTCATCATCAGATAGTGTATTAAATATCATCTCCACAGTTTTGTGCTCCATTGTAAGTTGTCTCCGGCATCTCTTGCCCTGAGAGGCATTGATTGACGTGACGAGGGTCTCTTCTGCAGCCACATGTCCATCTGCCTTCTCCCTCTGGCTCTGTACAGTTCCTGGAATGCATCAGGCAGTCTCTTGTTTGCTGCTATTTCTCCCTGGAATGCCCTTCTTCCTTCAGTTCACTTCTGGGCTGGACTGTTTCTCACCTCCCCAGGAAGCCCCCCAAAGCCCCTCTGTGTACCTGCCCCTATGTACCCAGTGCTAGGTTAGCTGCATTCCTCTGAGTTCCACAGAATCCCTGCAAAGCACCTGGGAACACATTACCATGGCAGTCTCTCTGCTTGTCTGTATCTGTCCAAAGATTATGCATTTTCCAGGGATGAAGCTGCAGTTCATCTGTTCATTTCCAATGCACAGAGCAGTGCATAGCATGTAGGTGATACTGGTTGAATGAAGTAATAAGTGAATACTTTCTTGCAAGCCTGCATGTACGTATAGACGTGGACACATGCACAGATAGCAGGTAATGATTGTTTTTTGTGCACTGTCATATTTCATCCCTGTAGCCTTAGGAGGCATCGGTACCACTTACCAGTAAGGCAAGTGAGGCTTGTAGATGGAAAGGAAAGGCATTTGAACCCGGGCGAAGGCTCCAGTGTCTGTCTTTTTAACCATGGCATTATGCTGCCACTTCTGACAGTAAACGGACACTCTCTTAAAGAATAAGTGGCGTCAGCAGGTGCTAACTGACTTCTTAGCAGAGTGTACTAGAAGTACGGCTGCTGGCTGCAACAGCACAGGTGTCCCCTAAAAAGATGGGTCTTCCAGACACAGCTGCAGCCTAAAAGGAAGGGAAGAACCAACTCCCTGCAACCATTGGCCTGTCCTGACCCTCTGCCAGGTTTTCTAGCTGGGATGAGTGTAACCGCACCAGAGGTTTAAAATCCAAAGGGAGAGTCCTGCCTTTGATCACTGAAAGAGAGGGCAATCAAAAGCTGAGCACTCTTGTCACTGAGCGCTTCATGCTGACTGCAAGTGGTCTCTTCCTGTCCCAGAAAAGATAGCAGGTGCCAGCTGAGTGGGCAGGGCTGGGGCCTCAGGCTCAGAGTCTTTAAAGCCACCACCCAAATCTAGGAGATGAGTTATGATTTCCAGAGCTCTCGCGTCGACCTCCCATTTGGCCCCCACAGGTGGCTGATGGGGTGGTTATGTTACTAACCTCTGTCCTGATTAGGGATCGGGACACCAAAGCTGGCAGGTGGTTGGGGAGACAGGGAGGGGTGAGTGATGTTAAACCAGGTACTTAGATTCCCGTGGCTGGGCTGGACCTAGTTCTCCAGATTCCAAATCCCATGCTCTTTCCCCTGTTTCCTGTAAGGGTTCACTAAATTGTTCATAAACTGACAAAAGAGGAGAAAGGGAATCAGGCTGGGGCCCATGTAACGAAGCCCTTCCTGTGTCTGAGAAACTTACACTTCTGCTCAGCCTTTCCCCGCCTCCAAAAGAGGCCATGCAGAGCCCAAGCTCTAGAGAAGGTTCACCTTTTGAGGAGTTGAGATCCTCCTGGGTCCTTGTAACCTCCCCTCCCCTCCAGCAATGCAGTCCATCCTGGAGTTCAGCTGATTTTGCCACCCAAGTCTCTCTCCAGCCTGCCCTTGATGTCTGTTGATCTGAGAGTCCTTGTTAACATTAACAAGGTAACACTCCACACTCCAGCATGCCCTGGGCCCTCCAGGCTGTTGTCCATGCTGTGATCTTTTCAGAACACATCTGATCAAGTTACTGCCTCTTGCTTTAAGGGATGGAGACAAAGTCCTTCCATGGTCTCTGAGTCCCTCCAAACCCTTCTCATGCCAGTCATGCCCTGTTCCCTCCACACCCACCTCACTGGCCTCTTTTCAGTTCTTCCTATACCCCAGGCTCCTTTCCTCCTAGGACTCTGCATTCGTTCCCTCTACTGGAATTCTCATTTCATCTTCAGACATCAGCTCATGTGTCATTTCTTAGGAACATCTTCCTGACCTGGTGGTACCCCTTCCAAGGCACATCATAATTTTCCTTTATATGTGTGAATAATTGTCCTTTATTCACTTACTCTGTACGCTTCATGAAGGCAGGGACTGCAGTTGTTTTTTCTCATGTCCTGGTACACAGCAGGTGCTCAGTGCCTGCTATGTGATAGGGGAGGGAGTAAATGGATTGCCGCTTTCCCTAAAGCTCCCCTGCCCCCTACTTCCCACTCAGGGTTTTGGCCTGTGTTTGACCAATCCATGGACGTAGACTTGGCAAGAGCTTCAGGTGTCCTGAGTGCCACCACCAGCCCACACGTGACTACCTGTGTTGGAGAGGGTCTGCTCCTGGCACCCTGGCTGCTGAATGGTAGAGGATGTGCCAGCCCTGGTGCCAAAACTGACTTGCCCTGGGGACTCTGGGCTTCATGTTGTCACTTGTCCATCTTCTGGCAGGTGCTTTACATCTTGGTCAGGGAGCACATTCACCCCCGCCCCACCACTCTGCTTCCCACAGTTCAGCAGGCCACAGATTTGCGTGGCCACATGACCCAGCTCATGCCTCTCCACAGCTCAGGCCTGGCCACAGCAGCACCCACTTCATGCTTCTGCATCTCAGCCTCCTCCATCCATTACCATCTAGCTGTCAGTTTCTGCTATGTTTTTCTTTATTAAAATCCTGTGCCTTTCAGCATAATGTTGTCATGAGGAGCCTGGTGATCTGAGAGTCCTTGTTCTGCCGGTAACCAGCTGAGCACTTTTTTTTAATCATGCACTCTGTCCTCAGAACCATGTTCTTCCTGTGTGTGGATTTCCTGTTAAAGTTTTTCTCTCCTGATTCCATGGTGAAGGAGACCATCTGCCCTCCCAAATGCTTGGAATCCTGTGCCAGGCTGTGATTTACATTCTGCCATGTCACAGGAGTTGTTTTTATAGGTCCCCACGGACCAGACTGGTCACTGGCTTAAGTTCTTATCAATATTGATTGATAGGGGACCTGCTGTGGACAGCACCGGAGGGATAGGTCCATAGATAAGCTACAGCTGCACTTCTCAAGTTATTTCAGCAAAGCTCGTGAGACAAACCATGTGAGGGTGCCTAGCATGATGCCTGGCACTTTGTTGATATTCCTGGAGTGCGTGTTGAATGAAAGAATGAAGGAAATAATTAGAAGGCAGCATTTCCCAATGAGGGTCCCTTGAGATGCTCAGGGAAAAACAAATCAACAGCAGCAATAACAGAAGGATGGGGAAATGGTTACATGGCCAAATAACTTTGGGAACCTGTGTGCTGTTTGATCCTCTCTGAGATTCATACTTCTCAAACATATGTGACTCGGAACTGTTTTAGTCACGTTAACTGTAGCTACTTGGCTAATGCTTCCAGAATACAGGGTAGAAAGCGGAAAGGCTCACAGGAGGTTCAAAGGGATGAACTGAGGACCAGAGAGAGGGGACTTGGAGATACTTGATTAAAGATTGTAGCATTTCACCCCAGTCTGGAAGGATGAGCAGGATCCCCGTGGATGGAGAGAGAAGAGCTTTGGGATGGGGGACAGGGATGAGCAGAGACACATGGACAGGAATGCCCAAGACACTGTTGGGAGCTAGACGTCTGGTTTTAGAAAAGGTCATGCTGGAAGGCAGACTAGGGGCTGCTCCCACACCAGCAGTTCCTGGTATCTGAAGCTGCTCGTGGAGGCTTTTGTGAAATTATGAATGAGTTATTGAAAGCCTTAGCATTGCCCTTCTGAAGCATCTGGACTTTATCTGAGGAGCCCTTGTTTCCCAGCCAGGAGTTTGAGTCAGCATCAGCTGTGGAGTTTCTTGAACCACCCTGTATGTGGGCCACAGCCGAGGAATTCTGATTCTGTGGGTAGAGAAGGGGTCCAAGCATCTGGATGTTTTCAAAGCCCCCTAGATGATTCTGTGTGAACTCCCAATTGCCAATGAATGCCAGAAGCAGTGGGGGGTTCTTTGAGTGGCCTCCTCTGGGGGCCAACAGATCAGAGCTGGTCCTCCTGCATTTGTACAGGCAGGGGACATGTAATGACAGGGGACTCACTCACCAAATAAGCTTGGGACACCATAGACACTGTGATCCTTGTGGAGATTCATAAGTGATATATTAGCGCATGAAGGCTCTGAGAAGGGCTGCTGTAAACTCAACACTTGAGGAAATACCATCAGGAACTCTAGGCTTAAAGATGGGCATTTATGTCCATCGGGTATTTCACCCCCACTGTTTCTTTTATGAATGTCAGTATTTCTCTTTCCAGGCTTTCCAGGGTGAATGCCCCCATTGTTGGAGTTTTCATGAATGCCAAATGCAGTCAGCCTTGCTGCCATGGAGGTGGCCACCACTCTCCCAAAGAAGGTTCTTAGGGGCTGGCCTGGAGTAGTGAAAGCAGTTGTTTGCTTACAAAAGCCTATTCCCTTAGTCTTTTTCTCTCTGCTACCTCTGACCTGGAAAGACACCCTGTTGGGTCTGAATAAGACGTTGCTGCCTCCCAGGCTTCTTTCTTCATCTCTGTGATCCCGAGCGGAGCCTGCGCTTTTCTGACTTCACACTCCAAAGGGACGGAGATGACTGGGGCGACACCAATTTGGAGCTGCAGCTTGCAGGAAGCTAACTGCACCTCTGCAGACACTTGTTTTGTGCTTTAAACGGGCTAATGGGCAGCCACATGACTCTTTTTCTCTTGGGCCTTCTTGGTGGGGTTATGAAGCGTTGGTGACCTTAAAGGAATCAATAGAATTGATGGGGGAGTTATCCCAGCCAGCCCGCACCCAGCTAACATTGGGATTTCATTCTAAATGCTCATTTCTGATGCTGATCATTTATTTGTTCACTCAAGCCACAAGGTGCAAAGGAAGCACTACCCTCTGCCTCTTATCTCCAGAGGATGGTCAAAAGGAAACCCAGTAGCTGCTTCTCTCAAACTTGCAAAGAGAAGGTGTTAGGAAGCGCTCCCATGGGCTCCCCAATAGCCCAGGGCAGAGGTTAGGAGGCAAGTTCATCCACAGCAATGAAACCATGGTGGGTCTGAAGCTGGGGCTGGAGGCTGCCCCATCTGGGGCCAGTGTGTGGCAGGCACTTGCTTTTAGAAGACTCCCAGACACTGCAGGCCTCCTCTCCCACCTGGGCTTTCCTCTACCCCTACGCAAGGGAATGGCTTAGACACCTCCAGAATCGACAGTGTAAATGAAGAAGAGACTGACATTCTGGATTATTGCCCCCATAGGCCAGGAGTTTGAGTCAGCATCACCTGTGGAGTTTCTTGAACCACCCTGTTTGTGGGCCAGAGCCCAGGAATTTTGATTCTGTGAGTAGAGAAGGGCTCCGAGCATCTGTAGGTTTTCAAAGCCTCCTAGATGATTCTTTGTGAACTCCCAATTGCACAGGAATGCCAGAAGCAATGGTGGGGGTTCTTTGATCTCCCCTGGGGGCCAACAGGTCAGAGCTGGTCCTCCTGCATTTGTACAGGCAGGGGGCATGTAATGGCAGGGAACTGACTTAACAAATAAGCTCACGCTGACTGTAGAAGCAAGGGTCCAAATGTGTTTCCACCCGGACAGTGAACCTGTGGCATGTCACTAATGGTTTGTTCGTAAGTTTTTTTCTGTTGCCTCAGTTAATGTGTCTTATGAGGCTATAACAGTTACCCTTCAAAGCTTTGCAATTCATTCATTCATTTTAAAATTGATTTATTAGATTCTTTAATACCCCTTGAGTTTGTTAAGTGTCTGCTCTTACGGGGCTTGGTGCTCACATCTAATGATAGAACTGCTCCATCCTTGCTCCCAGGTGGCTTCTGGCTTGGGAGATGAGAAGGACTCAGGCAAGGGCATCCAGCCCGCACGGGGCACATTAGCAACCAACTCGGTGGTTGCTAAACCTTGATGCTATTCCATGACACCGTTTCTCCTAGGAGTCACCCCACCTTGGATTCACACCCGTGCTTCCATCACAGTATTTTTCTACATCTTTATTATTTCTTCCTCTTTCCCTTTTTTTAAGTTATGATTTGAAGACTGTCATTTATCTCCTGTAAGACCTCCCTGCTCTCTGTTCTCTTCTGTCTGTGGGTCTCATGTGTTGGGAAGCTCCTCCTGGCAACTCAACATTCAGAAAAACAACTTTTATAGATTCAAGTCCCCATAAAATACCTGAATGTTAAGCACGTGGACTTTGGAGCTCAGGCTGACCTTAGTTCAAATCCACCCTCCCTCACCTCCCAGCTCTGCATTCTTGGGCAAGGTGGAATTTATAGCCTCTCAATGAAGCCTTGGTTTTCTCATGTCTGGAATGATAATGTTAAGACGATAACCCAAAAAGCATTGGCTACCATTGTAATTACTGAGCAGTTGCATGCATTAGCTTCATCTCCCCTTCTTGGGAGCCGTGACAGTGGTGTGTTGACAGCAATGTTATCAAAGGAAAAGAAAGTCAAGGCCAACTTCAGTAGAGAAGATTAAAAGCAGAAATACACCGAGAGTCCAGCAGGTACACTGAGCCCCATGATAACCACTGCCTGGGGCAACTTCAATTCCGGGGAACTGGACATGGAAACCAAGGCCATGGACAAGTACATTGCTTCCTGACCTGGCCTGCTGCCTGGCCCTCTGGAGGTAGGAGCTCTTCTTGACCACAGAGATGGCCCAGGAACTCAGCCCAGCCCACTTTCTCCATGGCTATGGCTGCCCCACTTCACATTCTTTCCCTTCTCTGCTAGCTCACCAAGCGGTGCACACAGATACATCTGCAGCAAGTCGTGTATCCCCATGGCTCTGAGGAACACTACACATGACAAGGAGCCTGAGGGTTTCCTCCATGACTTGACCATGGATCACTTTTTTGTATTAATTATTATTATTCTTACTGAGCTCACACCTGTGTGCCAGAGACACTGGGCCACATGCTTTACACACTTGGGTCTCATTTCATCTTTATAGCAGTCTGTGGGGTGGAGTTCTGTGCTCCAGTCACTTCCACATCTACTAAAGCCTTGAAGCCAGAATTCAGTCCCCATTACCTGACTCCTTAGACCAGGTTCTTAGCCATTATTTTATACAACCTCATTCAGCAAAACCTTTTCTACAGTACAAGCCTTCTCTTTCAGCTCTACAATTCTTTCTTCCTTTTATTAATATTTCTCCCTCCCTCTCTTCCCTAGTTCTCTTCCCTCAAAAAAAAATGGACTAAGTCCCAGATCCATGCCAGATCTGGTCATTTTCCCCAACCTAAGCAGAAATTTTTTATTATTATTATTGCTATTACTATCATTATTTCTTAGAATTAAGCTGCACCTTTGGCTACCAGGAGTGGCCTGCATGCTTAATCTTCAAACCAAGAGCAGCTCAGAAGCCAGACCAGAATAGCATATTGGTTACAAGCACATGCCATGGCAGCAGGTACCAGGGTTTGAGTTTCTGCTGTGCTGCTCTAACCATGGGACCTCTCTCTGCCTCAGCTTTTTCATCTGTAAATGGGGGATTTAATAGTCCCAAGATCACAGGTTTGCTGTGAGCATTGTGTGAGCAGATAGGTAAGCATTTAGAACGGCATTTTTGCACAGAGGAAATGCTCTGTCAACGTTAGTTTTCATGACTCCTCCAAAATCTGCCTTTCTCCGTCCTGAAGGACCCATAAGTTTCCAAGAACTCTTAATCCTACAGGAATCTCTTAAAGACTAGCAGTGGAAAACCTGTTTTCCCTAGAGACCGCTCTCCTGCCGCTCTTTCCAACTTTTTGTCATCTTGCTGGTGACAGTACCAAGCTCCTAATGAGAGTTGAAAAGGTTTCTCCAGCTGGTGAGGCTGCATAATTCAAGCCAGCCTACCTCCCACCTCCAGCTCCCAAGTTCTCAGGCTAAATCGGTAGGCGGGGGGTACATGGCTAAGAGAGTCTGTAGGTGTTCAATGGCCTGGTGTGGCCTTGGTTCACCAGTTTCTGTTTGCCTGGGCCACCCCATTAGCTGCTGCCTCCTTAAAAAGTCAGAATTTTATAGGCTTAACAGTCTGTTTGAATGAAAAAGCTTGAAACACAGGGTTGGCCCTAGGACCAAGCTAATTAATAGCCCTTCTCAAACTAGGGTTTTGGAAGGTAGGCTGAACCTTTGAAAAGCAATCATCTTTTGAGGGTGCTACAAGTCATTGCAATAAAACTGGGGATGGGAGGAAGAACCTGGAAGGAAATAGCGAACCCAAGAGGAAACTCATTTCTGGAGGCAAGTTGCCTTGGTAGAGGGAAAAAAAAGAATGTTCTTCATGCAAATAAGGCCCACTAAGGCTTCCTCAAGTCAAATGGTTCAGTCAAATCATTCTCAAACCTAATGATTTTTCACATCTAATTCAAGGAGAAATTAGTTATTAGATATTAAGACAAAAGCAGGCAGACTCCTATCTTGACAAGGAATCCTTCCCACTGAAGTGGAATTATCTCCAGAATAATTAAATTGCTTGCTGAAGTATAAAAGCATTCCATTAACCGGAGTTGCCTTTGTTGAACAGTGCCTTCCTCATCCCCAAACAAATCATGATGACTCTGAACAAGGACAGGGAGATACCAGGACCTAAATAGATAATGTGATCAAACTGAAATCATCATCAGTGTCATTTCTGAGCCAAAGAGCAAAGTTGCTAATCAGCAAATGCTGGAGGTATCAGCCTCAGCCCGGCAGCAGTTTTACTTGTGACCAAGCGTGGCTGTGATGCTTTATTCTCCAGGAGTCCTAGACTCTGAAGATTCTGCACCCTAATGAAAAAAATGAAGGCTACAGTGAAAGCACGGCAGAGGATCGTTTTCCTGGAATGTCCCCAGCCTGCCTATTTGACATTGGCAATGTTTCCAGAATTTAGATATCTTTATTCCAAAAGAGCACTGTGATTGAGAAATGGCGTTATTACTTGCCAAAACATATAAACCACCAGGACATTACAAGGAGGCACTGTTATAACCCGATGTGATCCATACCGTTCTTACTACATTGTGAAACTTGTTGTTGTGTGACATGGCCGGCAGGTCTCCTGCCACGGGTACACTACACCATCAGAACGTGCCACACAGTATAGCAAATAGATTTCACTCATTAATAGTGATTTATGAGGATAGAGTTTTAACATCCAAGGGGCTTCTGTACATGAAGATAAATGCTTACCTCACTGTCCTCTGTTTATGCCCAATGAATTCATCTGTATCTGTTGAACAATCCACATATTTAAATATTTCACAGTCAGGATTACTCTAAATATTTGTACCATACTTTAAACATAATGTGGATTTAACACAGGAAAATTTCCCAACATTTACATATAGGTGTTATAAAGGTAAACACTTCTAAATATTTATTTGAAATGATATTTCTAAAAATTCAGATGATGGTAAATGCTTTAAACCTTGTAAAAATAGACAAAACACACACATAAAGACCAGTACACTTAAAATCGAGGAGGGTATAAGTGTATTAATACAATGGACTTAAAGTTGTTTTCTTATTATCTTTATTGTTATTCATATCCTTTTAAAAGTGTTATTTTTAATTGTGCATTTATTTCATCAGAGAGTTGCCTTTCTAATGTTTCAGGAATTTTACAAGGAACCCCCACAGAGCAGCCAAGGCCCCAGCTCTGGTTATCATCTGGTTATAACATAGGATTCGGTTGCTCGGGCTTTGCCAATTCCAAGCTTTTGGTCATCTGGCTCAGTCCATTTGCATAACTAAGTTCTTTTTGTTATGTCAAAGAACCCTAAGATGCCTATCTTCTATGTAGATTTTCATTCTTGAAACTTGATACCATTCCTGGAAATGGTAAATTCTAAGTTTTGTATATCTGCCAGTTCTTGACTTATTGAGCTTGTCTGTTAACATTATTAAAAACTTATGCATCCCCTATTATTATTTTATTCTGATGAGTTGGGCCGCTTAGAGGTTTCATCTCCTACGAGATGAGATTGAGCCTGATAATTAGCTCTCTTCTTTAGGACAGCTGGCTAATTCATCACCTTGGAATGCAGTGTGAGGCTCCCTGCCCACCTGTTTCTTTTGCATGCCGCCACGGCACTGATCAGTTTTTCCTAGACGTGGTGTAGTACCTCCTTCCTCTGGGACTCTGTGTCTTATCTGTTCTGTTTGCATAGGTAGAAACAAGTAAACTGCATGTCAGATACTCCACACTTGATGATCGCAGCAGCACAGACTTCCCTAACTTTAGTCTAGTCTCTGGGAAACCACCTCTATAATTTTTGCTTTATTTGCATTCCACCTGAACCATTATGCACTTAAGACTTCTCTTTAAATAACTTTAAATCTACTTACTTTTTGTAGCCTAGCAGTGTCTTAAGCCATAACAGCCATGAAACCACGCATTTGATGTATCAGCTGTATTTCAGCTTTGTTGTAAGGACATATTAAAATCATGGCACAAATATTGAAATGACAGGGTTGTCCTGGTGCCCCAGAGCTCTCTTGTACACTGCCAGGATACGTCATACCATAATTTAGGAGACTTGGCTGAAGACCACATGCCAATGATTCTGATTGCTGGGAATATCCAAATAATGTGCTTGTTTTCAAAGGATTTTTAAAAAACGAATCTCCTATTTTAAAAGCACCAATATAAGGGGAAGTCTTAGTGGCATATGAAACCACATGCTTTAAGAAAAATAGAGTAAAATAAAGAAAGAATGAAGTACAAGACCTCAACAATTCCTGCTTTCCGGCTCTCTCATTATTTAAAGTGGTGCGTGAACCTCAGAGCACTTTTGCCCATCACCAGCTCTCATAGAAGCCCTGAGCACCAGGACTGAGTGGGAGGCTTCTTCTAGGGTAGACTGGGTGATGAGAAGAGACCCCCTAAGGAGAAGGAAACACATTCAGCAAAGATCTACAGGCAGAGCATTCTTGTATAGGGAAGACCTCCAAGGACAAAGACCTGGGTGGGGTGGACCTGGGTGCAGGTGAGAAACAGCAAGAGCCACTGGGGCTGGACTGGAGGGTGGGAAGAGGAGGGGCTAGGGGGTGTGATCAGATCACTGAGAGGCAGACCTCGGGCCACGGCACAGCCTATGGATTTTGACCATTCCAGGGTTTTGAGCAGGAAACTGATTTGAGCTGATCTCGCTGACTGCTACTCAGGGAATTATTATATTGGATCAAGAGTGAAAACCAAGACCCCAGTTGGGTGGCTCTGGTGGTCTCCAAGTGAGAGCTGATGGAAATTTTGCCAGAGAGGTAGCCATGAAGATGGCAAGAAGGGGTTTTATTAGGCATGTACACATTTTGGAGAGCACAAGAATTTCATATCTTTCTTGAAACTGTTAAGTATATTTTCTTACACACATATATATATAGATCCATCAATAGGTATATTGACATATACTTAAATATATTGATATTTATACTTTATTTTATATAAACACACACACACACTTTTTTTCTTTTGAGAAACAAACCCCAAACCCTTTGTTAGTAGAGGATGAAAATATCTTCTGACATTGCTTTAAAAAAATTTTAGTGTGTCTAGTGAACTGTAAGAAAAGTCCTGGTATAGTCTCTCCTGTTTTAGTAGAAGATAGTAATTGGCAACATGTCAGTGTATGCTTTGAAGCCAGAGATTTCACAATCATGGATGACTTATGGGGTGTAGATTTTGGCCTTAGCAACTGGGTACCTCTGGATGCTGTTTGCTGAAGTGGACAAGAGCAGGCCAAGAAGGGGCCTTAGGAGCAGGGGGCTATAAGATGGGAGCACAGGGTGTGACCTTGACCCTGACCATCTGCCTTTTCTCTCCCTGCAGTGATCCCGAAGGTCACCAAGCACCTGCTCTCAAACCCTGTGTTCACCTGCATCATCCTGGCCGCCTGCATGGAGATTGCAGTGGTGGCTGGCTTTGCTGCCTTTTTGGGGAAGTACCTGGAGCAGCAGTTTAACCTCACCACCTCTTCTGCCAACCAGCTGCTTGGTGAGTGTGTCCTTAGGCCTCCTGAGAGGGTCGGGGGAGGGTGTCCTGTGTGTAAGGCACTAAAAATTTACTGAGCCCTGCTGAAGAACCCCACTCTGCTCTGGGCCTACAGCAACAAGATACGTGTGGCCTCTGTGCACAAGAAATTTAAAGTATATTCTCAGAGTAAGATTTGCCTGCCTGGATCAATTGCTAAAAGCACATGATAATAAAGAGTGAAAATATGAAATGCACATTTGAGAGGCCAGTAAGTTGATAGATGGGTGTGAAATGGGAAATGTGGGGAAGCTGTGATGAAGAAGGATAAATCTTGAAAGGTTAGCAGGTTTTAATCAGCCGCATAAAGCAAGAATATTCTTGGCAGCATGAAACCCATAGTTAACTGCAGAGCTTGGAAGCCATACACTCCCTACTCCTCCCTGTGCCCACAGCAGACATAACTAATGGATCATGACACTCCTTCTCCCCAAGGTCAGGCATGGCTTTACAGTTCTTTAAATCGTAGACTACAGGTTTCTACTCCCAATTGTTCAGAGTTGACATACTAAAGAAAACCAATTTGCACTCATGAGAAGCAGTGTTGCTCAGGCAGGGTAAGGAATGTGGTCCTGCAGCATGTCTTAGTTTGCTTTTTGTTTTGTGACAATATATCATCCTTTACTTCAAATGACAGGAAGCTGCATTTGTTGAGTTAATCAGCTGAGATGTTGATAAGTAGTGGACACAATAGCAACAGACATAGCCGTTAAACAAGAGGGAATAATCAACAATGGCTCTCAGGTTTCTGGCTTGGAGAGCTTGTGGTACCATTTGTAAAGACTGGAAATAACAAAGAAGAATCAGATCCATGCAAAGTTTCTGGATCAGACCTGAAGCTGTTGAGTGTGAGATGCCCATAGCATATCTAAGTGATGTCCAGTATTCAGCCGAGGGGTCAAGAAGGGTCTCTGGGATGATAATCGATATTATGTGTAGTAGTGGAGGTTCAGTTGCCTCAGTAAATCGATGGTAGTTGAGGACATCGGAGTGGAATTTACATAGGAAAAAATGTGTAGAGTTAAAAAAAGATAGGTGAAACCCCATCCTGAAGAAATAGAGGAGTCTGCGGAGAAATTTAAGCTACAGCACCCAAAAGAAATGCAGAGAATGTGGATCATGGAAGTCAAGGGTGAGATGATTCCAAGAAGAAAGCAGCCATCTGCAATGTGAGCAGTCAAGCAAGGTGAGGGACCAAATGTCTCTGTTGGCTTTAATGATGAGGACAGTTTGCAGCCTGTGTGAGGGCTGTGTCCCTGAAGTGGCAGTGGTGGCACCCATTCTGTGGTGTGGAGGGCAGCCCATGAGAGGGAAGGAGTAGACAGTGAGCACGGGACTTAGCCAGGGGAGAAAGGAGAGAGGACATGGCCTGTGGCATGTGTTGGAGTCGAGGGAGGGAGTGGTGACTATGTGGTTGCTGGGACAGGAAAGACTTGAGCAGGTTTCTCAGTGGAGGGAAAGGAGCCCACAGCTGGAGATTTGCAGCAGAGAGAGGGAATGTGGTGGACAGCCCTTGACAGAGGAGCTCACCTGTTCTCCTGAAAGAGCAGAGGGAGGGACACGTGATGGAAGCTACTGAGAATGTGGTGATACAGCCAGGCATGGGGGCAGCTACAGCTCCACAGACTTCATCTTCTCTGTAAAGTAGGAGTCAGATTGTCTGCTGAGAGGAAAGGGAAGGTGATGCTTTCTGATCTTCCCCTTTAAAATCTCCTGTCATGTCACAAGATGGCCAAGAAACAAACACAAAGGTGCTAGCCATCATGAGTCATCAGAGAAATGTACATTGGAACCACAATGAGGTGCTGCTAAACATCCACCAGACTGATAGCACCAAGTGTTGGGGAGGATGTGGAGCCACTGGAACTCTCATACTTGGCCAGTGGGAATGCAAATGGGTGCCGCCACTTTGGAAAACTCTTTGGCTGTGCCTATTAAAGCTAACCATATGTCTATGCTGTGACCTGTCAGTTCCATTTCTGGCCATCTATCCAACAGAAATAAGTGTTTATGTTCACTCATTTACATAGCATATGTAATAATGTCCAGAGCTGTTTTATGCATAATGGACCCAAACTTGAAACAACCCAAATGTCCGTCAATGTAAAATGGATAAATTATGGAATGTTCTATGGTAAACTATTACACAGAATGAGAAAGAAAGAACTTTGATACATGCCTCAATGTGGTTGAGTCTCACAGAGTTGAAAGACATGAGACTCAAAAGAGCACATGTTTAGATGAATTAACAAGAGGAATAGTTAATTGAGGTGACAGAGGCCAGAATAGTGGTTACCTTTGGGGGAAGCTAACTGGGAGGCACACCAGGGAGCCTCCTGGGCTGCTAGAAATGTCCTAAGGTTAATCTGAGCTGTAGTTACAGGGGTGTGTACAGACGCAAAAGTTCATCAGGCTGTTCCCTTAAGCTCTGTGTACTTCACAGGACATAACATATCTCAGTTTAAAAGGAAAAGTAGGCCAGGCGTGGTGGCTCACACCTGTAATCCCAACACTTTGGGAGGCTGAGGTGGGTGGATCACCTGAGGTCAAGAGTTCAAGACCAGCCTGGCCAACATGGTAAAACCCCATCTCTACTAAAAATACCAAAATTAGGCGTGTCATCCCAGCTACTTGGGAGGCTGAGGCAGTAGAATCGCTTGAACCCAGGAGGTGGAGGTTGCAGTGAGCCAAGATCGCGCCATTGCACTCCAGCCTGAGGGACAAGAGTGAGACTTCGTCTCGAAAAATAAAATAAATAAATAAATAAAATAAAATGTAAAACCCTATCACAATGATATGGCCAGATTACCACCCCTCTCCCTGGGAACTGCCAGGGTACCACAAGTCTTATGTTTTTCTTTTACACAAAGACCTCTCTACCACCCACCACTTGGTCAATTTTACCACCAAGAGGTATTGGCAAAATGCAGTCAGCCCTTTACTTTAATATCTGCCCGACAGAGACAGGGTAAAATACACCTCTTTATAATTAAAGTTGTAACTTCTTTGTTATCCCCAGGATCTCAGGTTTAGCCCTTCAGCACCTGAAGAGTTTCTCTCTCACCTGCTGACTTCTCTGCTGCTTTTTCTTCCATTTTGATTCCATTTGCACAGTTGGGCAGTGCTCTGTTTCAGAACAGATGCCTACATCTTCTATCGACAAACAAATCAATAGTCTTCAGGGCAGAAGGTCAAAAAAACAATTCTGCCTTATTGCGCCTTTCTGTCTCCCAGTGATTTCTGTCTGCTGGTGTGCTTGGCAGGAGGCACCTTCTCCTGCGCTGGGCAGTCCAGGCAAGCAGCACAGGTGCCCTCTGTGTGTGCCCTGCCCTTGGCGACAGTCCAGTCAGTGTGGACGCTGGAGGCTGGCTGCAGGAGGGGCTGGCAGTGGGCGGTTAGAGAAGGCAGACTTGGGAGATGAGGCCCAGGCAGTCATCCCAGAGCATCAGCACTGGCCCCCCTTCCACCCCTTGCGAAGTCATCAGCAAATGGGGCAGAGCTCAGAGAAGAGCAACACAGGTGATTAAGGAGCTGGTGGTGCTGATTTGTGAGTGAAGATAAAAAGGACTCAATCTGCATAGGTTAACGTAATGAGAATGGAATTTCAGGGAAGTTCTGATCACCGCCTAGAGTGTTAAGGACAACACATACATCAGGGAGGGAGGGGGCCTGACGATGGCTTGGAGAAAAGGTGTGAAAGCCTGTGATTGCCATGGTTACCATCCTTGACAGGTGACACCCCCACTGTCTCTGCCAGGAAATGAAACAAAACACAGGCCTGCTTTCTGGGTGTGGGCATGTTGTCACTGATGTCCATTCACACACATCCAATCTGTTCCTTAGCTCATTCATTCTGAAAATAATACTTGGATGCCCACTCCGTGCTGGGTACCATGCTAGACACAGAGAACCTAGGCGGGACTGAACAAGACAAAAAGGGTTTTTGTCCACAGGAAAGCTGTATCCTAGCAGAGAGAGAGAGAGAGAGCAAGAAACAAGAAACCCAAAAATAAATGAGGCTGCTTCAAAGAGCTGAGAGAGCCATGAAAACAGTACGGAATCTCAGGGTGGGGGTGCATGGCTCTCTACATAGGGTGGCCTGGGAAACCTGTCTGAAGAGAGTAGGGGCCAGCCAAGTAAACACATCGGGCAAGTGTCCCAGGAGAGGGAACTGCACGTGCAAAGCCTGGGGAAGCAGAACTGTTTGGCCTGTCCTAGGGAGAGAAAGGAGGGACAGTGGCATGGTTGGGATGGGCAGTGCGGCGCAGGATGAGGATAAAGAGGCACCCAGGAGCTGGCTCATGACATCACTCCTATACCAAGGGAAGAAAACCAAGCACAGATACTCCAAGAGCAGCAGATGATAAAGAGATATTATATGTCCTTTTAAGTATGACTTGTGCTGTTTTCTTGCAGAGCTATACCCCCTTATTATATTTTCTCATCCCAATATTAAAATTAATTTGCATTCCCTTAGCACATACCAGCTGGTTAATGTAGTCAGTTGACCTAGAGGTCTGTTGATTGGCAAGAAGGCAGCCTAGACTGGAAAATTGGCCATGCATCATCTACATGGTAGATAAATGACACGTGGCAATTGAAAGCTGAGTTTTAGATGAGATGAATCAGAATGGAGCAAAACCAACGCAGGAGCTTGGAACCCTGGGATCCTTTGGTCCTCCTAAAATGCCATGGTCTCTGCGAATCAGAAATAACAGGTTATTTATTTATGGTCCTGCTCACTTGCAGATAGCCCTGGGTAGAAGAGAGAGAAAGGAAAAAATATATATGCCATTTATTCACCAAGAGCTACAAAACATATTGATTGATGCCACTTCCTGAGGGGTGGCGGAGCTGGTTCAAACACTCTCTCTATGGCCTGGTGAATTCCGTGACCTTTAGGTTAAACAGCCTCCGTACTTTCCGTGAAACCCTCCCTTCTTGCCTCATTAGAAGACGAGGAGAAAAATCCCTAAATGATCTCAAGTCCACTTCCCACATCATCTCAAAAATGCTCACAGAGCACATCACTGCTCCATGATATGTACCCTCCCGAAGGCATGTCTGTGTTCCCAGTCTCTCTGACTCCATCTCTTGGTAGTCCCCTCTTCAGCTTGTGTTTCTCCTGAGGGTGCCCCACTTAGCAGGACAGGTGCATGCACTTAGATTCATGAAGCAGAGTTGCTTTATGTCTGTCTCCCCCAGTTCTCCATGAGCTCCCTGGGGGCATAAATCAGGCCCTTCCTGAAGACTCCAGGGTCCCATGGAGGCAGTGACACCACAGTGGGGTCATAGGGCATTCACGGGACTCAGCCTCAGGCCTGCTGCCCGCCTGTCTGTAGACTGGCCCCACCTTCCCTGTTCACAGCCCTGCCCCTCTATTTTCCTTCCAGGGATGACTGCGATCCCGTGTGCTTGTCTGGGTATCTTCCTGGGAGGTCTTTTGGTGAAGAAGCTCAGCCTGTCTGCCCTGGGGGCCATTCGGATGGCTATGCTCGTCAACCTGGTGTCCACTGCTTGCTACGTCTCCTTCCTCTTCCTGGGCTGCGACACTGGCCCTGTGGCTGGGGTTACTGTTCCCTATGGAAACAGGTGAGTACTGGCAGTGTCTGCCGCCTTCCTGCCCGTTCAGGGACCCTAGCAGTCTCCCTCTGCAGTAGGTTGAGGGAACCAGCTTTGTTCCTAGTGACCTGAGGAGACGCATCACGGCTGCCTCTGCATCTTACTGTCCACGTTGGAGAATCAGTAGAACCCTCTGGGCTGAGAAAGCAGACCTTTCCACTCAAAGGCTGGGAAGCACTGGGGGAGAAGAGAAGCCGTTTCCTCCCTGGCAGACTCACATCACGATTTTTGGCATTTGACTTTAGGAAAAATGTGAAGAGAGAAAATAAAAATTTTAATTCAAAATTCAGCTCAAAATAAAAGACAGAATTGATTTGATTTCAACAATTCCTGAAACTATCAGAAGCTGTCATTAGGCTCACATGGCAATTATAGGATCTGGCCCATGGCAGGTATTCTTAAGTGTAGGGACGGAAAGGGGGAGAAAAAGGGAGGTGGAGGGAAGGGAGGGAGGAAGAGAAGGAAGTTAGTTCTCATAGGACCACTTTTCTTTCTTCCTAGTTTTTATCCCAAGACTTGGGACTAGAGTCCAGTGAGAATTGCCCTTAGAGGGAATTATGGGGAGTCTTCAGCTATCCAGTGTCAATAGCTGTCCCCTTTTCCACATGGGACTGAGGCTGCCTTGGAAATCCAGCCTGGAGCATCGAGGCTGAGGCATGGCTGGCCTGCAGGTTACCAGTTTCTCTCTCTTAGAGCCAGACTCTTCCTCCAAGCAGACCACGAGGCCTGCTTCTGCACTTGTGCCGGAAGATGCAGTGGAGCCAGGGCTTCTCTGCCACCCACAAGGGTGAGCAGGCAGAGTGGGAGAGCAGAACAGAGGCAGCTTTCTGTATGTCTGTGTACAATCCAGGCACCATGTGCCCCTCCTTCCCCTTTACACCATCACGGGGTTGCCCCTTCCAATCCCTGCCCCAGCCTGGCCCCGACTTCGTGTTCAGATATGTCTTCTTCCCGTTTGCACCTGCTATGCATAACAGCTGTCTCAAGCAGCAGACTGCTCAACTCCCAAGTAGTAAAGTGTAGTGGTTAGGAGCACAAGGTCTTACTATAATGACGTTATTCTTCCATGAAAAAGAAAAGAAAAGTGTATATCCTACAGTCAGACAGCCCTAGTTCCAGTGCCTCCTCTACCATTTATGACTTCTGTACTTTTGGACAAGTCACTTAACCTGGCTGTGCCTCGGTTTCTTCTCTAAAGCCCATGGGGTTATAATGAGAATAAATGAAATAATCCATGCAGTACTTTGAATAGTGCATGACACATAAATTGCCGGGTGTCGCCATCGTCACCTTTATTATTATGAAGTGCTCTGAGCCTTAGGAGACATAGCTGAAAATGATCAGACTAAAGAAGAGACATTTCCTCTCTTATAGAGCTAATACACTCACTCTACCCTTTTGTTCTTTTTTCAATTTGCTTGCTCTAGATAACTTTGCCTTTAATGATGCAAAGGAAAATTAAAACATCTTAGTGTTATTTTTCTCAGGACATTGAATCAATTAGACAATAATTATTGAAGTCAGTCTGGTTGAAGCAGTGTAGTAAGTAAGCATCATGAGGCTTCCTGACTGTAGGGGAGGAATAAAGCAAAGAGACAAGAACCAGCCCAAAGAGGGAAGAAGTTAAATCCTCAGTGGTGCAGGCATAGCAGTGTTCAGGACAGGGGGATAAGCTGAGGCCTTAGCAATCAGGAGAGGCATCGTGGAGGGGGTGGCCCTGAGCAGTCCCAACTGCCACCAGCCCAGGGGGCACATCAATACCAGTGATAAAAAGCATCTTCCTCCTCGCTTCATGAGAGGGGCTGGAGTGGACTCAGCTCCCACCCAGCCCACCACCCAAGCTGGCATCATTGGCCAGGGCACAACCCACGTAGCTCTCAGCAGTGGCCCTGGGCTGCTCCTTGCTGGACAGGATAGGTTAAGGTTGGTAAAGGAAAAGGGAAGGGGGAACCAGGTAACAATCCCATAAGCAGGGTACCACGCGACTCATCACAACAGAGGCAAAAGGCTGTCACTGGGGGCATCTGATTCCGAATTGACCTGTTTCTAATGGCTTCCATGTTTCCTTTCTTTTCCAGCACAGCACCTGGCTCAGCCCTGGACCCCTACTCGCCCTGCAATAATAACTGTGAATGCCAAACCGATTCCTTCACTCCAGTGTGTGGGGCAGATGGCATCACCTACCTGTCTGCCTGCTTTGCTGGCTGCAACAGCACGGTAATGGGATGGGGCAGGGGATTCAGGCAGCTAAAGTGGCTTAAAACCCAAGTTTTTGCCCAGGTTGTTCGCCTTCCCTGTGACTTTTTCTTAGCTGTTGCCTTGCTGTAGTGGAAGATGTTCCATCAGCAGGATGAGAGGACTGATTCAGATCTTCTTGCTAAATCAAGTGGGTTTGTAGGAAGTCTCATTGGGCAACTGAAAGTAAAAATTCAAAGGAAGCTGTATATATGGAACCAAAGGAAAAGATGGTGGTTCAAGGTACTTGCAGAGTGTCAATGGAATAGGATGTCTGCATGGGTAGTGAGCTCCCCATCACCAGAAGTATATCAAGAGAGGCTTAAAAACCATTTATCAGGAAAGACTTCTTCCAGACCTGAAACACTCTGACACCAATTCAGCTTCTTTCCTACCCAGTTTGCTTTGCCATTTTCCTCCTAACTAAATGCCTCCCACCTCTTTCCATGTTCCTGACACATTTTTGGGAGGAGGTGGGTTGCTTTTTCCTGCTTAGCGTGGATTTTACAATTGGCTGTCAGCCCACAGCTTTCCACGCTCTCTCCCTGAAAACCTGATGCTAAGTGACGGGTCATCCATTGGTGCTGATCCCACCTTCCAGGAGTCCTTGGCACCTGCCCTGTGGAGGCCCCGCCCCCATCTCTTGCTTGGACCCGAGCAGTAGGTCCTACCTGGCCTCCCAGGATGGCCCCTTATGTCCTTCGTTTTCTTCAACACTGCAGTCAGAAGGGTTTCTGTAACATAGCAAATGACCCTTTCTCATGCTACTCTGTCAACTAGAAGATCAGTTTTAGGTGCCACGTGTCTTCAGCTCTACCTCCTTTCAGTTTGTGGTGTTCAGCTTCCCCCATACAACCTGTCTTTTCATACACCTCCCTCCAGCTGGACAGGTCCTACTCACCGGTCAGTAGCCTCCTCCAGTGTCCCCTCCTCTGAAACCATCCCTTCCCTTTTTATCTTTGGGGTTTTTCTCCCTGAAGTCCTTTGGTACCTCTTTGTCCTAAAGACACTGTTCTCACTTTATTACCGTGATTTGCTAGAAGTGTCTGTCATCTGCTCTGGTCTTTGGATTTCTTAAGCAAGGGCCAGCACCCAGAAGTACTCCATGAATGTCTGTGCAAGGCATAGTGGGAAGGAAAATATGAACCCCCAGTGGCAGCTTTCAAGGGACTTAGAGTTGAGATCATTAGCTGCTGCTTCTTCCTACATCTTATATCTTTCAGGAGCAGCAATTTCTCTGAAAGAAGAAAAATGGATCATTTATTTTCATTTTCAAAGATTTCATTTTTCCTTGTATTTAACATTTAGATTCCTGGCCAGTTATTAACATTTTCTATAGAGAAAATAAATCACCATGGGGGGTGGGTGGGAGAAACTGATTTTTTAAAATTAGATGATAAAGCAATTTCTTTATGTGAGTGGAAATAAATTTTAAAAGAAGGGATGGGCCTTGAGAATGGTTCAAATAAAAACACAAGCCATTATTTTTCATGACAACAATTTCATTAACATTTTAATATCCAGAAAGTTACATTATAAATCAGTCTCGGTTATTGTCCTGTTATAAGAATTAAATTGACTCAATATAGTCTAGTGTCCTGAGACCAAATGAGTCTCTATTCCAGGGAATGCACTGACCAAAAAAATTATCTTAAAAATTGCATTTCCCCTGATCTTGCATGTACAGGAGTCTTATTGAATAAGAGCCTTACCAGGCCCATCTGTGGCTGCATCCCACTGCTGAAACAGCAAAGCTGGAGAATACAGTTATCAGACTGCAAGCTTCTCTGCTTACCTCTGGACCTACTGTTTGTCCCCCAGACACCTGCCTTTTATTCACATTACTCGAGGCCTCACATTGTCTGCTGGGGTGTAGGTGAGGCAAGGAGGGTATTCTCATGCAATTGCAATGCAGAGACAGAGAAACCACCAGGCCCCAGAGCTGGGGTGAGGCATACAGTGCCTTCCCTGCAGAGGCAGATCTCTAGATGCCCTGACTTCCAACAAGTGGATGAGGGATTTGGAGACCCAGAGCAATGCTTATCCTGGAAAGGGACCCTTGTGACAGTCTAGCCTTAAAAACAACCACAACCATAAAACTTGCAGCAGCAGCAGCAAGCTTTGTCGAGAGCCTATTAAGGTCCAGGTAATGGGGACTTCCGTGTGTCACTCGTGGCCCATGGCAGCTTGGCCCAGAGTCAGAGAAATCTCAGGCCAACATCCAAAAATGAGTGAAAAGCAATTTAAATCTTTTAAATCTCTGCTGCAGTATTTTGAGAAAATGCCAAATGGTGGCTATATTCCTGGTATGTGTACTCCCTCCCTCGCCCCCTTTTTTCTCCACTCTTCTTGTCTCCAAGTTCGGGGGGGGAAAAAAAAAACAAAAAAAACTCTTTGACAAGCTAAAACCTTTTGCCTCCTCCTTTTCACAGTGATCGCCTGGAATTCTCCACCTTCCCCAATGTGAGTTCAGCCATTTTCCCTGGTTTCATCAATTCTTCCACCCACGGCCTCAACCCTGTGTATATTATCTCATTGATCCTCCCAGCACCCTTGGGAAATAGGTGTTCTTCTTATTTCCTGAATACAGATGAGGTTAGTCACTTGCCCAAGGCCATGCAATAGGAAGTGGGGGATCTGGCTTTTGAATGTAGGGTCTGTCCAATGTCGAGTACACATGGACACCAAGAAAGGAAAAATAGTGTCTCCCTCTGCACCTCCCCTAAGAGGTCCACCTTTTTTCTACCTCTTCAAACATGCACTTCTCATTCGAGACATTTATTTGGCCTTTACCATCTGGCCCTGGCTGCCTCTCCAGCCTCAACCTCCCTATTCCTCCCACCTCTTTTTTTTTTTTTTTTTTTTTGAGACAGGGTCTTGCTCTGTCACCCAGGCTGGAGTGCAATGGCACAACCTCGGCTCACTGCAACCTCTGCCTCCTGGGTTCAAGTGATTCTCCTGCCTCAGCCTCCCAAGTAGCTGGGATTATAGGCACACACCACCACACCCAGCTAGTTTTTTATATTTTTGGTAGAGACGGGGTTTTTCACTGTGTCGGCCAGGCTGGTCTTGAACTCCTGACCTCAAGTGATCCACCCGTCTCGGCCTCCCAAAGTGCTGGGATTACAAGGCCTCTCACCTCTTAAAGAGCCACTTGGTAAGTGGAACTTGCAGTTCCCCAACACATCAAGCTCTCCCTGCCCCTGGGCCTTTGCACGTGTTGTTTCTCTTATCTGCAGCAGTCTCTCCCTTCTAAGCTCTGTCTTATCTCTCAGGGCTGTCTCTCCTTCACCACTGCTGAGAAGCCTTCTCCAGCTCATTGCTTCCTCCAGGGCTGTGTTAGTGCCCTTCCTGCAAACCCCTATTGCCCCTGCTCTTGCCTAGCAAGGCTCTCACCTCACCTGTTCTAATGGCTCATTTACTCTGGCACCTCCCTCATTAAGCTGCAGGGACAGGGGCTCTGTTACGGACCCTTGCATTCTCACTGTCAGCCATGGCTCTGGATAAAGGCCCCAGGCTTTCTCAACACCCAGCTGGAGGCCCTGTACTGACCTCAGAGAGCCCCAGGGATCCAGGGGTAATACCATTCTCTTGTTTAGCAGTTGGCAAGTGGGTAGGTTGGATGGTGCCAGTTTCAGTACTAAAGACCTGATCCTTGCTCACCACTCACCACTTTATCGTTTCCATCAAGACGTGAAAATTCCCCATAACTCAATTAGATGTAAATAAGTCGCTCATCAAATAATTCTGATTATAGGGAAATCTGATTAGTGTTAGTGGTTTCCTGATATTAAACTTTTCTTCCTGCTCTGGATTGGATTTTTTTTTTTTTTCTTATATCTCCTTGAGTGATAGCAATGGAAGTTTCCAGGCCTGCATTTAATGTACGACTTCTAATTCTTCTCACTGCATATGACCAGGAAGGGTGACCAAAAAAAAATTGAGTTAATTCTGTAAATTTCCTTTGGCGTGAATATATGGTCCAGATTGTTTCTGTACCTTTCACTTTCAGAAGTAATTATTCCAACAGAAGCATGTTAGTATGCTGTGGACTGATTGCTGTAAGTTGTATCCTTTTGATGTACTAAATAATTGACTAGAAAAAAAAAAAACTTCCATCAGCCACCAATAGAATGTTGAAAGTCAGTATGAGTCCAGCACTGCAGTTTGTAGGGTACTAATGATAGATGACTAATTCATCCCCCCCATTCCAGGCAACAAATATTTATTGAGCACCTGTTTCAGCGAAATGCCAAGTAGGTTCTGTGGCGGGGAGGAGGACAGCTCCATTATGGGCCCAGGCAGGCAGCTCATGGTTCAGTGTGACGGGTCTCAATACAGGCTGCACCTTAGGATCACGTGGGAGCTTTTAAAACATGAGGCCCCGCTCTCAGAGATTCTGATTCCCTTATTTTGGAGTAAGATCCATGCATCAGTATTTTTTTAACCTCCTCAAATGTTTTTGATTTGTAACCAGGATGGAGAACCGCTGTTCTAATACAGGGCTTCTCAGTCACGGCACTATTGACATTTTGGGCCAGATAATGGATTGTCATGAGGCGCTGCCCTATGCACTGTGTGTTTAGCAGCATCCCTGGGCTCTCCCCACCAGATGCCACCCCTGCCCTCCCCACCCACAAGTTCCGACAACTGTAAATGTCTCCAGACATTGCCACATGTCCCTTGGGGGATATCATCACCCCCAGTGAAGAACCACTGCTGTCATAGAAGGGATGAGGCATGTTCTATAAATTGTGTCTTTCTTGAAAAAGGTCAGCATCTAAGCTGACACTGAGTATTCATCATTCAGTCTCTTTTTTCTTCTCACCATGACCATATTTGCCCACTATAAAAACCAACTGGAGAGTTAGATATGCCATATAGCAGGGGTCCCCCACCTCTAGCACCAGTGCCAGTCTGCGGTACTGGTACTGTTGGGAACTGGGCCGCACAGCAGGAGGTGAGTGGCAGGTGAGCAAAGCTTTATCTGTATTTATAGCCGCTCCCCATCGCTCACATTACTGCCTGAGCTCTGCCTCCTGTCAGATCAGCAGTGGCACTGGATTCTTATAGGAGCATGAACTTACTGTGAACTGCGCACGTGAGGGATCTAGGGTGCATGTGCCTTAGGGGAATCTAATGCCCGATGATCTGTCATTGTCTCCCATCATCCCTAGATGGGACCGTCTAGTTACAGGAAAACAAGCTCAGGGCTCCCACTGATTCTACTTTATGGTGAATTGTATAATTACATTTCATTATATAATACAATGTAATAATAGAAATAAAGCGCATGATAAATGTAATGTGCTTGAATCATCCTGAAACTATCCCCCAGACCCCACTGGTCAGTGGAATAATTGTCTTCCACAAAACTGGTCCTTGGTACCAAAAAGGCTGGGGACCTCTTCCATAAAGCATGTTGCAGCACAGGAAACAGTGTGTCTGCCCTAAAGATACATTTAATGTGGCCTGAGCCAAAGTTTAACTGGGCCTCCCTGAAAAAGTTGGAAGATAGCTATCATGGGACCTGCAACCCAGTAGGGCAGTGGTTGGCTGGAACTGAGAAGCGCTGGCCTTTTGGGCAGGACATTTGCTGTCTACTTAGACACAGCCCCCACCACTGGCCATCCCTTACACCTGAGCCATTTTTTAAATTTATGTTTCCTGTCTGGTTCCAAAGGCTTACAGTTTGCAGCCCTCCTCATATAGCCTGGCCCTGTCTGCCAGAGCTGATTTAAAAGTCTGTACTTATCCTGGTAATGGCTTGTCAGAAGGGACTTGTGACTATTCTGAAATCAAACCCTACTGGGTCATCGCCACCTGGGACACCTGACATATCTCAGGCCCTCTGCTAGGCATTGTAAGTGTAGAGATGAATAAGGAAAGGAGCTCATGTTTACTATAAAATGAGATGTCATATTATTAATAGAGGTATGTCCAAGGGAGCACCCAAAGCAACACCTAACCTTACCTTACAATATAGTTAAGTGAAAAGAACACATTGTAAAATATATAGACAATAATCCCTTTTGATAAAGAAACCTCTAAATATATGCATATCTTTGCATAAAAAATATTGGAAGAACATATAGCCATCCATTCGTAGATGGATACTTCAGGTTAGGGGCTGAAAAACTAAATTTTGCTTATTTGTTTCCAGTTTTTGTGTATATTTCAAAAATATCTAAAATGATTATCACTTTTCCAATGAGGAACAGATTTTTTTAATTTAAAAAATCCAACATTAAAGGTTAGGTGGTTAGGTTAGGTTCTAAAAGAGGGAAGCAGCTGTGTAGACAAATCAGTGAACTTGCAGTATCAGGCCTGCTGGGGTAGAAATTGGCTCTGGGTGGGGCAGGGGTGGAAGGAGGGAGTGGGCATGTTCTCCACTGGGGGATGGGGTGAATGAGACCCCCATCTCTGAAAAGATGTAAAAAAAATTAGCAGGGCAGGTGGCTCACTTGAGCCCAGGAGTTGGAGGGGGAGACGTGGCAAGGGCCAGGCTTTCATCATGAAGGGTAGTGGGTGTTTGGTAGCCAGGCATGGAAGGACATTCCAGCCGGAAGAGTGCACAGGCTGAGGTGTGACAATTTGGACCTCATGATGCAGGCAGGTTTGGAGTTGGAAGAGAGAAAGCTGGAGGGAGAGATGGAGAGGCCCCGTGTTCCTTCAGAGTTGCAGTCACGCCTTTCACCTTTCCGTGATCTCCCCACTGTGTCCTATGTTAGATAGCTGGAGCAGAGTGAGCCTTTCTGCTCCCCAAATAAAAACCCCCTTCCTCCCCTCAGCAGGAGATAATTGAGATCTAACAGGATGTGCTCAGGCTCACGCGCCACAGGTTACCGGGGTGCAAGGTGGAAGGAGGTCTTGCTATCATCTCAGAATTTTTCTCCCTGGCCATTATTCTTCAGCCAGTGACCCCGCAAGGGAAGAAGAGATCGTATTTCTTCTTGCAGTTTTTCAGTGTCCCCTTTGCCTTGATCTTGTAGGTTGCCATTGGCGCCCTTTGTGATGAGATCTGAGGGTTATGTCTGGAAATACCAGCTTTGGTTGAACCAATGAAGTGAAGAGATGCTAAGCTACAAAAAGACAGTAATAAATGACAGGAGACTGTCTGAGGAACGTCAGTGAATTATGAGAAAATCCATAAGTGTCTGGGACTCAGGGAAGTATGTTGCCATTCAAAGGAAAACACCCCACTTTATTGTGGTGGTGTCCCACGTTCTTTGATATCTCAGCTATTAGAACATCAGGTGCAAAAGATCAAAGATCTCACAGGCAAAAGCAGGAAGAGCATGGCCTGTGGTGGTACTCCCCGGTAAAGTCCCTTTATGAACATTTCTAGAAACTGCCAGAGCCAGGCATGGTGGCATGCCTCTGTAATCCCATCTACTCAGGAGCTGAGGAGGGGAGGAGCACTTGAGGCCCTAAACTTGAGACCAGCTTGGGCAACATAGTGAGACCCCTATCTCTGAAAAGATAAAAAATGAGGCAGGCAGGTGGCTTACTTGAGCCCAGGAGTTTGAGGCTGCAGTAAGCTATGATCATGCCACTGCACTGCAAACTAAGACCTCATCTCTGAAAAAAGGAAAGAGAAAAGAAATTTTCATGTATCTCTGCTAACTGCTTTCAAGGAGGAAAAGCAAAAACAGTATTCCAGGGGCGATCCTCTACCTTTCAAGTTTCCATAGAAGGCTCTTAATACAAATATCCCCATACCATCCTCTTAGAAAAATAATCTTTTCACCTTGAACTTCGCTTCCTTTGTACAATTAATAGGGATCGATCATCAGGATTGGATGTGGGGGGAAAATAACAAGCAGAAAACAACTTTATTTGCCAGTATTTTTGAAACACTGCTGAGCAGTATCTTGTTCTTCTAATACCGGCTGTCAAAATAGCATGCCGACTGCTTCCTTCATCAATAGAAAACAAATCCAAGATTCCAGAGAGTCATTTTTCTATTTTTGTGGTCTCTAGCCTTCTTGTAATTATTTATTCTCATCATTGTATGTGAATAGAAACATTTCTCAATTGAAATTAATGACTGAAGGTGGAACAGAAATACAGTTTTCAGTGATGTGCTATTCTTTCATTGATTTCTTTATTTTATAACATTTTCCATTTTGAATACATTTATATGATTCAAAAGCCAAAAAGTATAAAAAGGAGGATATGAGGGACTCTCCCTTTCACCTGTGTCCACTATTTACTTCTTCCTCAACCTGCCAAATAGATGATTGCTGTCCTCGGTTTCTTGTACATCCTTCTGGATTTTTTACTGCACATAAAAGGCCCTATTCTGTACCTCACTATTTTGTTTGGCTTTTTCAGTTAATAGTTTACCTGGGAGTTATTTCTAAATTAGTACATAAGGGATGTTCTTCTACCTTTTTTATGGCTATATAGTCTTCCATCGCGTGGACCAAGTAGTCTGTCTTTTTTTTTTTTTTTTTAATTATACTTTAAGTTTTAGGGTACATGTGCACATTGTGCAGGTTAGTTGCATATGTATACATGTGCCATGCTGGTGCGCTGCACCCACTAACTCGTCATCTAGCATTAGGTATATCTCCCAATGCTATCCCTCCCCCCTCCCCACAGCAGTCCCCAGAGTGTGATGTTCCCCTTCCTGTGTCCATGTGATCTCATTGTTCAATTCCCACCTATGAGTGAGAATATGCGGTGTTTGGTTTTTTGTTCTTGCGATAGTTTACTGAGAATGATGATTTCCAATTTCATCCATGTCCCTACAAAGGACATGAACTCATCATTTTTTATGGCTGCATAGTATTCCATGGTGTATATGTGCCACATTTTCTTAATCCAGTCTATCATTGTTGGACATTTGGGTTGGTTCCAAGTCTTTGCTATTGTGAACAGTGCCGCAATAAACATACGTGTGCATGTGTCTTTATAGCAGCATGATTTATAGTCCTTTGGGTATATACCCAGTAATGGGATGGCTGGGTCCAATGGTATTTCTAGTTCTAGATCCCTGAGGAATCGCCACACTGACTTCCACAATGGTTGAACTAGTTTACAGTCCCACCAACAGTGTAAAAGTGTTCCTATTTCTCCACATCCTCTGCAGCACCTGTTGTTTCCTGACTTTTTAATGATTGCCATTCTAACTGGTGTGAGATGGTATCTCATTGTGGTTTTGATTTGCATTTCTCTGATGGCCAGTGATGATGAGCATTTTTTCATGTGTTTTTTGGCTGCATAAATGTCTTCTTTTGAGAAGTGTCTGTTCATGTCCTTCGCCCACTTTTTGATGGGGTTGTTTTTTTCTTGTAAATTTGTTTGAGTTCATTGTAGATTCTGGATATTAGCCCTTTGTCAGATGAGTAGGTTGCGAAAATTTTCTCCCATTTTGTAGGTTGCCTGTTCACTCTGATGGTAGTTTCTTTTGCTGTGCAGAAGCTCTTGAGTTTAATTAGATCCCATTTGTCAATTTTGGCTTTTGTTGCCATTGCTTTTGGTGTTTTGGACATGAAGTCCTTGCCCATGCCTATGTCCTGAATGGTAATGCCTAGGTTTTCTTCTAGGGTTTTTACGGTTTTAGGTCTAACGTTTAAGTCTTTAATCCATCTTGAATTGATTTTTGTATAAGGTGTAAGGAAGGGATCCAGTTTCAGCTTTCTACATATGGCTAGCCAGTTTTCCCAGCACCATTTATTAAATAGGGAATCCTTTCCCCATTGCTTGTTTTTCTCAGGTTTGTCAAAGATCAGATAGTTGTAGATATGCGGCGTTATTTCTGAGGGCTCTGTTCTGTTCCATTGATCTATATCTCTGTTTTGGTACCAGTACCATGCTGTTTTGGTTACTGTAGCCTTGTAGTATAGTTTGAAGTCAGGTAGTGTGATGCCTCCAGCTTTGTTCTTTTGGCTTAGGATTGCCTTGGCGATGCGGGCTCTTTTTTGGTTCCATATGAACTTTAAAGTAGTTTTTTCCAATTCTGTGAAGAAAGTCATTGGTAGCTTTATGGGGATGGCATTGAATCTGTAAATTACCTTGGGCAGTATGGCCATTTTCACAATATTGATTCTTCCTACCCATGAGCATGGAATGTTCTTCCATTTGTTTGTATCCTCTTTTATTTCCTTGAGCAGTGGTTTGTAGTTCTCCTTGAAGAGGTCCTTCACATCCCTTGTAAGTTGGATTCCTAGGTATTTTATTCTCTTTGAAGCAATTGTGAATGGGGGTTCACTCATGATTTGGCTGTCTGTTTGTCTGTTGTTGGTGTATAAGAATGCTTGTGATTTTTGTACATTGATTTTGTATCCTGAGACTTTACTGAAGTTGCTTATCAACTTAAGGAGATTTTGGGCTGAGACAGTGGGGTTTTCTAGATATACAATCATGTCGTCTGCAAACAGGGACAATTTGACTTCCTCTTTTCCTAATTGAATACCCTTTATTTCCTTCTCCTGCCTAATTGCCCTGGCCAGAACTTCCAACACTATGTTGAATAGGAGTGGTAAGAGAGGGCATCCCTGTCTTGTGCCAGTTTTCAAAGGGAATGCTTCCAGTTTTTGCCCATTCAGTATGATATTGGCTGTGGGTTTGTCATAGATAGCTCTTATAATTTTGAAATACGTCCCATCAATACCTAATTTATTGAGAGTTTTTAGCATGAAGGGTTGTTGAATTTTGTCAAAGGCTTTTTCTGCATCTATGGAGATAATCATGTGGTTTTTGTCTTTGGCTCTGTTTATATGCTGGATTACATTTATTGATTTGTGTATATTGAACCAGCCTTGCATCCCAGGGATGAAGCCCACTTGATCATGGTGGATAAGCTTTTTGATGTGCTGCTGGATTCGTTTTGCCAGTATTTTATTGAGGATTTTTGCATCAATGTTCATCAAGGATATTGGTCTAAAATTCTCTCTTTTGGTTGTGTCTCTGCCCGGCTTTGGTGTCAGAATGATGCTGGCCTCATAAAATGAGTTAGGGAGGATTCCCTCTTTTTCTATTGATTGGAATAGTTTCAGAAGGAATGGTACCAGTTCCTCCTTGTACCTCTGGTAGAATTTGGCTGTGAATCCATCTGGTCCTGGACTCTTTTTGGTTGGTAAACTATTGATTATTGCCACAATTTCAGCTCCTGTTATTGGTCTGTTCAGAGATTCAACTTCTTCCTGGTTTAGTCTTGGGAGAGTGTATGTGTTGAGGAATTTATCCATTTCTTCTAGATTTTCTAGTTTATTTGCATAGAGGTGTTTGTAGTATTCTCTGATGGTAGTTTGTATTTCTGTGGGATCATTGGTGATATCCCCTTTATCATTTTTTATTGTGTCTATTTGATTCTTCTCTCTTTTTTTCTTTATTAGTCTTGCTAGCGGTCTATTAATTTTGTTGATCCTTTCAAAAAACCAGCTCCTGGATTCATTAATTTTTTGAAGGGTTTTTTGTGTCTCTATTTCCTTCAGTTCTGCTGTGATTTTAGTTATTTCTTGCCTTCTGCTAGCTTTTGAATGTGTTTGCTCTTGCTTTTCTAGTTCTTTTAATTGTGATGTTAGGGTGTCAATTTTGGATCTTTCCTGCTTTCTCTTGTGGGCATTTAGTGCTATAAATTTCCCTCTACACACTGCTTTGAATGCGTCCCAGAGATTCTGGTATGTTGTGTCTTTGTTCTCGTTGGTTTCAAAGAACATCTTTATTTCTGCCTTCATTTCGTTATGTACCCAGTAGTCATTCAGGAGCAGGTTGTTCAGTTTCCATGTAGTTGAGCGGTTTTGAGTGAGATTCTTAATCCTGAGTTCTAGTTTGATTGCACTGTGGTCTGAGAGATAGTTTGTTATAATCTCTGTTCTTTTACATTTGCTGAGGAGAGCTTTACTTCCAAGTATGTGGTCAATTTTGGAATAGGTGTGGTGTGGTGCTGAAAAAAATGCATATTCTGTTGATTTGGGGTGGAGAGTTCTGTAGATGTCTATTAGGTCCGCTTGGTGCAGAGCTGAGTTCAATTCCTGGGTATCCTTGTTGACTTTCTGTCTAGTTGATCTGTCTAATGTTGACAGTGGGGTGTTACAAGTCTCCCATTATTAATGTGTGGGAGTCTAAGTCTCTTTGTAGGTCACTCAGGACTTGCTTTATGAATCTGGGGGCTCCTGTATTGGGTGCATATATATTTAGGATAGTTAGCTCTTCTTGTTGAATTGATCCCTTTACCATTATGTAATGGCCTTCTTTGTCTCTTTTGATCTTTGTTGGTTTAAAGTCTGTTTTATCAGAGACTAGGATTGCAACCCCTGCCTTTTTTTGTTTTCCATTTGCTTGGTAGATCTTCCTCCATCCTTTTATTTTGAGCCTATGTGCAAGTAGTCTGTCTTTAACCAGTCTCTTATCAATGAGCATCCAGACTGCTGCAAAACTTGAGCTCTGACCAACCACATTGTGACTCATATTGTATATATGCCCTTTTGTGCCTGGGCAGGTCTGTCTGTTGGATATGTTCTCGTAGAACGGACAAGCCTGTTCCCCCTGTCCTCCGGGTCAACAAACTTGTCAGGTCTGTTCTGGGAGCTCAGTGGCCACCTTATTATTAACATGAAGTGTCATGGTACATTTTATTGACAGTAAAGCTAGATCCCGCCACCCCCCAAGTTTGGATGCCAAGCAGAGAATTCACGTCTCCCAGAGGCAGCAGGGACTGCATTTCTTCCCAGAGAATGGCAAACCAGGAAGACACTGCTTTGCCTTTGAAATAGGGATTGAAAATGGGGTCATTTGCCAATTCTGCAATCATAAACTAATCTGAAGTCTGGTATGCTTTCTTACTCGTTAATTGTCTTAGGGACAGCCAGAGAAAGCATTAGGGGACATATCACTTCATTCAGACCGTGGGAGTCTACAGGTCAATTCCAAGATACACCTGCTTTTTGGATTGGCCAAATAGAACTATGCTATTGGGGTTTGGGGTGAGAATTAGGATCCCAGCCTTTATCATCCCCTGAAATTAGACTGCTCTCTCATGTCCAGCTTTTCAAACTTTTTATAGCTCAAAGCATTTGCAGATATAGGGCTTCCCATGTAGGTGCCCAGTTACTGCCAGCTGAAGGGGTATCCCCTACTTCGCCTTTTCCCTTCACATCAAAGTTGAAAACCCCATTTTTGGAAATCATCTCTCTGCACTCTGGGAAAGGTGAAACTACCTAAGTCCTCATCTGCAGTTCTTCCTACCACACTCGGACATCTGAGTGGAAGATCCCTCCTTAAGAGCCTCACGACCTTATGCACCCATCTCCCTTAGCACAACGTTGGACACATCTGGGCTCTTATGTCACACAAGCCCAATAAAGGAGCTTCCTACCCCTTGCCATCTGACCACAACTGCAGCATTTTCCCTTGGATCCCCTGCTGGAGAGGTTACAGGGCTGCCCCAGCCTGCTCCCTATGTGTGGGACCACCCAGCCCATCCTGGTGGATTGACTCATTGGATGGAAAAGGAAACCCATCCAAGTCCTTGCACAGATCACTCTGGCATCTCCTCCCCAGCCTCTTTCACAGCTATGAATAAATTAAATCTGAATAAATAAATACAGATTTGCCTAGAACCTTTAGGAGAGATCCATCCATTTCCAGCTTTTCCTCTTGGACACCAACAAACAGACATTTTCATTGGTCTTATGCCCGTCTCTGGCTTTTCTTCTTCTGTCATTAACCCTAAATCATCCCATTGCTGTCTATTCAGTGTGGGGCTACCTTGGCCCATTTTGGCTGCTATATCAAAACACTTTAAACTGTATGGCTTATAAACAACACATTTCTCGCAGCTCTGGAGGCTGGGAAGTCCAAGATTAAACTGCTGATGGATCTGATGTCTGATGAAGGCCTGCTTCCTGTTCATAGATGGCACCCTCTAGCTGTGTCTTCACGTGGTGGGAGGGGCAAGGCAGTTCTCTGGGGCCTCTTCTTTAAGGACACTAATCCCATTCATGAGTCCTCTACCCTCGTGACCTAATCACCTCCTGAAGACCCCCCACCTTGTAATAGCGTCACATTGGTGATTATTTTTCAACATATGGATTCTTGGGTCAAGGGACACCAAACATTCAAACCACGCACTGCTACCCTTTGTTTCGGCTGCAAATCCTGTGGCAGCTTAACCCTGCTGTCTGCTCGCCTCATTAACATGAACATAGACATCATGGACACATTTAGCTCACCCGGATGGGGCTGTGCAGGCACCGTGCCAGCTGTAGCCTGAGATAAAGATGTCTCATTTTATCCCATTCCTTGAGTGCCATGATCAGAGGATCCATTTCAGGAGGGATTTAACACTTTTTAGGGCAGAGAGAGGCCAGTTTCCTCTTTTATGGTAAATATAATATAATCGAGCCATAGCCTAGGTATGGGCAAAAATAAGACCAAGACGCAGGCAGCAATTGCAGATGACTTGTTAAACCAAAGAAAGCTCACCGATCACATGGCTCATTCAGAGGGTTCTGGCGTCAGTCACTCAACTCCAGTGCCCATATCACATTCCTGAGAGACTGCGTGCTACAAGTATGTAGCCTCTTAGGAACACTCAGGAATGTGATGTGGGGGTACTGGAATCGAGGGATTTCTGGGGTACTTAGCCAAACAAGACCACAGCCACCCACAAGGGGCCCATTTTTCATTTATGCCTAACTACTCTTTGAGTCCATATGGTTCTAAGAACTTCAGTCCCAAATCTTTTTCCTCACAGACCACTGCAGTAATCAAAGAAGGATGGTTGCAAGTAGTTTGAACTAGGGCAGGGTTTGAGACAGATTTAGGACATGGCAAAATGAACAGAACTTAGGTATTCACTTAGTCAATATATATATTATATTATATATATATATATATATATAAAATCCCACTTGTGAGCCAAGCCCTGTCCTGGATGGCTGGGGTAAATTAGGGAATACAGCCACAGTGGTCTCTGTCTTCATTAGCTTTAGTGTCAGGGGGAAGATGGATTTGATGTAGGTATGTGAGTGGGGGATTCAGAATTACCTCCTGGTTTCTATTAAGTTGGTGCAAAATTGTGGTTTTTGTCATTACTTTTATAGTCAATAGGGTGCTGTTACTAAGGCAAGAGGTGGAGGGAAAGGAGTTTGGAGCTGGAGCTGGGGCTGGGGCTGCGTAACTGTCAGGAAAACAGTGTTTTGAAGTAAGAGGAAGAAGCAAAGCAACATTTCCTCACTAGACGCCCCTGGCACAGGTGGGTGAGTCAGAGCTCAGGGGAACATCCCAGGAAGCTGTGCGGCATGGCTGCTCAGGAGATCTGATGGGCACTCTGCGATGTGGGGAGCCACGTGGCCTGCAGCAGCCAGGTCACCAGAGGTGGGCATGGCGCCTCCACTGGTCAGCAGGGTAGGCAGAAAAGAAGGCGGCGCAAAGTCGGGAGTGCTGGGACAGGTCAGCGCCTTCCGGGCGCGTCTGTGTGTCCGTCCTCATGCCTGACCATGTGACCTTCTGGGAGCAATGGCCTCAGCTTCCCTTTGTAGAAGAGGAATACATAATTTTCTCTTTACCCTTCACAGTTCCCAGTTGGGACAGACCCCTGTAACCAAAGAGAGATTAACAGGAGGAAAACAAAGGTTTAGAAACACATATACATGATGTATACACAGGAGATAGCCAGAGAAATGAGAGCATCTCAAAGATGTGGCTTTGACTTCAGGCTTGAATACCATGGTCCAGGGAAACAGAGAAAGAAGGGTGTGGGGAAGGCCAGTTATGAGGAGATGCCCAGATAAAGCACCTTAAAAAAGAGTAACATTTGTTATGCAAGCTTAAGTCAGTGTCTTCTAGATTGATGATAGTCTCTAGGGATTCAGTCATTCCTTTATCTCTGGTACAGAGAGGAACCACCCTTACAAATGGAGATTTCCTTTGTAAATGTAATTTTCCTTACGCAACGGTAACTTCCGTTGTCAGAGGTTCTGCCTGTGTCTGTGGTTTCTCAAAATAATCAGCTCAAAATATTCTTTATGCAAAAGGGGCATACTGCAAGGTGGCATATGCTGGTGTCCTACAACTCCTGCCTTCTGAGTCTCTCCCAGGTTTCCTTCTTGTCCAGCTCCCGTCCTTGCAGGAAAGCGAATTCGGGGGAGATACTTCCCAGCCTTAGGCAGGACAGTAGTGCCACGCTGAAAGCACAGAATCCAGCACAGGCACTCGTTCCTGGAGGCAGTTTTGATGCCTCACCCGTGCTCATGAGTCTTAGGAAGGGATATAGCAAGTCGGTCTGGGAAGGATATGGGCTAAAGATTAAATTTGGGAGAGTTGTGATCAAATGCAGAGATGGTAAAATGAAGGAAGGAGAGCTGGGGCAAGAGTACAGATGAAGAAAGTCCAGACCAGGTGGGAAAGAGGAGAAGGTACCAGCAACAAAGATGGAAAGCGAGTGACCAGAGGGGGACCAGGGAAACAGGTAGAGTGGAGCTTTGAAGCCAAACAAGGGAGTGATGAGTAGTGAGCAAGGGGCCCGTGCTCCTGGGAGCTCCGGGGAGAGAAAAATGCATGGTGGGCCTGGGATATGGAGCCCACTGAAGAGCTTAGCACCACCGGATTCATGCGTGTGGAAACAGAAGCCAGTCAGAGTCAGCTGAGAGCGTGGGAGAAAAGGAAATTCAGGTGGTGAGCTAAATAGCTAGAAAAGTTTGGCTGTGATGCTGGGGAGGAGTGGGCAGTTTCCTCTCCTGGGAAGAGGAGGAGTGGCATTTTAAGTGAAAGTTGGGGAGAAGTCTTGCTTCCTAATAAAAGTGAGGAAGGTTCGTTCTCATGTGTATTCTAAAGCTGTATGCTTAGTTTCATCTACGTCTCAGCGCTGTGCTAGGAAAAGATGCTCGGGAAAGAATGCAAAAGACACAGGTCTTGTCCCGAGGTTCTTGTCTCCTCCAGGAGGCATGTAAAGGTCTCTGCTGTAGGGGTGGAGTCACCCTTGAAAAGGGACTTGGAGGGAGGCTGGGATGTGCCCCGTGAGGTGAGGTTCTGAGAAGGGAGGCAGTATCTGAGCTGGGTTTTGACAAAGACCTAAAAAGTCTCTAGGCAGAGGTACATGAAAAGGAACAGAGGGGCGGGGCCTCGGGATCTTCTGGGAATTACAGTAAATGCCCCTGGGTACCCTAATTGAACCACCTTCACAAAGGCACCTGCTCTGGGCAGACACTGAGGGGAAGGGTGGAGCCCCAGCGTACGTCTGCCCCCATTCTTTCCCCATGAATAAAAGCCCCTGTTGGGGACACAGCGATACAGACTGGCCCTGTTGGGTTTGGGGCACATGAACACTTTCAGACACCCCTGAAACCATCCCATATAGCTTAGTGGGATCGGAAAACCCATATCTCTGTGTTCTGTGGGGAGAGGGGGAGGACCAGAGGAGGAGAACTGTAAAAGCCAGAGGGGATTTATTTGACCCTCAGGAGGATTTACCTGGGCATGTGCTCTGAAAGCCAAGCAGTCCTGGAAGGAAAAGCAATGAATCATTTATGATTGTTTTCACTTTGTATTCATTAAAGGCCTCTGCACTATTATTATGGAACGTTAATTGGCTTGGCACTGGGCACTGCCTCTCCCAGCCCCTGCTCCTCCCTTTGCCATCAGAAATTCCTGGAGTGAGTGGGGGAGAGGACCCTGTCTGGAACAGGCAGCTGGGCTAGAATCCACCCCGAAGATCAAATGAAATGCAGTCACTTTTCTTTCTTCTCTCTGATCATATATTAATAAATGTATCT
The DNA here is from genome assembly GCF_028858775.2 of Pan troglodytes. Lineage (NCBI taxonomy): Eukaryota > Metazoa > Chordata > Mammalia > Primates > Hominidae > Pan > Pan troglodytes. Next base: position 83,943,757 of record NC_072414.2, read on the forward strand.
ATCTTGTTGGGTTTTAGCTCTGCTCCCCACGAGCTGCTCCAAGCTCCTGCATCTCTTAGCCCCCTTTGCTTCCTCAGCCTCCAGAGAACTTTCCATCAGCTGTCCCTCGCCCGGCCTTGCAGACGCGGTGACTTCACGCGTGACAGCTTGCAGCCTTTGTTCCAAGTGCCGTGTTGGGCACTCCACCGGCAACAATATGCGGGTTACCTGATTTACTTCTTTTAATACACTTCAGTGTAATTATAACTGCATAAAAGAGAGGACAAATTGGCAAGTAATTACAATGTTAATTTGGCAATGTTTTATCATATTGTGGAAGCGCAATTTCCTCTCTAATTGTATTGGGGGGGACACATTTGTCTGTGGTTCAGCTTACTGAGGGATTCTTGAGAATGGAAATGAAACACACAAGAGACAGAGAAATCAGCTCTCCTCCCCGTAAATATTCCTTTATTTGTGTGTGTTTTGCAGCCTCCTTAAAAAAGCTAACTCGTTTATTCAGGCCTAATTAATGGAATGCCACAGAATGTGTAATTAGGCTGTGACAGATTCAGCTGATGGATGGCTTTGCCTTTGGAAACCGGAGGTACCCCCAGATAAAAGGGCTGAACGCTTCCCTTTCAGAATCTCACGGGCTGTGCGTGCCTCACCACCGTCCCTGCTGAGAACGCAACCGTGGTTCCTGGAAAATGCCCCAGTCCTGGGTGCCAAGAGGCCTTCCTCACCTTCCTCTGTGTGATGTGTATCTGCAGCCTGATCGGTGCCATGGCACAGACACCCTCAGTCATCATCCTCATCAGGTAAGCCCTCGGCACAGCCCCGCCTCTCCTCCTCTCCACCTGGTGTTCATCTGCAGGCCTCCTAGGGACCAGAGCTTCAGACAACAGGAATCTCTCGAACCAGGCGAGCTAGGGCCACAGCAAGGACCGCGGCTTCTCTAGGCTGATAGGAATCAATTATGTTTGATAGGGACCTCCCACCAAGAGAAGAAGGCAGGGCATGGGGGAGAAGACAGCACTTTCATGTTCTCCCAGAAATAGAGCCTGCAGGCAGTTTTGAAAAGGATCCTGCATTGAGCCTTACAGGACGCAGCCTCGTTGGAGGAAAATGAAAGTGGCGTCAGGGCCCAGCCCCCACCACCCTGCCACTGCTTAGCCATATGACCGTGGGCACTTTCCCCCTAGACTTGCTCCTGAATCTGTAACTGGGGGTGATATGACCGATCCTGCCTGCCTCCTGCAGTGGAGCAGGACCCACTGAGACCATGTGTGTGCAAACACAGTAGAGACGTGACGGGTTATTGTGCAGCAGGGCTCACGGCAGGTGAGCAGTGACCATTCTTGTACAAAGAGGTTGCTGGAGAGAGCCAACCGAAATTCTATTGTTACCTGTCTCTGGGGACCTGTCCTGGGGATAGGTGAAGTGCCTCAAAGATGAGCCATTAGTAATATTCTGAGTAACTTTTATCATTTGTAGAGTTACCTAGATTTGTGTTGGAAACCCAGAAGTGAACTAACACATAGGCTGCCATTCATCTGAATCAGGGGAAGGTACTCTACACAAAGACTCATCAGCTGGGCATGGTGGCTCATGCCTGTAATCCCAGCACTTTGGGAGGCCAAGGCGGGAGGATCACTTGAGCCCAGGGGTTTGAGACCAGCCTAGCCAACATGGAGAAACCTCTTCTCTACAAAAATTAGCAGGGCGTGTTGGCACATGCCTGTAATCCCAGCTACCTGGGAGGCTGAGGCAGGAGAATTGCTTGAATCCAGGAGGCGGAAGTTGCAGTGAGCTGAGGTCATGCCACCGCACTCCAGCCTGGGTGACAGAGCAAGACTCTGTCTCAGGGGGAAAAAAAGACAGACTTGCCTTATTGGGATGCAGTTATCTAAGTGAACAGATTCAATAGCAAAGGCTGGAAATAAAAGTAGGAATGAAACGCATGGAAGTACCCAGTGTCCATGCACCTCACCTCTACTTTATCCAGCTTCTCTCTCCCTCTCACTTTGCCAACCACATTTCCTCATCTTTGTTATGAATTCCCAAGGAAGAGGATTTTTACAAGTACTAATGTTACCTAGAACGTCATTAGCAAGGCCTTGTGACTGTGCAGAGCATTAGGGTATCATAGCAAATTACCATTTTATACTTACTAAGTAAGTTTGAAAAATAAATTTTAAAAATTGACACCCAGTGCTTACAAGGCTGTGGCAAAACTGACAAAATCACAAATTGCTGGTGGCATGGGAAAAGGCTATCACTCCTTTCAAAAACACAATATGAGCCATACAAATATTCAGACCCTTTTATTCAGTAACCCTACCCCTTGCCGTTTATCTTAAAAAAGTACTCCTTTACAAGAAAAAAAGAAAGAGCTCAATGCAGACAAATTTTTATTAAAGAAAGAGCTCAATGCAGACAAATTTTTATTACGTGAACTCTAATAGCAGAAAAACCTGAATTGGAATAGTGAGTTAAATTATGGCACTGCAGCTCCATGGAATAATGAAAATTCTTAAGAATGTGAAAGTGTTTATGAAATGAACTATTGAATTTAAAACTATTTAGAGAAGATGATTATAATATGCATTTGGACGAAACCCATCAGATCTCATGTATAGGTTTTAGGTGGCTGCCTTATGAGTAGTTTATTTTTCATTATTAGATGTTCTCGTGAAGTTATATTGTGATATTCATACACTAAAGGCACGGAGAAGCATGAAAAATGACTAGTCTCTTATTAGCTTGCCCCACGACTCCTCTGCAAAAACCCAGCCTCTAGACACTGACTAGTGGTGACTACCAAACATGGAAAGTTTGTTGAAATTCTTAATCACTTCCAAATCTCAGCTTGATAAACAGCTCTTGGAGCTTTGCCGGAAATATTTGATTCCCTCTAAATTAATCAGCCACAGGTCGCCTAAATGACCTAGGCTTATAACCCCATGCTGTGCTGGAAGCACATGCTATGCATTGTGCATATTGAGAGGTCCAAGACACAGCTTTATTCCATCACCTTCCTAGTCTGATTTGCCATCACAGATGTCTCAGGCTGGCACAGGGGCACAGATGTGCACCAGCCCTTGCCCCCTCCCAGAAGAATGGACCCACCGTCATGCCAAACAGGACCATCCCAACAACAGTGCTCAGAACATCTGGAAGCGAGGTTGAAAGCTGATGCCCAGCCCCTCTTAGGCCCCACGCTGGGCTCCGAGAGTAATTAGGCAGTTTCTCAAGGTCACCCAGCTAGTACGTTTAGAGCTAAGACTCCCTCCCAGCGTTGTCCAGAGCTTTCAATAGTGTTCGCACGGAGCCCTCCGTTTCTTCATGACTCAAGCCAAGAAGGATTCTTCTTCTCATAGGAACCAGTTTCCCAACAGGATATGAAGGGAGATCTTAGCACCTTGCTCACTTTGTTCCTAGTGACACATGATAGCTGAAAGGAAATCAGATTTCAGGTGATAAATATTCTAACTCATTATACCAGCGTGCTTTCTTGATAAGGAGAATTTGCCTCTATTTATGTGTCTTTCAAGTCAGTGCTTTCCAATGAAAGTGCAAAAACCGGAGACGTGGAGCTGATAATAGCTTTGAAGAACTTGGATTTTGTAACGTGCACGTTCTAAAGGGTACTGACTGTGTTTCTGTCCAGAGACACTGGACTCATCATGGACGTTGTACTGGTGTCTAACTCAACCAGCCAGAGTCACGTCCCCATCGCTCAATGAAAGTCATGACCTGCTGCCCTGGGATGACTTACCTGTACTGTCTGGGCCCCAAACTGAAGAACTAGGAGTCCGATGTTCGAGGGCAGGAGGGGTCCAGCAAGGGAGGAAGATGTAGGTTGGAAGCCTAGGCCCACCTGGTCTTTTCATGTTTTTCTGCCTGCTTTATATTCTAGCTGTGCTGGCAGCTAATTAGACGGTGCCCACCCAGATTGAGGCTGGGTCTGCCTTTCCCACCCTACTGACTCACTCAAATGTTAATCTCCTGTGGCAACACCCTCACAGACACACCCAGGATCAATACTTTGCATCCTTCAATCAAGTTGACACTCAGTATTAACCATCACAGTGCTGAAACATGCTAAGTGGATTATTTCCCAAATGGTCCATCCAGGGTGTCTAACCATGCTAATCTGGTGGATTTCACAAAATGACTGGAGAATGGTAAAGGTGCTCATGGTTTCAGCTTGTTTGTGAAGGATAAGGGGAATTAATTATTTTCTCAGTTGATGTTTTCCCCCCCATACATGTACCCCACCCACTTAAGATGCTTCCTGATCTCAGCAAAACCAACATGTCTTTAAACGTAGGCTTTATGACCAAATTTACATTCTGTCCTTCGAATGACAAGGTTAGCTCCAGTTATTAAAAAACACTGTTAAATTCCTAAATTTATCTTGGCACCACAGTTGCAGTTATTTTTCAGACTTTAGGCAGGGGAAAAAAAAAAAGACACTATTAGTAATTTTCTAAAGAAGAGCTCTGATGGACAGCAGCAAATGACTCTGGAGTCTGTTAATTACAGGGGAATGATAAAAATCTGGTTTTTTTTTCTCTTCATCTCTTTGCACGTAGGACAGTCAGCCCTGAACTCAAGTCTTACGCTTTGGGAGTTCTTTTTCTCCTCCTTCGTTTGTTGGGTATGTATTATCTCTTTATTTCCTCAATAATGAATTGGATGCTTATTACTAGGTGAGTAACTGTCAGTCAAATTATCCCATTTCCTAGGTCTGTCTCTTTTTTCTTTGAAGTTTAATTATTAGTAAATAAGAAATTTTAAGTCTCAAAATTTTGGCCAGAGATAAACTCAGACACTGCCTGGATATCACAAAGTTCTCATTTATACCAACTCTTATCTTCACGCCACCGTGAATTCTCATCGGCATAAGGAGGAAAAGAGATGGCACCAAAGGGGAAAAAAATCTGGTGGTGTAATTTGGCATCTTCATTAAGCAAGCCATGAGCAGCTTGTGAAATGCTTCATTTATGGGGCCGCCAGCTGGGAGAGAGAGGCGTTCTCACAATGCCTTGAAAATGGAAACTTTGCATCCTTTAAATTTTTCCAAACTGACTTAGTTTGTTTACCTTGAATTTCTGGGATGGGGCAAATGTGACCTTCATGCTATAGGGCCCACTTTTCCAGATTTGGTATGGAAAGAAGGAATAAAGTCTGACCCTCTTGTTTTTAAGATAGGCAAAAGGAAGATGAGATAGTCCATGGTTCACCACCCAAGGTCCTTCCTGGGCACTGGCTGGGCTAACGCTGGGCCCGGTTCCCAGCTATGCCTACCTTTCTCTTGCCATACCACACTGTTGCTTTATGAGCATTCTTTTGTTAAGGCCAAGATCAAGATAACTTTTTTCCTTGAATAATAGGACAGTCACCTTCCCCAGGGGACTTTAAGTGGCATCTGAATGTAGAAAGGAAAACAACCATGACCTGTATTTTTAGAGTAGAAATAAAATTCCTCATTCCAAGTATATAATCATGGATAAGCAAAAATACCTAGCTATAGAAATGTTTGTAAAAGTGGAAAATTGGCAGCAACCCAAAAGCCCAACAGCAGACAATTAGTTAAATCAGTTATGGTCTATAATCACAGTAGGATTTATGTTCCCCTTTAAAATTCTGGAAAGAAAAATATAGACTTAGAAAGGGCATGTGATGGGGGAAGGGGAAAAAAAAGGTCTGTAATGTAATAAAATGGAAAAATATTGCAAAAGTTACCAAAAGAGTATCAGCTATTATCTTTGAGTAATAAGGTTATATTTTCTAAATTTGTTTTAAAGTTTTGAATGAAATGTCTGTTACTTTTATGAGATTAATTTTTATATATCAATATATGAAAGAAAAATATTAATCTTTAGATCCATTAAGGTCCTCCCTGGGGAATGGCAAATACATAGCATATGTCTCTCCTCACCTTCCTTCTCCGTCTATAGCAAAAACTTTCTATCAATCTGTGATCATTCCCTCTGTGCCTGGTAGAAGACCTCAGAATGCTCTCAACCACTATCAATCCATGTTCCTTGGTATATACATGGGAACTCAAATGGCATTGTCTTAAGTCTAAGTCATGGAAAAGAGAAGTGCTCTAGGTGTGAAGATGCCCCAATTAAAACAAGTTCAGCGCTAATTCAAAGTGAGGCATTTGGGCCTTCCTGGGAAGCTGTAGTAGCATGCAGAAATACTAAGGCAGAGTTATGATCATGCTGATTTTTTCCTATCAGCGGGAGGGTGCAGTCTGCATATATTTTACCCCTGCTCTCACTGCAGTGTGGGGTGGATCGATAGGTGGATGTGTAATATTAACTGGCACATTGAGACCCTAATTTTTGCACGTGGTAAAGCCATTCCACATATGCATTTGTTCAAGAAGCTAATGTTTATTGAAAACCTATTGTGTTCTAAGCCATGTACCATCCCCAGGTAAGTGACCTCAGCTCTGCCCTTATGAGTCCTCTGGGGCTGGCCAGGGAAGGTAAGAGCCCACCCTCCTCATCTGTGGAGTTGCTATGGAGATCTCTGCACCTCTAGACAGATACTAAGGACTCAACACAACTGGCAAAACATTTTTTTGATAGCACAAGATGAAAAACAATTTGCAAGGTATTTCTGAAAAGTTAATGAAAATTGTAGGATAGTTGAAAGCAAAAGTGAACATTATGAGGCATATGATACTGTTAAAATCATCATACACTGCTGTAAAGCAGTTTCAATATCTGTATGTCTGCCCCAGGAATAATCAACCAGGTATTACCTAGAATAGTGTTTTTCAACTTCTGCAACTGTAATCTAGAGCAAGAGATGACAAGTTTTGCATTATGGCCCAGTACGCACATGCCTATGCCTAGATACAGCTGAAACAACAACAAAAAAAAAAACATGAAAAAATACTCACTGTAATAGGTATGACACATTCTGACATTTTCTATTCTAGTCTATTACATGCTTTTTAAAAAGTTGGTTGTGACCCACCCTATTGATTTTATTGCCCCTTATGAGTCTCAAATTAGAGGCTGGAAAACCCTGCTCTAGAAGACTATGACACAGCTTCATCTTTCAGTTAAAAGCAGCTCATTGAAGAAGTCTTAGCATTTGGCCTAATTCCCTTTCTTGCAGGACCCAGTAAGATTAACCACCATTATTGTTCATGTGAAGGCCGGCAAAGACATCAGATCCTGTGACATCGTCAACTTTTTTGCTAGCCTAGCAAGGGCAATGGGGATACAATGGGGATATCACAGGTTAGTGTGACAAGATTCGAGTTGGCACAGGTGCAACAGGAATATGTAGAAGGGCCTCCTAATCTTGCCTTGGGATGGGAGCAGTGGGTTTGGAAACGATGTGATGTCTATGCTCAGCCCTGGGGAAGGAGTAAGAGTCATACAGATGAGCAGGGAGAAGGACTTAAGGGTTAGAAGCCCGGGGCTGAACAAAGGTCCCAGCATGTTTGGGGGCTGCAGAAGGCCCAGACTGGGGGGGAAGGGGGGACAGAAGAAGATGGAGCTGGAGAGGGTAGTGGATCAGGAACTTGGTCAGGAAGGGCTTCTGCCCTGTTGCTGCATTTGACCTTTATCTCGGGAGGGTGAGGCAGAAGAATCCCTTGAACCCGGGAAGCAAATGAAAGTTGCTGATGGACTTTAACCAGAGAGTGACAAGATCCACTGTGTATTTTAGAAAGGGCTTGTCTGCCATGTGGAGAATAAGAACATGGCTGAAGAAGTTGCTGCTGTAATGAAGTGAATGACAGAGGCTCGTGCCGAGATGGTGCTCGCAGGATGGGGAGAGGGGTAGGGTTGAGAAATAAGAGGAGGAATCTGCATTATGCATTATTCTCCGAGTGGAAGCATAAGAACTGGAGTCTTAGAAAGGGGCACCCACAGTGCCCACCCCTAAGAAAGTCTTGGGTAATGTGGTGAACAGGGGGATTATTTATGAGACAGGAAGAAAGGATGTAGAGCAAGTTGGGAGTGGTGTAGACCAGCGCTCTCCAGTGGAACGTTCTGTGATGATGGAAATGTTCTCTGTCTGTACCACAGGTGCTATTGCACACTTGAAATGTGGCTTCTGTAGCCTACTTTAATTTTATTAGTTTTCACATAAGTAGGTGGATGTGGCCAGTGTCTGCCATACTGGACAACGAGGGGGCCATCTTTGATGCACCACCCTCATGGGTCAGAGTGAGGAAGTGGGATAGGGGAACAGGAAGACCCTCTTTCCAGACGCTTGGGTGTAAGTGAAGAGGGCAGGAGCTAGAAATGAATGTGAGATCGGTCTCCCTTGTTGCTTTATCCACCAACAGCAAGGAGTTGGTAGAAAGGGCCAGGGCAGGGCTGCAGAGGTGTACTGGTCAGTGGGGCTCTGGGAGTGGCCCCAGCACCCTGGAGTAGAAGCAGGAGTGTGGCAGGAGAGTGGAGCAAAGAAGCTGAGGGTGATGATCAAAGTAGGGCTGAGATGGGAGAAAGGAGAGAGGACAAAGATACAGGAACTGTAAAAGATACAGGAACTGTGAAAACTAGTTGTAATAAATAATGGAAAAAGAACTGGAGGATGTGGCCAAAGCCTCATTGTCTGACTTCGAGATTATGGAAGTGGAGCAGTTCTGACCAATGACAAAGCCCAGGGTGTTGCTGGCCAGAGAGGGACAGGGGTCAAGAGCCTGGATGTTGAGCGTGAGTTAATGAAAGGCTCACATGGACAAGTTTATGTTGAGTAGGGGAAGAAGACAGACACTGAGCTGGAGAAGGGTCAGTGAATTCAGAGTAAACTGAACGATCTACTCATAGCAGAATTCCTGGTATAATTGAGCCCATCCTCCTTTATTCTTCTGCAGGTGTCTTGGCTACTCCTTTTCTCTCCGGGCTGTGGGCAAACTCTCTGCTCCTGAGTTGGTCTAGAATCTTGTTCCTGGGGCCTACTGCTTGCCAGGGCGTTACACCCAATTAAATTAGTGGAAACAAACATGCGCTGAGACTCTTCCCCATCCAAGGTGCTGTCTAGGGGCTGCTCAGGGTGCACAGATAAGTAGGTGCCAATATCCTGCCTCTGGTGGCTCCAGTAGGAGAAGAAAGCAAGTGTGGGGAAGGTGTGGGGTTAGAAGAGTTATAGAGGGCCTTGATTTTCAAGGGGAGAAATCATACTTGGCTGAGTAGTTGCCAGTGTGGAGCAAATGGGGGTTTCAGATGGGAGAGTGAATGTACATTCAGAATTCTGCTTTAGGTAGAGCAGCAGGTGAGCAGGGCATGAGGTTTAGCAGGATGCAGGATAACCCATCAAAAGCATTGAAGTGAGAAGCTGACCACCAGCAACGCAGTGGGTTTGAACGGTAAAGACAGATGGGAGCCACATAGGGAGACAGCACCTGTTGAGACCCCCCCAACCCTACCGACCTAAGTGAAAGCAAAAGAGAAGCAATGAAAGCCCAAGATGAGGCTGAGGTTTGGAGCCCCCGGGACTGAGGCTATGGAGAAGCCTTTAATAGAATAAGACACGATAGATCAAGTGTCTCAGGGTGTCATTAGGGATGGGCTTAGCTTCCACAATACCACTACAAACTCCCCACATACACTGACCCTGCCTCTTAATTTTCCAGCCTGCCCGCCTAGCCAGAAGCATAGGGAAGGCCCTCGGGGTGCATTTCTGTAGGCAGGGGTCATTCCTGAGCAGACTGTCCTTGGTCTGGGGTGATTTGTGAACTACTCTGGAAAAGTACATCCTAGACACTCCTGATGTGGCTTGTCAGACATTTGTTGAGTTCCTGCTGTGAGCATCGTCTTGCATATGCCAAAGTTTATAGGCAAGTGGAAAAATGAACGTGTTAAATGCTGCTTTGGAAGAAGCAAGCACAGCATGCCCAGGGGCCCCAGGTGAGAGATGAGAAGGAGTGAGATACGGTGGTGGGATGCATCGAAGACCCCTTCCACTTGCCTACACTTTTAATTGTTCATTCGGCGAACATATGTTAGGCGCCAGCCACGTGCCCTGGCTCTGTCAGCAGCGTACCTCACCTCCTGATGTACCTGCACCACCCATGATCTGCCACCCTTACCTGTGCTGAGATGACATCCAGTATTTACTATGGGCCCTCTAAAGTCAGTCACACCTGCTCTTGAGCCTAGCTCTGCCTTTCCTGACCATGTGGCAGATTATTCAAGCTCTCTGGGCCTTACCAACTTTAACAAGGGGTCCAGGAATGAAAGGAGAACATAGTAGCTCCTGCAGACTCTCCAGTTTAAGAAAAGTAAATGTCAGGTATCACTGGAAAACAGCCCAGATTCTTTCTTGGCATTGCTGAAGCAGAGAACTCATTAAACCTTCCAGGAGAATACACTTTTCAGCATCTCCCTTTCTAGCTGGTGCTGGACATAACAGTAATTCCACCAGGTTGAATAGAGATTCCATGGTGAATTCAAGTCTTGGCAGGTAAGCCAGAGAGAAACAGATATCTTTTTAAATGTAAGTGGCCGTAATTTTCAGCTTCCATTTTGTCCCGTAAAGGAATTTGAACTTATTTTTCTTACAAAAGCCTTTCAGTTCACCTTTTAAGTTTAGACCAAGGAATATAAATAGGCCCAGCCATTTCAACTAAGAGAGTAAATTAAATAGCCAAGATATAAGGCCCTGAGGTTTAATCTCTGTTAATAGATTTCAGGAAAACAGAGACAATGTTCTTAAACTGTGCAGCAATTTATGCATTGAAATACATATAGCTGCAATTTAAGCCAGAGTGTAATAGTAAGATTTAGTCCTTTTAATATTCCCTCTAATAGCGGGCAACAGCATTGAGCCTGCACATACCTTCCTCAGCACAGGGTGGGTTCCCAGTGCCCCAGTGATGGAACCCTATTAACACCTGCTTCATCCACAAGTTCCTGCCCAGAGGACATAGGGAGAAGACAAGATAAAAAAAAAGAGAGAGAACTGCTCTTGCAGGCTTTGGGGAAGACAGCATTTCTTCAAAAGACACAGTTACTAAAGAAATACACCACCATCATCAAGCTCCCTTGTAACTAAGGACTTAACAGAGTGAAGGTGCTCAAAACCAGAGGGGACACTAAAGTACACCTGCCCCCCCCCCCCTTGTCCTCCCTTCTGGACACACCTGATTATCCTCTAAAACTTATGATGATGTGGAGAAATTTTGTTTTTTTTTGAGACAAGTCTCAGTCTGTCACCCAGGATGGAGTGCAATAGTGTGATCTTGGCTCACTGCAACCTCTGCCTCCCAGGTTCAAGCGATTCTTCTGCCTCAGCCTCCCGGGTACATGTGCAGAATTCTTGCCAGTGGGGGTTATTCACTGAATCACAGCTTGAAAGGTTTTCTACAACTCTTTCTCTAGAGGTGGTGAACTTAGGACGGATTTTCATTTACCCAAAAGAGTTCCTGAACACGGAACAAAAGCCAAACAGCAGCAAGGGAACCAGATTTTTGGAGCGCCCACCCTGTGAGAGCTTTCTCAAATGGCATCCCATTGATTCTTTACAAAAGCTCTGCCTGAAGGTATGATCGTGCCCATTGTATAAACAGTGAAACTGAGAGTCACTAAAGTTGTGTGAGTCACACAGTTCCCAAGTGGCGGAATTAGAATCCAAGATCAGCTGTCTCTGGTTCATAAATTTGCATTTCCTCCCCGTCACCAAAACTCCAGATGTGAACTCCCTGTCTGAGTTCACATCAAAGCCTACCACGATGACAACTCCGTGTCTCTTCCTGCTGACAAGCATAGTATCTGCCATTACTGCCTCAGGTGTCCAGCGAAATACTGAGTTTGTTTACAAAATAAGTCTCCCAGCCTTCTCTATGTATTAGCAACCCCAGAGAAGGAAGGGCTGCCCGCTTTGCAAAGATCAAACCCCCTGTGTGTTTCACCCTCTGCACACTTCAAAACCAGGCTTCTACAAGCCAGTTACTCCAGGAGCTTAGCAAAAGGGTAAATAAAATGTTCTCTGTATCCCTGGAAATCCCCAATAAGAGCTCTAAAGTCTTCTCAAATCAACAAAGTCTGAATTAGAAGGAAGGAGATTATTGGGTTTGGAATTTTGAAATATCAAACCTGGAACAAATAATCTCACTCTCAGTTCATTTGTATGTGAAATAAGGTGGGGCAGGGGGAGTGGTTATGGAGGGGATGCATAATGGATGTAGAGCACTCTATACAGTCCTGGGTAGGGGGTAGTTAATGATACTACTTAGCATGACAGTTGCCAGTCACTGTCACAGTCTCCCATTTGTCTGTGGGGAACCAGCTCCTTGCAGGGACTGTCTGAGTTTTTGTTTGGTCCAACTGAGTGACAAACATATAAGGATGTGGGGCTGGACGTGAAAATGAGTCACCAAGGTGGGACTCCCTTCTGTGACTCATCAGGTGAGTTCCAGAATGGCAGAGGCCTCTAACAAAAAAGATGCGGTCAGTTCGTCTCTGGCATTCTCCGCACACCTGCAGTTTAGGGCCTGATAGCTAGACTTCCCCTTTGGGAAAGAATTTTAAGTGAATAAAAAGGAAAAGATGAATTTGATGGAAAAGAAAGCCAATATTTTCACTATTCAGAAGTATGAAAGGAATCTCACAAAGGTTATACTTAAGGTACTCAACCTAGAGTTTATTCTAAAATACCACCCCAAATCCCCTATCTAACATGAATAAGGTGGCAAAAGTTCTGGTTGCATGGAAAGATCAGACCCTTGGCGAAACACTCACACACACACCTCATTTGTGTAGTGTTTACCTTAGCCCTTACCAAGCAGGGTGGTATTAGCTCCATTTTAAAGATGAAGAAACAGACATTGAAAGATCAAGTGACTTTCTCCAGGAC